>NC_044987.1:95406819-95726077 GCF_008728515.1 Papio anubis | reverse complement strand
TAGAACCTGCTGATCTAAAACTTAAACAAAGGAGAGAAACAAGTCAAAACAAGTGACTTGTGTTAGGTCACAGTTGGGAAAATTCTGTAGAAGTCCAAGGGTAATGAAAAAGATTGTCTCTTTGCCTCATTTTTTTCAGTAGACATTGATTTGCCCACATAAATGAACAAGTATAAGCAAACACACTACCGTTTGATCACATTCCCACAGTGATTTCTTTCCTCTAGCAGAAACAGTAAATACCTAGAGATCAGTGACTCAAACTTTTTGAACTCAGTACCACTTTAAAGTCTTAGAAACTGTTATGAGCCTTAAAGTCTTTTGTTTTTACCAGTTATATCTGTTGATATTTAACATATTAGAAACTAAAACTGAGAAAATCCTTGGTTATTTATTAATCAATTTAAAAATATTTTTAAAAGCCATTACAAATTAACATAAGTAACATGTTTTTATGAAAAATAGCTATATTTTCCAAAAGCAAAAAGTATATATAGCAAGAAAAGTGGCTTTTTTTTTTTTTTTTTTTTTTCTGCAACTCTCTTGAATGTCTGGCCTACCAGATCTGGATTCTCATGTCTGCTCTGCACTCAATCTGTTGTAATACTAATGCCATGTCACCTCCGGAAAACTCCACTGTATACTTGTGTGAAAATCAGAGTAGAAAAGGCAAATCATATATTAATATTGTTATAACTGTTAAAATAGTTTTGAGCTCATGGACCTCCTAAAAGGATCTCAAGCAACTAAGATCACTTACATAGGTGGGGACCAGTGCAAAGTGAAAATGCTGTTTCCTGTCCAAAAGTTATAAAGAATTTCAAGACAGCCACAGCAGAACATTGAACTGAGCTCTGAGCATGGGGCCCTGTGTGACTTCACGGCTCCTGCAGGCAACTTCAGGGGTCTCTGACCACATGTCGAGAACTGCTGCTGTAGAGTTATACTTGCTTCTTGAATCAAATGAGTGGCTTCAGACAATTAGTGTACACCAGGGTGATATCAAGTTAGGAGTGTGTGCATGTATGTGTGTTTGAGCTGCTGGATCACCAGGTGTAAGTGTTCTTGAGTAATAGCATATACCTAACAAGATAAAAGCATAACTTACACAGATTTTCCCTCTGGGTGTATATCATAAAACCTTATTCTCTTATTCAGCCTATTATTCCACACTGACCCTAAACACACACACACATACACACACGCATTTATGCATGCACACACATACTCCTTGAGCTGATGAGTTGCATGCATGTGGGTGTGTGCGTTACATGTGTGATGGGTTGCACATACCCTTTGTGTTCCAAATGGCTGCACACCAGATAGTCAGATATTTGTCATGGTTTCCTGTTTTGGGTTTTTATTGGGTTATAGGCTTTGATCAGCAAAACTGATACCTCTAGTCCCCATTTTCCTGTTTGGTACCTTATACATAGTAGACACTCTAAGCATTTGCTGAGTTAAATTTTATAACTCTGGTGGTTACAGAAAATTATGCCTGTTAAATACTGTTAGCAACTGATGGTTGGCACATAGATATCCCGTTTGATTCTCCTTCCTGAGAACTCAACACTTAGAGAGGTCACCATCCCACTAATAATAGGTAGACTTGTCCAAAGAAGAACAGTATGTCACTGTCATTCTACTAGAAACAAGGTAACAATATTTCATGATTCTCCTGAGATTCAGGGATGAGTTTAGCTAATAAAGAACATAAAAAGGTTTCTGTAGTATTTGTGGGTGTGTGTGTGTGTGTTTGTGTGTGTGTGAGACAGAGTCTCACTCTGTCACCGAGGCTAGAGTGCAGTGGCATGATCTCGGCTCACTGCAACCTCTGCCTCCCAGGCTCAAGCAATTCTTATGTCTCAGACTTCCTAGTAGCTGGGACTACAGGTGCGCACCACCGTGTCCAGCTAATTTTTGTATTTTTAGTAGAGACGTGATTTTGCCCTGTTGGCACTCAAACTCCTGACCTCAGGTGATCCACCCACCTCAGCCTCCCAAAGTGCTGGGATTACAGGCATGAGCCACCGCACTCGGCCAGGCTTCTGTAGCATTTAAAACAATACCCTATAGTTTCTGTTATATAACAGTCTGGATGTATCCCGTCTCTGTTTCTGTTGATCCCGCTCCTTTGGGACATACTGTTAGTGTCTTCATGGCATCTGCTCTGGAATCGTTATGTCTGTATCTTATCTGTTATTTTCTACATTTTAATGAAAGTGTCATTGCTGATATCTTTGCATCATTATTGATTGTCAACATTTGATCACAAGCATTTATGTCTTCCTAAAGAACAAAACACCAGAATAAAATGATAATTAATATGTAAAAAAATAAAAAGTAAATATAATGCCCTAGACTCCAAGTAACAAATTAATCCATTTCAAAGAATAGTATACACATGTATAAATATAATGCGGCCTCTGTTACAATTCTGGTCAAATCACCTCTTTCTCCAACACTGAAGAAAGTGACTGTGGCCTCTCTCCCACGCTAAGACAAACTCTTACAATAAGAGGATTAATCTTTCACCTAAAATGACAGAACATCCTTCTGTTCTCATGAGAAGTTAATACTGCTCCAAGTACAAAGGACCCCTGGATCTTTAGTTCAAATCTGCCACTTACAGATAAGGAAACTGAGGTTCAGCCACATGAAGTGACTTATTTGTCCAAAATCACACACAGCTGTTTAATGGCAGCATTGGGACTCAAACGCAGTTCTCCTAACATTAGATAAAGGACCATCCAACCACAAGAATGTGAGCCTGCAAGTCAGCGTGGGTCCAGGTAACTGAAAATCCAACCACTGATTACTAAAAATTCAAGCACTGATGTATTAGGGATCGTCAATAAGTAAAATGCAAAACATCTCCAAATCTAGCCAGGTGCCAAAGTCCTTAACCAGTGCCCTGAGCACTATCGCCTCCCAGATGTATGAAGTATCTTTCCTTCTTCTTTAGCATCTTCATTCTCTTCCCCTTTACCAGCCCTTTTTCTTATGTCCAATGTATATTTATCACTTTGGGAAGAAGGAAAAACAAACCTCTACATGGCTGGCCACTCCTTGTAGTTGTAATTCTATTTCTTTCCTGACAGTTACTGCCAAATTCTTGGAAGTTATATACAGGCATACCTTGGAGATATTGCAGGTTTGGTTCCAGACCATAGCAATAAAGTGAATAATAATATCACAATAAAGTGAGTCACACAAAGTTTTGAGTTTCCTGGTGCATACAAAAGTTACATTTATACTGTACTGTAGTCTATTAAAAGTGTGTGCAATAGCATTGTGCCTAAACAATGTACATACTTTAATTTAAAAATACAGCTAAAAAATGTTGATCATCTGAGCCTTCAGTGAACAGTAATCTTTTTTGCTGGTGGAGGGTGTTGCCTCCATGTTGACGGCTTCTGACTGACTGGTAAGGGTACTGGGTGCTGAAGGTTAGCATGGCTGTTGCAATTTCTTAAAATAAGACAACAACGAAGTTAGCCTCATTGATTGACTCTTCCACTCACAAAAAACTTTTCCTTTCACAAGAGATAGCGGACACCATTTTACCCTCAGTGGAATTTCTTTCAAAATTGGGGTCAGTCCTCTTAAACGCTGCCACTGCTTTATCAACTAAATTTATGTAATATTCTAAATCTTTGTTGTTGTTTTAACAATGTTTATAGCATCTTCATCAGGAGGAGGTTCTATTTCAAGAAACCACTGTTTTGCTCATCCATAAAAAGCAACTCCTCATCTCTTCAAGTTTTATTATGAGCTTGCAGGAATTCAGTCACATCTTCAGGCTCTACTTCTAATTCTAGTTCTCTTGCTCTTTCTACCACATCTGCAATTACTTCCTTCACTGAAGTCTTGAACCTCTCAGAGTCACTCCTTAGGGCTGAAATCAACTTCTTCTAAACACCTGTTAATGCTGAGGTTTCAACTTCCTCCCATGAATCACAAATGTTCTTAATGGCATTTGAAATGGTTAATCCTTTCCAGAAGGTTTTCAACTGACTTTGCTCAGATCCATCAGAGGAATCACTATCTGTGGCAACTTTAGCCTTTCAAAACGTATTTCTTAAATCATAAGACTTGAAAATCAAAATTACTACTTCATCCCTGGGCTGCAAAATGGATGTTGTGTTAGCAGTCATGAAAACATTAATCTCCTTATACATCTTCATCACAACTCCTGGGTGACTAGGTGCATTGCCAGAGAGCAGTAATGTTTTTAAAGACATCTTTTTATTTTTTCTGAATAGTAGTCTCAACAGTGGGTTTAAAGTGTTCAGTAAAACATGCTGTAAGCAGATGTGCTGTCATCTGGACTCCTTGTTCCCCTGACAGAGCACAGGCAGAGTATATTTAGCATAATTCTTAAGGGCCCTAGGATTGTGAAAAGGGTAAATGAGGACTGACTTCAACTTTAAGCCACTAGCTGCATTGGCTCCTAAGAAGAGAGTCAGCCTGTCCTTTGAAGCTTTGGAAACAACCATTGACTTCTCACTAAAATGAAAGTCCTAGAGAGCATCTTTTTCCAATGAAGGCTGTTTTGTCTACATTGAAAATCTGTTTAGTGTAGCCACCTTCATCAATGATCTTAGCTAGATCTTCCATATAACTTACTGCAGCTTCTCCATCAGTCCTTGCTGCTTCACCTTGCACTTTTATGTAATGGAGATAGGTTTCTTTCCTTAAACCTCATGAACCAGCCTCTTGTAGATTCCAGCTTTTCTTCTGCAGCTTCCTCATCTTGCTCAGCCTTCATAAAATTAAAGAGAGCTAGGACTTTGCTCTGAATTATGCCTTGGTGTAAGGGAATGTTGTGGCTGGTTTGATCATCCATCCAAACCACTAACATTTTCTCCATATCAATAACAAGGCTGTTTTGCTTTCTTCTTATTATTGAGTTCACTGGAGTAGCACTTTTAATTTCAAGAACTTTTCCTTTGCATTCAGAACTTGGCTGTTTGGTCCAGCTGAGATGGGCTTTTGGCTCATCCCGGCTTCCAACATGCCTTCCTCACTAAGCTTAATCATTTCTAGATTTCGATTTAAAGTGAGAGACGTGGTCTTTCCTCCACTTGGACACTTAGAGGTCACTGTGGCATTATTAATTGACTGATTTCAATATTATTGTGTCTCAGGAAATATCAAGACCCCAGGAGAGGGAGAGTCAAGGGAACAACCAGTTAATGGAGCAATCAGAACACAGATAACATTTATTGATTAAGTATGCCATCTTATGCGGGTACAGTGTGTGGTGCCCCAAAACAATTACAATGGTAACAGCAAAGATCACTCATGATAGATCACCATAACTGATAAAATAATAATGAAAAATTTGGAAATATTGTGAGAATTACCAAAATGTGACACAGAGACATAAAGTGAGCACACGCTGTTGGAAAAATGGGGCCAACTGACTTGGCCAGAGGGTTGCCACAAACATTCAATCTGCCAAAAGCACAGTATCTGTGAAGTGCAATAAGGCAAAGTAGAATAAAACAAGGTATGCCTGTAAACCCTGGAGGCCTCCCTTTTCTCACTTCCTTAAACTCCCTTAAGGCCTCACAGTCTGACTGCCACCCCAGTACCTTACAGAAACCACCCACTCAGAGGTCAATGATCTGCTTGTTGCTAAATCAAATGACTTTTACTTAGTCACAATTGTCCTTGATATCAGTGATCATGCTTCCCTACTAGTGACAGCTGTCGTAATAATACCGAAGCTTTGATACTTAAAAATAGATCAGATGTTGGCTGGGCATGGTGGCTCATGCCTGTAATTCCAGCACTTTAGGAGGCTGAGGCAGGCAGATCAATTGAGCTCAGGAGGTTGAGACCAGCCCAGGCAACATGGTGAAACCTCGACTCTACAAAAAATAGCTGAGCATGGTGGCATGTGCCTGTAGTCCCAGCTACCTAAAGGGCTGAAGCTGGAGGATCATTTGTGCCTGGGAGGTCAAGGCTGCAGTGAGCTGTTTGCGCCACTGCACTCCATCTTGGGCAACAAAGGGAGACCCTATCTCAAAAAGAAAAAAAAACAAAGATCAATTGTTAATAGGCTGTTTGTAAGTTCAGTGTAATTCCAGCACTCTGGGAGGTCAAGGCGGGCAGATCACCTGAGATCAGGAGATCGAGACCAGACTGGCCAATATGGGGAAACCCTATCTCTTCTAAAAAATCCAAAAAAAAAAAAAAAAAAAAAAAGTAGCTGGGCATGGTGACATATATAACCCCAGCTACTCAGAGGCTGAGGCTGGGGAATCACTTGGACCCAGGAAGCAGAGGTTGCAGTGAGCCGAGATCGCGCCACTGTACACCAGACTGGGTGACAGAGAAAGACTCTGTCAAAAAAAAAAAAAAAGCGAGGCAAAGCAGGGACTCTGGGGTCAGACTACCTGGTTCAAATCTTACTTGTACAATTCACTAGCTGGGTCCCTTAAGCAAGTTGTGCCTCCACTTCTAAATCTATAAAATAGGCACGTAACACTAACTAATTCACAGAGTCTTAGTGAAAGTCCATGCAGTATGCTTGGAACTGTCTGCCACATATTGCATTCTCAGTAGATGCGAGTTGTTGTTGATGCTATATTCGTAAATCCAAGGTGAACAAGACGAGACTAAGTTTGCAATCTTCACTCACATATCCACCAAATAGAAATGTTAGTTTAGGCTCTGAAGTTTATGTTTCTCTTTGCCACCATAAAACATTCCGCTCTTGGACATCCTTCCTTAAAATGGATCAATTTGTAAATCTGTTGAGGCAGATGAGGCCTCCCTCAGCTGATGGTCTCTAGAAATATCTGAGAGGTATGGGATCCATGACCCAATCACCTGAGATTCATTTAAATGAAGAACATATTCAAATGAATGAACTTAACCTCACGGAATGCCCATGGCTTACAACAATCATCTCCAAGCAGCATTTTCTCCAAGCTACCCCTTTATGTTCTCCAACCTCTAGCCATCTCCTGAATTTGCATAAGGCATCTGAAATTGAGGCTGAGCTCTAGCCACATATTCCAGATTTTTTCCAGTTTAGTCTTCACTTTTCCTTGCCCCTGGCTAATAACTGTCTTGTGTGTAAGCTCAACATTTTTCACATACCGTGTGATTCCCTCTTTGTTCTGCACCACCATAATAATCATAATCACAAAGGAAGATGTTGCTTGAATGCTCACCATGTGCCAAACTCATTTCTAAGTATTTAATATGTATCATCATCCCCATCATCCGATGCTTCACTTCAAAGGCACATGTAACATTCTGCGTTTTCTCACTTTCTTTTCTTTTTTAGACAAATATAGAATGGTCCTATTGCAATACATTTTCTCACTTTCAATTTTAAAAAATGACCTCTACTTTCATTATGACTGCAGCACATTCCTCTCACTGCTTCTGTGCATATAGGAAATAACAGGCTTAGTAAACTTTATCATACCTCAAAACTCACCACAGATGCAACCAACAAATTATTGATAAGGGACAGCCAGATGGCCAAAGCTAAAATAACTGTCCCGACAACTTATTCCAATCTTTGGTGGCAGTTGATGTGCCTTTGCCTGGAGCGCAACTTTGTTCATAGCAATAAAATAGTATAAACTGAAAGATGACTAGAGACACTTATGTAGGTTTGCTGCATGTTTACCAGGTCCCAGGCACTGTTCTAAGAGCTTCACATGTATTATTTTTATTTCATCTTCAAAACAGTCAGGAGGTGACTACTGTTATCATTTCCATTCTACAGACAAGGAAACTGAGGTTAAAGAAGTGATTTGCCCAAGTCATAGTAAGCCAGAATTGAGACAAAGGTGCTCCTGACAATGAAGTCTATGTCTCAGCCACCCAATGCCTAGGTTGACTTCTGTAGCAGTGTACTCTCCTGTCTTTCTAGCCACTTCTGACTATTGATTCTTTGTCTCCTCTGGCTTCTCTCCCTTTTCCCTTTCTCCACAGGACTCTTAAAGTCCTAGGAATGGTCGCTCATTTTTACAGTCACTGAGCTTTATTATAAACCCTCTGGAGCAAGGGTCCCCAACCCCCGGGCAACAGATAAGTACCAGTCTGTGGCCTGTCAGGAATGGGGCCACACAGCAGGAGGTGAGTGATGGGCAAGCAAGCATTACTAGCTGAGCTCCACCTCCTGTCAGATCAGCTGCAGCATTAAATTGCAGCATTAAATTCTTACAGGAGCGCTAACCCTATTGTGAACTGCACATGTGAGGGCTATAGGTTGTGTGCTCCTTATGAGAATCTAATGCCTGATGATCTGAGGTGGAACAGGTTAATCCCAAAACCCTCTCTCCCTAGCCCTCCGTGGAAAAACTGTCTTCCACAAAACTGGTCTCTGGTGCCAAAAAGGTTGGGGGCTGCTGCTCTAGAGTCCAACCTGTTCATTCCTGTCTCCCTAAAGACTCTGTCAGCACCTGGCAACAGTACATAAACAGTATATTTTTATTGAACGAATGAATGAACAATTCACTTTTCTCAAGATTATTTGGAAAATAGTAATCATTTCATCCTAAATGAATGATAGGAGCTTCGCCCTTTACAATTTTATGGTTTTCTTTGACTCATGTGATGCCAGAGCTCATCAATATAAGACATTGGTTCTCAACCAGGGGCAATTTTGTCCCTCCATACCTACTCCTCTGGAGACACTTGGCAACGTGTGGAGATGTTTTTAAATGTCACCACTGTAGATGTGCAGAGAAAGAGAAGATGCCAACGGCATCTAGTGGCAAGGATGCTGCTGAACATATGATGTGCAAGACAGGGATGCTGCTAAACATCCTACAATGTGGGTGACAGTCACCCACAACAAACAGCTATATGAGTTTGAGGTTGCAGTGGGCTATGATTGTGCCACTGCACTCCAGCCTGGGCGACAGAGCAAGACTCTGTCTGTAAGAAGAAACAAACAAAACCAAATAACCAAATATTTTTACACCATCCTTCTCAGTCAGGTGGGCCAAGTTCTTCCTGTCACTTCTGGGATAAGGCAGAAATCTATGTGACCCACAGGACTGTACCCGATACGGCTGTCCACCTCTCCAGTTCATCTCACGCCATATTCCTTCTCTCTGTCATCTCTGTCTAAAAGTCAATAGTGCTGAGGTTGAGAACACTGGTATCAGGGTTTGTTCTTCATAAAAGTGGTATCCTGGTATCTGAGGAGGGCCAGAGATGTCTAAGCCCCATCGTTTAGCTGAGTGCCAAGTCTGTAACCTGGGATTAGCACTGCCCTCTGAGCTGAAGAGAAGGGGAAAATTGGGGATCCAGCCTGAGGATCCAGAGATCTAAATACTGGCCCTGAAGCCAGGTACCGACATGAGTTACTGCTGTAGGCAAGTTGTTTAACCTCCCTGGGCTCAACTTTTCATCTGTAAAGGGGAAAGGGGGAAGGAGTAAGGTGAGCCCTGTCTAGATCTAAAACTCCCTAGTTTCAAAGATAAATAGATGGGACTCAATTAAACTAAAAAGCTTCTGCACAGCAAAAGAAACAGTCAGCAGAGTAAACAGACAACCCACAGAGTGGGAGAAAATCACAATCTGTACATCTGACAAAGGACTAATGTCCAGAATCTACAAGGAACTCAAACAAATTAGTAAGAAAAAACAACAACAAATAATCCCATCAAAAATGGGCTAAGAACATGGATAGACAATTCTCAAAAGAAGATATACAGATGGCCAACAAACATATGAAAAAATGCTCAACATCACTAATGATCAGGGAAATGCAAACTGAAACCACAGTACCATACCACCTTACTCCTGCAAGAATGGCCATAATCAAAAAATCAAAAAATGATAGATGTTGGCGGGGATGCAGTGAAAAGGAAACACTTTTACACTGCTGGCAGGAATGTAAACTAGTACAACCAGTATGGAAAAAGGTGTGGAGATTCCTTAAAGAAGGAAAAGTAGAACTACCATTTGATCTAGTAATCCTGCTAATGGGTGTCTACCCAGAGGAAAATAAGTCATTATACAAAAAAGATATTTGCACACGCATATTTATAGCAGCACAATTCACAATTGCAAAAATGTGGAACTAGTCCAAATGCCCATCAATCAACGAGTAGACAAAGAAATTGTGGTATGTGTATATATATATATTTATGTGTATATATATATTTGTGTGTGTATATATATATACACACACATAAAATGAATACTACTCAGCCATTAAAAAGGGATGAAATAATGCCATTCACAGAAACCTGAATGGAACTGGAGACTATTATTCTAAATGAAGTAACTCAAGAATGGAAAACCAAACATCACATGTTCTCACTCATAAGTGGGAGCTAAGCTGTAAGGATGCAAAGGCATAAGAATGATACAATGGACTCTGGGGACTCGGGGGAAAGGGTGGGAGGGTGGTGAGGGATAAAAGACTAGACACATTGGGTACAGTGTACATGGCTCGGGTGATGGGTGCACCGAAATATCAGAAATCACCACTAAAGAACTCATTCATGTAACCAAACACCACCTGTTCCCCAAAAACCTATTGAAATTTTTAAAAAGAAGAAAATAAATAAATAAAACTCTAGTTTTAACAAATTCTGAAACATGAACTTTTTTTAACTGGTCCTCTGTTTCATAACCAATCCCAAGTCAAGTTTTATCTTTACCTTTAAGAACCTCTTGCCACTGTCCCTTTTATTCTTCACTCCCTCTTATTCTTCACTTCTCCACCACTTCCTCCTCCCTGGCACACACATGCACACATATACACACTCACACACATTCACACATTCACACACACACACACCCCCCCACACACACTCTCACATTCACAGACTCACATATCCACATACTCACCCATCCCACACACACACACTCACTTATCCCACACACACACACTCACCCACCCCCACACACACACCCTCCCACACACACACTCACCCACCCACACACACACCCACACACACACTCACTCACTCTCTTCCTCCATCCGGGCCCTCATTGTCACCACCTGGATTATAGCAAGAAACTCCTAATTGACTTCTTTTTCTCCAGGGTTAAACATTTTAACCTGGATTCTCAGCAGCCCTTCCTACAAAGCGTAAGGGATGTTTCCCTCCTCCTTGTGCTCTTCTCATCCTCCCCAGAGAGGTGCTCCTGCTTCAGATTCCTTCTGCAAGGAGGCTTCTCTGAAGTCAGCAGAATTGCCCCTTCTTTGCTCACATTCTAGTGCCAGGTTCCATTTTCCTCTTGCGATTTTTCACCACACCTTCCCTGCAGCTAGGAGAGCAGTCCTGGCCCTGGGTTACAGTGCTCAGCACTCAGCTAACTGGTAGGGCTTATAAATCCCAGGCCCATCTCAGCCAGCAGAGCATAGGTTTTAGGAAATAAGAAGAAATCCATACATCTGTGTGCTTACAATGTGTCCGAGCATCACCGAGGCCACAGCATGGTGAAGATGTGCCTCAAACACACTGTGGGAGGCTGGGGTAGGCTCATTGTTTCTGCCTGCCAAAGACGGGCACCACGGGATTCCAGAGAAAGAACAGAAGGCCCCTCGCCTTCCTTCCCATGAACAATCAACCAGAAGGAAGCAGGATACTTGGCCAGGACTTCCCTGCAGGAAACCTGGGTCCTACTTGGGCCTCCTGTTTCCCCTCCCTCACTGGCCCTGGTGCAGTTCCCGGTGAATGATCAGCCTGTTTGGTAAACAGATACCAGAAAGAGGCAAGTGCAAGCTCCTATGGAATTTTTTTTTTTTTAACTTTAACTTAGTTGTTTTTAGAAACACCGGTTTTTGAAATCTTCAAATTTTCTTTCTTTCTTTCTTTCTTTCTTTCTTTTTTGCTTTGGCAGAGTCTTGCTCTGTCACCCAGGCTGGAGTGTAGTGGTGCAATGTCAGCTCACTGCAACCTCCTCCTCCTGGGTTCAAGCTATTCTCCTGCCTCAGCCTCCCAAGCAGCTGAGATTATAGGCGCCCGTCACCGCGCCCTGCTAATTTTTGCATTTCTAGTAGAGATGGTCACACTGGTCTTGAACTCCTGGCCTCTCGCCCACCTTCGTCTCCCAAAGTGCTGGGATTACAGGTGTGAGCTACCACACCTAGCCAAAATCTTCAATTTTTTAGCGAGGGACGCTAAGTACATTTTACATCATATGTACCCTGAACCTACTGTGTGCCTGATACCTTGCTTGGCCCTGAGAGAATAGGAAAGAACCAGTCTTTTACTATACGTGAGTGGTCATGAGCTAACTAATTTTCCGAACTCCACTGCTCATCAGTAAAGTAGAGACATTGGTACCTGAGTTATAGGGGTGTTGCAATGTCATTCAATATTGATTATCTGTGAAGATATCTGGCACCATTTCTGACACACAGCAATCTTCTTGAACTTGGCATCAATTATTCATTTTAAAGTAATCTTTTTTTAATAGCTATTAATATGAAAATATGTAAGACAAAGACCCAACTCTCTAAAATCTTACTTACAGTTATGGTTATGACACAGCCATGTGAGATTATTCATTTATGATGCAAACCAATACAGCATAGAATTACCAGCCCAAATGGGCAAGGCAGACAGAGGTGCCCGGAAGTTCCAGGAAGGAGATAAACACATGGTCGGAAGACGCGGGGACTTTGGTTAGCTAAAGGAGGAGTGGGATTCGGATGCACAGAAAGGTGAGGCAGGGAACTGGGGCTTTGGGCACTGTGTCACCTTCGATTTGCATCCTTTATTTCTCTCTCTAAGGATATATCAATGGAGTCTTTTATACATCATCTGCCTTACTAAATAGGAACAATAGATACCATGAAGCCTGTTTCACAGATGAAAACAACCAAGGCCCAGAGAAAGCCATGCAGCCAAGCTATTACCTTGGTTTTGTCTAAGAAGAGTATAGGGTAAAATGTTGTGAAGTTAAGGGGACCAGCATATCAAACACAGCTACCAGAGTAAAATAAGGCTACTCCGGCAGCTGTTATAGTAACAACCATAATAATAACAACCAAACCAACAACAAACTGTTAACATGTACTGAGCACTTACTGATTGTGCCAGACATAATGGAAAATGCTAAATGTGCATTGATTCATTTGATTCTCATAATAGCCCCATGAAATAAGTATCATTATCATAATCTTACTGTGGCTCTTTTACAGAGGAAAAATGGATGCTTGGAGAGATTCAGAAACTTTTTCCAAGGTTGCAAACCCAGGTCTGTCTACCCCAAAGCTCAGGCCCTGAACCACCATAGGAACTTTTTTCCCCCCAAGCTCCTGAATCTTGCAGAGACCAGGCCCTCCTGAAATATTTTAGAAGGAGGCTATGTAAGGATCTCGTCCTTACATGGTGGCTGGACCATCATCTACTCGACAAGAAGTGGATGTCAGTGGTTCAGGGCACAGCCTGGGGCATGGGTAACAGTTCCTTTCTCCTCTCTAGGATGTGAGGGCAGCTTTTATTTCTTCCATGCTTGTCCTCTCTTCTTCAGGCTCAGCAAACTCCACTCCTCTTGACAGCACTTCCACACTCTTCACCTTCCCAATCTCTGTCTTCAGCAAACATCTAGTTTGTCCATGTCTGCCTTATAACTCAGCACCCCAAAATTAAAAGAAAGTCCTAGATATGGTTTGACTGTTGCAAAAAACACTGGGACTGTCCCCTCTATTAATCAGAAAATTATATTTTCATTACCACCATCTCAAACTAGGTTAGGCTTTTAGCAACTGCTGGTTTCTTGAAGCTTGTGGTCAACTAAAATCCCCTTAAATCAAGTCAAAACTGTCCCATTCCATAGGCAAAGTCATTTCTATACATCTGGGAATTCCCACTGCATACGCATTTCATTGTAGGAATGTGAAAAAGAAATTACGAAAAAATACATGTGTTTCATTTCAAATCAAAGAAAACAGAAATGAATAAAGAAAAAACGAATAATCACCCTACTGCCAATCCCACCCGTTTTCTCCGCAAGGTAATCAGTATTAACAGTTTGGAGCCTATTCTTTTTTTTTTTTTTTTTTTTGAGACGGAGTCTCTCTCGCTCTGCTGCCCAGGCTGGAGGTGCAATGGTGCAATCTCGGCTCACTGCTAGTTCTGCCTCCCCGGTTCACGCCATTCTCCTGCTTCAGCCTCCTGAGTAGCTGGGACTACAGGCGCCTGCCACCACGCCCGGCTAATTTTTTTTAGTAGAGACTCGGTTTCACCTTGTTGGACAGGATGGTTTCTATCTCCTGATCTTGTGATCAGCCCATCTCGGCCTTTCAAAGTGCTGGGATTACAGGCGTGAGCCACCGCGCCCGGCCTGGAGCCTATTCTTATAAAACATATACACAATATCCAAAGTTTCTTTTCAAAGATATCATACACTATGCAAAGTATCTGCAAACCATGACCCGTACACGAAATCTGATGCACTGCTTGCTTTTGTAAATAAAGTTTTATCGGAACACAGCTGTGCCTATTCTTTTGTGTATTGTCTATAGTTGCTTTTGCACTACAATTGCCAAGCTGAGTAGTTGTAACAAAAACCATATGGCCCACAAAACCTACAACATTTACTATTTGGTTCTTTACAGAAAATATTTGCCCATTCCTATCCTATGCACTATACTAGCTTGGTTTTTCGCTTAAGAAAACATTGTGGACGCTCTTTAGGTCACTGCCTATGGAGCTAATATTCTTGTAAAAGCTATCTAGTATTTCGTAATATGAATGATCCACAGTTTCTTCTATTATTTCACTATTGCTAGACACTGAAATTGTTTTCAGGGTCTGTCACTATGGAAAATGCTGTAATAAACACCTATTTCTTTTTTTTTCCTTTGAGATGGAGTCTCGCTCTGTTGCCCAGGCTGGAGTGCAGGGGTGCAATTTCGGCTCACTACAAGCTCCGCCTACCGGGTTCATGCCATTATCCTGCCTCAGCCTCCGGAGTAGCTGGGACTACAGACTCCCGCCACCACGCCTGGCTAATATTTTGTATTTTTAGTGAGACAGGGTTTCACCATATTGGCCAGGCTGGTCTCGATCTCCTGACCTCGTGATCTGCCCGCCTCGGCTTCCCAAAGTGCTGGGATTACAGGCGTGAGCCACCGCGCCCAGCCTACACACCTATTTCTTAAATCCTTCAGAAGGCTGGGCCAGTCGCTCATGCCTGTAATGCCAGCACTTTAGGAGACTGAGGCTGGAGGATCGCTTGAACACAGGAGTTTGAGACCAGCCTGGGCAAGATGATAAGGCCCCATCTCTATGAAAAAAAAAAAAAAAAAACTAAACTAAAAAATAAAGCCTTCAAAAGAAACTGGGTATAATGAAGAGAGCCAAGGGGCTCTCAAGAGAAATACAGCCCTCATCTCAAACGCAATGCTCTCACTGTGTCAATAAGCCTCTTCAAGCAGCAGTTATAGCCAGCCCTGGGTGTTGCCATGCTCCTGTGAAAGGAATTATACTTTTAGGAAACAGAATATGTCTCCAAGTGAAAATCTTGTCCTGATAGATTCACCTACACTCTTCCCAGCTTTCTGCCAAAGCACAGAGCTTTTCCCTGAGCATCTGCTGTTATCTGACCTACCCACATCTCCCACTAAACCCTCCTTTACAACCCAGGCATTAGGCTGGGGCACCCACCACTGCATCCAGGCAGGGTTTTCTGCCACTGCCAGGGCAAAAGGCACCTTGGAACACGGGAGGAGTTAGGCTCAGGAGAGAAGATACCTTTGATCCTAGAGATGGAGGGAATATACACACAGGTCACTTGTTTCTAATCTTTTGGGGATCACAGACTCCTAAAAGCTATAGACCTTGTCTCCCCAAAAACTATGTCTGTTTTTTTTTTCTGCATGAATTCTTCATAAATTCAGGGCATGCACAGAATTCCTGAAGATGCTATCCATGGGGCACAATCCCTAGGTTAACAACCCCAGCTCCAGGTACACTGCAATCACGTTCCCTACAGCGGGTTACCCACCCCTTGTCAGGAGTTTAAGACGCAGCATATTTCTCTGTGATTCATTAACACTTCCCTTCCTCCCATCATCGACCTTGTGCCTGCTGTTCCAAAGGACTTCCTCGGGCTGGCAGTCACGTGCCCCCTTCTTCCTCTACCTATCCTGTTTGGGAAGATAAACGGACTTCCTAGCCCTCAAACCACCTCTCACTGGGCACAAAACACAACCGTCAGTCCCACGCACTGACACGGTCCTTCCTGCCACTGCTGTCACCCTGACCTCCCTTCCTAGCCTCCAGTCAAGCCCAAGCTGGAAAGACCCTTTTCTCTCTAGCCCTTTGCCATCTGGAAAAGTCTTCTGGAACATTACTAAAAGCTGTAAATCTTTGTGAACTAGTTTTTCCTTTCCGGCCTCTGCCTGAAAATTTGATGACTTTGTTGTTGCTGAATTATAACAAATCAAGCTTGGTAAAAACGCTTCAAAAATGCCAAATTCAATAGCCAAGGAGGAGCTCCATGGGTATTTGTGCTGTCCCTTCCTTACTGGTCAGAAAAGTAGCACTAAATAAACCTGACGTCTGGTCAGTTCATTCTGTCAGAATGCTCGTGGTTTTCATTTATCTTGATTTTTTAATCTCAGTCTTGAAAAGTAATGCTCATTTTTTGTTATTTACAAAAACCGAGGGCACTTTAGTGTATTCTAATGCCTCATAATGTCCATTAAACTGTTCTTGCCCTTTGACCCAGTAATACCCTTCCCAGAAATCTGCCCTGATAAAATACTAAGAAATTAAAACAAAAATTACCTTCAGAGATGGCTATCTTGTTGTGATTGACAATACAAAAAGTGCAAATGAAGTTAAATGTCCAAAACAGGTGACACAATATAGCCATAGAATGGAACATTGTGTTTGCCTTAAAAATTATGTCAATAACTTTTAATAATATCAAGAAATATTTATAACATGTTAAGGAAGCAAAACATAAAACTGTAAATACAGTGCAATCTCAACTAAATGTGCATGGAAATAAGTCTGGAAGTAATACACCAAGACTTAACACGATTTTCTCTGAGTAATGAAATTAGACTATTTTATACATTTATATATTTTTCCAATTTTTCTATGAGCATGTGATTTTTTTTTTTTTTTTTTGAGATGGAGTTTTGCTCTTGTTGCCCAGGCTGGAGTGTGCAGTGGCACAATCTTGACACACTGCAACCTCCACCTCCCAGGTTCAAGTGATTCTCCTACCTCAGCCTCCTGAGTAGCTGGAATTACAGGCACATGCCACCACGCCTGGATATTTTTGTATTTTTAGTAGAGACAGGGTTTCTCCATGTTGGCCAGGCTGGTCCTGAACTCCTAACTTCAGACAATCCACCCACCTTAGCCTCCCAAAGTGCTGGAATTATAGGCGTGAGCCACTGCACCATGCCAAGCATGTGATATTTCTAAAATAAAAACAACATAAAACTTATTTCTACATAGTAGAAAGAGCATGGGCTTTAGAATCAAATGACTTAGATCTATATTCTGACTGTGTCCTTGGATAGGTGACTAAAGCTTTCTAGACCTGTTTCCTCAACAGTAAGTGGAGGTAATAATAGTGTTTACATCATGGAGTCATTGTGAGAATCATGTACCTTATGTACGTACTCTTAGTTTCTTTTTGGTAAGTGATGGAAACCACTATAAAGGCTGATGGTTGAAGGTTAGCTGCTCTTCTATCACCCAAGAGCAAATCTCAGATCAAATCTTCCACAATACCAACGTTTGCTAAACTTTTAGAGTAAGCAGGAATAATGTGGTTCCTACAGCCTTTACTGCATGCTCAGTGAAGTCCTTGTTCGCTGTCTTTTTAGCTGTTCAGACCAACCTCCACCTTGCATGAAAGGGTCCTCAAGGTAGATGAAACCATATTTCAGAGGTAAGGTTGTGAGACCCTTATAGACAGACTCAAGCAACAAAGAAATCCTCTAAGTAACTAGATAGAGGACCTAATAAGGGTCAAGTCATCTTATATACTTTTCACACAGGGTGGACAATAATAATACTTTTTAGCTAATCTGCAAATCTTGCATATCACTCACTGAAAATACACGTACTCCCTTAACAGATGTCGAACTAGAATTTGTCTCTCTCTTCTGTTTTTTTTAACATTTGAAGCAATTCCGAATGCATTTCTGATTAACATGGAATTCTGATACAAATCACACAAGCCAGTCACATCCTGGTCCTGAAGGAATCATTTTGGGGTCTTTGCCCTGCTGCCTTTGAGATCGTCAGCCCTTCATGCTAAATTGTGAATCTGTGTAAGCTGCCAATCACTTTAAGAATCGCTTTTGCAAAACCATGATCTCCCTTGAAACATCAAATTGTTCTTGCCTTTCAATTTAACAATTCACTTATTGAAGTCTGTTCTAAAGCAGTTCTACCCAGTGCCCAGCACGCAGTCCCTGGTGCATCCCCGGTATTTTTTTTTTTTTTTTAATGCCTGCAGGTTTTTAAAGGAGATTATGAGAAAAAAACAACATGCCAAAGTGACACATGAATTAATTTTTTCCCATTTCTTTCTAAAGTGTGGCTACGTTTACAGGGGGACGATGACTGGATGGTAAAGCGTCTCTGGTCAGAACACTGAGAGGAAAGACTCAGCCCTGACCCTGAAGTTCCTAGGGCCAGAAAGGGTGCCCCATCCTCCACCTGATTCCAAGTCTCGCTGTACCTCAAGGGATCCCAGAAGGAGGCCTGCTTTGGTATTCTGAGAGTTCTCCATTCAGAGTGGTTTTATCAGAGAAACTGAAGCAGAAAGTATTTGACTCAGATAACAGGATTAATTAACATTCTTCTCATTCTTCAAACAACTGATCAGGGTGGAGTACCGCCCATGTCTTACTGGAGGTAGACCTGGCACACCAGCTGCCTGAGACTCTCCTGGGATTTCCCGAAGTCATTTCTTTCTGCTGAACCCTAGGCTTCTCTAGGGATAATGTGTAATAATAACACTCTCCTTTGTTTTTTGTTTTTTTTTTTTTTGAGACGGAGTCTCGCTCTGTCGCCCAGGCTGGAGGGCAGTGGCGCGATCTTGGCTCACTGCAAGTTCTGCCTCCCGGGTTCACGCCATTCTCCTACCTCAACCTTCCGAGTAGCTGGGACTACAGTCGCCCGCCACCACGCCCGGCTGATTTTTTTGTATTTTTAGTGGAGACAGGGTTTCACCATGTTAGCCAGGATGGTCTCGATCTCCTGACCTCATGATCCGCCCGCTTCGGCCTCCCAAAGTGCTGGGATTACAGGCGTGAGCCACCGCGCCCAGCCCCCTTTGTTCTTATGGGGCATATTTTTCCTCCCGTCTGCCCTATTGATTTCCAGCTTTATATGTCTGGGTTAATGTTGATAGACCAAAGTCAGCCTACATAATAAAGATAATGGTAATAATAATACGGTTTACAGAAACTTCTCTGTGGACTGGTACTAGGCTAAGCACTTGGTGTTCACCAATTCACCCTTAGTTGAGCCTTCATGGAGTGCGGAGTGGGACGTGGGGAGTGTCCCAGCTCCCACTGCCGACCCACCTTGAGTCTGCTGTATCCTCCCAAAAAGATCTAGCTCCATCAAGACATTCAGGAACAATGGCTACTTTACTGAAGACTTTATGCAGAGATGGGCTTGTAGATAGAATCACAGTGTAGACCGAACAGTAGGAACTTTGAAACATTTCCGTTAGCTGTCCAACGTCCACCCAACATTTCTTTCCTCTTCTAGTTGTCTCTTCATTTCTCCTGTTCTCTTCCCCACCTTTGCCTCTGTAATTCCCTTGGATATTCCAGAGTCATTAAGCACTGGCTCTCACCTTGCAAAGCCCACCTGGCATCTCAGCTTCTGGAAAGCCAGGTAAACACCACAGAGCCCAATGACTTGACCTCAAGCTCTTCTCTTGTGGGGAGGGGGTTCTTAGCAAATTCTAGCCACTATTATTATCTGATATAACGCTTACAACATTTATGAGAGGCAAGAGCTCTGTACTGTTATTGGTCCCAGTTTGTGCAGCAAGAAACAAGCTCAGAGGTTAACTTGCCCATGGTCACTTAGCCAGATTCAGAATTGGGAGCTCCAGAGCTGTGGGTGGTCTTAATGGCTCTGCTTACTGTGACAGCATGTCCCACTGAGCTCCAAATACTTCCAGTTGAAGCCTGTGTTCTTCACTGTCAATGCACTCTGGTCTGGAATCCTATGATCGTCTTAACTATGCTAGAGGCTTATCCATTGTTGCATCCACAGCGCCTGGCATATCGAAGTGCCCAGTGAATATCTTCAGCTCCCAGGTTGGTCTTGGGACAGACTTCACCCCCCCGAACCAGCCATATTCCCTTTACCTCTGAATTATAGAAGCTTTCAAATGAAATTCTCACTTGAGCCAAGCATATAGGGGGTTCACTTTCCCATGGCTGTGAGGCAAGTAATCCTGAACCCAAATTAATCTGTCTCTGTGTGACAGGCTCCATTTATCATGTTGTGGACTCTGCAGCACAGGGAGGCTCAGGAAGGCTGGGCGACCACTGTGGACATTGGCATGAAGGCCAGGATGCTTACTGAGTCCAGCACCATGTTTCATATCTGCCTCTCCATCTGCCTGCCTTTCCCGGAGAGAATCTGGGATGGAGATGGATTACACTTGTTTATGGGCTTATGTTTCAAGTGAGAGTTGGACGGAGGCTTAATAGAATTAATTAATTCCCTCTGTTCCGTGAGAGATAGAAGAAAGCTGTCTCTACCATAGCTGTCTCTGAGATGGCCCCAGAGACACTGCTAGGTGTTCACCTGGGATCCTTTCATTGCCCCCATCTCTAGTGCAAGTTCAACTTTGTTTAGAGCAATAAAGAAGAACAATCTTTCCCTGCTTGCACGTTATTTGTATAGGAAATCAGCTCTGGGGTTTTTGTAGTTTTGATGTGTCAGCTTTAGGCAGCACAGGGGGCAGGTTCTTCCCTGCTTCTGTCTCCTTTTAGAGCAGAGACACAAATTCCACTGTCTGCATTGAGAGGTAACAGTGCAGAGTTTCAAAGCAAAGACTCTGAAGCCAGAATGCCAGGGTGTGAGTCCCAGCCATTTCACTACTCGTGTGGCCCCAATTCCCTCATCTGCAAAGTGGTGCCAGTGTAATAGTACCTCTTCCCAAAGTGACTGCAGTGATAAAAAGTAAAACACTTTGAACAGTGTCTGACACATAGTGTTATATGCATGCGCACTCTGTATCATTATCAGTTATTATTTATGACAAGCTAGAAAGGAAAACAAATATGGCTCTAAGGACCTAAGTCATAGGGAGGAGGGACTGTGCCATCTTAGACAGCACATGCCTCATCTGCACTTGGCAGCCTAAGTCCATGGGCATACAGATCCAATGTTTCCAAAATCTGCCAATTTTTCAAGAGAAACTAAAAATCCAGATTTTGTGTGACATCTAATTTGCAATTGCTGACAACAAATTTAGAAACATTATTAAATACTGGGCTGGACAGAACAAAACCACACAGATTGGTGAGCCCGGTCCAGCAGGGGGGCTCCAGACTGCAGTCTTTGCTCAGTTACTCCTTCCTGTCACTGCAGAATGGACGAGATCAAAGCTGTACCCAGAAACACAGCTGTGCACTGGATGGCAGTAACTGTGCAGTAAGGACGCAAGGAGGGAGAGCCCAGAGGTTGAGAGCTCAGAGAAGAAGTTGGGTGCAGTCATTCAGGCAAAACACAGAAAGAGGTGAATTGTTTTTATCACGTCCAAAGTAGGATTTGATAACTAAAAGGGAAGAGCTGGCAGCTAAGACTCGGATGGCAAGTGGTAGGTTGGCAGTGCCCAGGCTGGGGCAAGGCCATCCCAGCCCAAGAAAGCTTCCTAATGGGCTGGGGTAGCTGGCATCGTCCACACTGTGGATGGATATTTTAAACAAAGGCAGTAAATCTTTAAATTATGAGACCACCAATGTTTTCCAGTCACCTTTTGACCATAGTGACTAAGAGCCTAGGCTCAGGAATCAAGCTACCTGGATTAAATCTTAGCTCCACCCCTTACCAGCTGTGTGACTTTGGGCAAGTAACTTAACCTCTCTGTGCCTCGTTTTTATCTGTAAAAACTAATGGTGCCTACCTCCTAGATGTCAAAAGAAAGAAATGAAATGATACACATGAAAGACTAGCACAGTGCCTAGAACATCGAAGTTAATAAATATTATTGTGAATATAAGTTATAATCAATTAAATAAGTGTCAGCTTTTATTCCTCAATAAACCAACAGGGATTCACGAAGTACTTAATATACGCAAGTTTTAAAACCAGATTCCAAGACCAGGCACGGTGGCTCACACCTGTAATCCCAGCACTTTGGGAGGCCGAGGAGGTTGGATCACCTGAGGTCAGAAGTTTCAGACCAGCCTGGCCAACATGGCAAAACAGTGTCTCTACTAAAAATACAAAAATTAGCTGCATGTGGTGGCGGGCGCCTGTAATCCCAGCTACTCAGGAGGCTGAGGTGGGAGAATTGCCTGAACCCGGGAGGTGGAGTGTATTAGTCCATTTTTACACTGCTGATAAAGTCATACCTGAGACTGGGCAATTTACAAAAGAAAGAGGTTTACTTGGACTTACAGTTCCACATGGCTGAGGAAGGTCTCACAATCATGATAGAAGGCAAAAGGCACTTCTTACATGGTGGTGGCAAGAGAGAATGAGGAGGAAGCAAAAGAGGAAACCCCTGATAAACCCATAAGATCTCATGAGACTTATTCACTATCACGACAATAGCAGGGGAAAGACGGGCCCCTGTGATTCAATTACCTCCCATCGGGTCCCTCCCACAGCACGTGGGAATTCTGGGAGGTACAATTCAAGTAGAGATCTGGGTGGGGCACAGCCAAACCATATCACAGAGGTCACCGTGAGTCAAGATCATGCCACTGCACTCCAGCCTGGGCAACAGAGTGAGACTCTATCTCAAAAAAAAAAAAAAAAAAAAATTTCATAGGCAATATGAGGATTTTGAGGAGTGGTCGGACATCTTATTCCATACAAAATTCCCAGCACAGAGTACAATGTCACATGTGAAGTACATGGCCAATAAATATTCCTTGCATAATGGGATCCTGCCCTCAGGGAATCTAGAATGAGGGATTGAAGTGAGGGGTAAGACCTAAGTGTGTAAAAAATTAACAATGAAAGATTTTAGCTTTTCAACTCATCAAAAGAAGAGAAATCCAAGGCAGAAGAGAGTGATTATCTGAACTAATCTCATGGTCATTGCTAGAAGAGTTCCGTTTCAGAAGTCATTTCAGGTTCCAGCAGTTAGGGGAAAGAATCATGGAAACAAAATTACAGCTTGGATGGGAAGCAAAAAAGCATTCCAAGAGGGGTGAATGAATGGAGAGAAAGTTACAAAATACAAAGTGTGTTTCAGAGACTGTGAACAAAGGAGCTCAATGGAGATAGAGTATTAAGAACTCCAAGTAAGTAAAGGAAATCTGAAAAGCTGGGTTGATACTTGACTGAGAAAGGCCTTCAATGCCAGGCTATGGTAGAGACTACTAGATGTCTCCCCTTCTTCCATTTTAACAAGATATTGAATTTACTTTCCTAGCATAGACTATATTTCTCAGCCTTACTGGTAGCTGGGTGTGGCCACGTGACAAAGTTCTAAAGAATAAGACTTAAGGGAAAGTCTTATGCACAAATTCTGGAACGTGAACATAATGGCTGGAACTTCGGCACCATCTTAGATCATGAGGCAGAATGTTAAAGATGATGAAAGGAAAAGAAAGGGACCAACCTCCCTGATGAATATATCAGCCCTGGACATCTGACCTCTGAACTGTTTCACATTAAAGAAACTTCTTTGTGATATAAGCCACTATTATTTTGGATCTTAACCTGTGCCTGAAATTAGTCATAACTGATGAGCAAGCCAAAGACTTCACACTTTCGCCCTGGAGCAGCAGGCAACCATTGGAAGTTTAGGAGCAGGCAGGTTGTAAGATGAATATGTGGTGTGGAGGATACCACGGGAAACAATACGGCAGCAACTGTGCAGCAAGGAGGAAGAGCCCAGAGGCTAAGAGCTCAGAGAGGAAGTCAAGTGCAGCCATTTAGGCAAGAAGAATAAATGAGCATGTGCTGAAACCTGTCTGGGGGTAAAACCATTCTAAGAATTGGGATTTTAAAAAGTCATAAATACACAAGAGAATTTTCTTAGTCCATTTGGGAGGCTGTAACAGAATGCTCTGGGTAATTTACAAAGAGCATACATTTATTGCTCACAGTTCTGGAGGCTGGGAAGTCCCAGATCAAGATGCCAGAGGGCTCGGTGTCTGGTGAAGTCTTGCTCTCTGCTTCATAGCTGGCACCTTTTGCTGAGTCCTCAGGTGGCAGAAGAGGGGAGAAGTGGGAAGGGGCAAATAGACTCCTCTAAGCCCTTTTTATAGGAGCACTAATCCCATTCAGTAGGACGGAGTCCTGATAGTCTAATCACCTCTGAAAAGTCCTCCTTCTTAATACTATTGCATTAGGGGTTAGGTTTCAACATATTAATTTTGGGGGGATGATCCATGGGGGAATGACCCATGACCCAGCGACCATGGCAAATGCTTTTTAGCAACAACCTTTGTGGCCTAACTCCTCTATGCCTTGGTTTCTTCTTCATCTATATGATAATGGAGATAATAATTTCCATGCCAGGATAACTGTAAAGATATTTATTTATTTATAGCCTATAATGTGCCCCCACACAGTGCTGGATGCTCAGGATAGAGAGGTCGACAAAACTCTTAAGAAACAGAGGTACCCATCTATAACGGACAAAGACAATAAGTAAATAATGATATGAGACAGTTTCTTCAGTGACAATTGCTATGCAGTTTAGAAAACCATGGTACATCTGGGCACGGTGGCTCACGCCTGTAATCCCAGCACTTTGGGAGGCTGAGGCGGGCGGATCACGAGGTCAGGAGATCGAGACCATCCTGGCTAACACGGTGAAACCCCGTCTCTACTAAAAATACAAAAAATTAGCCTGGCGTGGTGGCGGGAGCCTGTAGTCCCAGCTACTCGGGAGGCTGAGGCAGGAGAATGGCGTGAACATGGGAGGCGGAGCTTGCAGTGAGCTGAGATCACACCACTGCACTCCAGCCTGGGCGACAGAGCGAGACTCTGTCTCAAAAAAAAAAAAAAGAAAAGAAAAGAAAACTATGGTACATAGGTGTATTACAGGTGGCATGCAAGAGGATTCTAAATGGGAAGCAGACATTTTTAATTGTAATAGCTATATGTTTTTAACACATCTTAGAAAAATACATGCTTTTCTATTGATGAGAATGACGTTTATTCATTCAACAAACATTACTTAAGCGTCTACCAGGTACTAGATTAGGCACTAGGGGAATACAGCAGAAAGCAACACAGAAAAATCCCTGACATACCAGCACTGGCATTACACATTTAAAAAAAAAAAAAAAAAATTAGGCCAGGCATGGTGGCTCACGCCTATAATCCTAGCACTTTGGGAGGCTGAGGCAGGCAGATCACTTGAACCCAGGAGCTCAAGACTGGCCTGGGCAACATGGCAAAACTCAGTCTCTACTAAAAATGCAAAAATTAGGCAGGTGTGATGGTGCATGCCTACAGTTCCAGCTACTCGGGAGGCTGAGGTGGGAGGATCGCTTGAGCCCAGGAGAAGGAGGTTGCAAGTGAGCCATGATTGTGCCACTGCACTCCAGCCTGGGCAACAGAGACCTCATCTCATATTTAAAAAAAAAAAAAAATAGTTTTCTTTTTAAAATACATTTAAGTTTGAAAAAGAGAGTCTATTTTATTAAGTAAACAATGCCTGGTTGGTTGGCAGATACGGCAAAAATGGTGAGGGTGATACAAAATCAGCCACATTTGGATGTGCTGGGTCTGAGGCAGCTTACTAAGTACCCGTGGGAAGAAGAGTTGTCCAGGCTGGTGCTCTCACCTCGAAGCTCATGGCCACATTCCCTCCCAGGTTCTGCCTGCCTCCTTCTGTTCTCATCCCAAGTCATGCAGTTACTCCTTTGACTATGTTCTGTGGCTTACACAAGATTAAATCAGAGTACTTCCATTCCAAAGTATAAGAAAACCCACTAATAGGATTCACTGTGGCAAAGCTTTGTAAATGAATAAATGAAGGAAACTTTGAATAAGAAAATATTTATAAAGAAAAGTGGTTTCACTTTTGCTTATTATATAGTTGGCTAACCATGAGTCACACTATGGAGAACATGGTTTTTTGAATCTATATTAATATCCTATAATTATCCTGTCAAAGCTCCCACTTAAGTAGACCATACTGTACTTGCATTCTAAATAAATACCACATACTAGAGAATAATTTATCTCCTCAAGTAGATCAACAGAGCCCTACCTCTCCAGTTAAATGAACAATATAACCACATCACAACGTGTGGCTGCTTTCCCTGGAGCCTGCTACACACCAGTCCTGTTTCTACCCTAAATAATTCAAATTTCCCTTATAGGAAAACAGGCATTAATGAACTGTACAGTAACTTTCATTTCCACAAACTTTACTCATTTCACATTACCCCCCAAACACCACACACACACACACCACCACCCAAGCAGACAATATTTACAGAAAGGTTTCTACTCAGCCAAGCATGGTGGCTCATGCCTATAATTCCAGCACTTTGGGAGGTCGAGGTAGGCAGATCACTTGAGCCCAGGAGCTCGAGACCAGTCTTGGCAAAGTGGAGAAACCCTGTCTCTACAAAAAATACAAAAATTAGCCTGGCATAGTGGCGTGCACCTGTAGTTTCAGCTACTTGGGAGAAAGCCTGAGGTAGAGGCTGCAGCGAGCCATCATTGCACCACTGCACTCCAGCCTGGGCCACAGAGTAACACTCTGTCTTAAAAAAAATAAAATAAAAAAGATCTCCACTCAAAACATAGATGGAGACTTAAACAAACATTTATGGTGGTGGTACAGATCAAATGATCAGAAGAAATACTATTCAGTATTTCAAAAGCAATACCTAACAAAGATAATTAGTGGAGTGTTTTGCAGTCAAAGCTCAGTGGAAGTACAAAATTATTCCTTAGCAACCTCAGATCAATTAACAGTATGAATTGTATATAATGGATTCATTCATTTGATCACTCAACAAAAGTTTATTCAGTTCCTTCTGCCTTGCTAAGTACTGAGTTAGACACTGGAATACAAAGGTGCACAAAAGCAGCTTACAGTCTAGCGTATGAGGAAGATGTAACCAAATTACCACACAAATATAAAATTACAAACTGTGAGGAGTGCTACATAGAAAAGGTAAGTGTAAAACAAAAAGGGCGTCTGACCTATGCTGAAGAGTTAAGATCAACCAACTAAAATCCAAAGGACAAAGAGTGGTTAACCAAGCAAAGAGGGAGGGGAAAGGGTTCCAAGCAAAAAGAAACAGAGTAAATAATAACCTCGATGGTGTACCAGAGGAGGTGAAGCCAGCAAATACTGGGTGGAGTTCAGAACTAGACCAGAGTAAGGTACAAGGCAGGCAAGGGCCAGACCACACAGGTTCTTAGAGGCCATGGCCAGGAGCTTGTTTGGACTATATTCTGAGACCAATGGAAAGCCACAGAGGAGCTTTAAGCAGAGAGGGAAATACAATCAGATGCACATTTTGAAAACTAGATACAAGTGGCAGTGTCAAAAACACCTGCAAATTGTCCCTCAGTATCCATTTTTCCATTCTTCCACAGTCATGAAATTTCCCCCGGACCCAAGACCATCCAGGATAAAGACTACATTTCCCAGCCTCCTTTGCAATAGATGTGTCTCTGTGACTAGAAGATGGCCAATGGCATGTGAGCAGAACTGCCAAGTGGGAGGGGCTTCTAAGAGACTCCCCATGTGCTCTTCTTTCGCTTTGGCCCTTCCTCCATGATGCAGCCTGGAAAGCAGATGCCACCATCTCGGACCATGAGGATGAAGCCTCTTGTGCAGGAGCAGCACAAAAAGGAGATCCTGGGTTCTTGACAGTGTGGACTGCTTTACTAGCCCTGGACAGCTCCTTTGACTTCTTAATTTATTGAGCTATAATCTACATACACTTTTTATATACAATAAACCCCTGCATCCATTTAAAGTGTACAATTTTTTCTGGCAGTTGTATACAACTATGCAACTACCAACACAACCAAAGTTCAGAACATTTCTACCATTCCCAGAAGATTTCCATGCCCTTTTGCAATTCATCCCCAACCCTACCCCAGAATGAGGCAATCGCTGACCCACTTTCTGTCACAGACTATTTCTCATTTTCTATAGCTTTCTATAAATGGACTCATGTTACACACTCTTCTGTGTCTAGCTGCTTTCATTCAGAGTAACTATTTTGAGATTAATCCATGCTGTTCTATAAATAGTTCATTCTTTTTTATGACCAAGTTGTATTCTGTTTATGGTTGTGCCACACTTCATTTAATACACTCACCAGTCAATGGACATTTGGGTTATTTACTGTTTGGGGCTATTGTGTACACAACTGTGAACATTTACATACAGTCTTTGTATAGAAGTATGCTTCATTTCTCTGGGAGAATACCTGGGAGTGGAATGGCCAGGTCGTATGGCAGGTGTATGTTTAACAATATGGGAAACAGATAGTTTTTCAAAGTAAGTGTGTCATTTTCCATCCCCATGAGCAGCGAATAGGAGTGCCACTTGCTCCAGATCTTCCCAATACCTGGTATTGTCAGTCTTTTGAATTTTAGACATCCTAATGGGTTCTCAGTAGGCTACCTGGATTTTTATGAGAGTAAAAAATAAAATTTTAAGTTGTCCTTAAGCCACATTATTTTGGATTTGCTATCACTCTCAGCCAAAGCTAAATTCTATTGAATACAGAAAGCAAGGAAGGAAGGAGGAAGACTAGTTAGGAGACTCCTGTAGTTCAGACAAGAGATGATGGTAGATTGGAGTAGGGGAAGGCAGTGGACATGGAGAAAAATGAATGGTTTATTAGTTCATTAGTTCCTTTAAAGGAACACCCAAGACTGGGTAATTTATAAAGAAAAGAGGTTTATTTGGCTCATGGTTCTACAAGCTGCATGATAAGTATAGTGCCAGCACCTGCTCCTGATGAGGCCTCAGCAAGCTTCCACTCATTGTGGGAGGCAAAGGGGAGCAGGCATGTCACATGGCGAGAGAGGGAGCAACAGCAGGAGGAGGAGGTGCCAGGCTCTTTAAACAACCAGCTCTCACATGAACTAATAGAGTGAGAACTCACTCATCACCAAGGGAAGGTCACCAAGCCATTCATGAGGGGTCCACTCCCATGACCCAAACACCTCCCACCAGGCCCCACCTCCACCATTGGGGATCACATTTCAACATGAAATTTGGAGGGGGCAAACGTCAAAACCATAGGAGATGAATTGGTGAGACATTTAGGAGATAATGGATGTAGGATTCCATGATAAATTAGGTATGGAAGGTTAAGAAAATCACTCAGGTTATATAATAGAGGAACAGGGTCTCAGAACCAGGCCTATTTAATGCCAGAGAATACTCCCAACTACTGCTCTCTTTGTCTCCAAGATGCCAAAGTCACATGGAGGAAAACTGGCAATGGCTGCAGCTTCAGTTATGGCAAACTTATAGTTTTTCTGGTTTGGTTGTTTGTATCTTTGTTTTGTTGTGGAAGAGGGCATTTTAGGCAGAAGGAAAGAGGATGTACAAATGATGGTGTTGGCATCCATGCGGATTTTTTTGGAATATTATTACATTTTTATTAATACTAATGAAATTATTATTGTTATTGATTTCTGTGTGTGCCTCCTTTTAACTTCAAATCCGGGGGGTGGTGTGAAATTAAGGGACTTAAATAAGAATGAGCCCATCTAAAGCCAAGAACTAGACAAAGAACTTTAGGTAAACGATTTTTCATTTCATCCTCACAACAATCCTGTGGTTTTCTGCACTTTACAGGTAAAGAAACTAAGACCCAGAGAGGTTAAGTAATTTATCCAAGGTCAAACAGCTTGTAAGGAATGATACTTATGTTTTGGAACTTTATTTCCAAATATTTATATACATATATAGACATATTCTGTTTTTCTGGAGAACCCTGACTAATACAAGCTCCAAATTATAACTATCTCTTTGAATCACATTTTTCTATGAACTCGTGGATATACATGAATAAAAATCTGTCTTTTCCCTTGCAAATCTCTTTTTTCAGCTTAGCTTACAGTTTAATTCATGGTCAATCTGGCTAACATTGCATGGATTTATTATAAGGTTTGAAAATGAGTTTTAATATCAATAGCATTTCAATGCTAAACTAGAGTTTGCTGTTCTCTCTCTTAAAAGGATAAAATTTCTTGGATTATTGGTCTGCTTTTAGTAGGAAGTTATGAAAGTTTGTTTGTTCTTTTACTTTTTGAATAATCTACTGAGGAAACAAAGATTCTCCATCTTATCAGAATAATTTCCTATACTTTATGTTATCTTTCTTTGATTATTTAAGAGAACCAAATCTTTTTCTCCAAATGACCTATGATTCTATTTCATCAGGTGTTCAAATGTTTTGACATTTTTGACAACTTCCCAAATGAAATTCTAAATGAATTCTTCGTAACTTCAAACTGATTTTGAGATCAAGACAGCTTCTGAAAAATCTGAATTTGTTCTCTTGCCTTGTAAAAGGAGAGATGTTAAACAAATTAGGTTATTTGACATTCTAAATTGCCTATGAAGCATTGTCAAATAAAAAGAGATTCTTAACTGTCTCTATGCTATATTAGTATGGGTATATGTTATTAATATAAATATTTCAGAAATTTATAATGTTCTTAGAAATCTGTCAATGTGGACCAGGCGTGGTGGCTCACGCCCGTAATCCCAACACTTTGGGAGGCCGAGGCGGGAGGATCAACTGAGGTCAGGAGTTCAAGACCAGCCTGGTCAACATGGTGAAACTCCATCTCTACTAAAAATACAAAAATTAGCCAGGCGTGGTGGCAGATGCCTGTAACCCCAGCTACTCAGGAGGCTGAGGCAGAAGAATCACTTGAACCCAGGAGGTGGAGGTTGCAGTGAGCCAAGATCATGCCTCTACACTCTGGCCTGGACAACAAGAGCAAAACTCCATCTCAAAAAAAAAAAAAAGAGATCTGTCAATGTCCTTGCTGTCCATGATGTCCTGGCAAATGTTATCAGTCATAATTCTAGTTATTGTCTCTAAATGTTGTGTTAATATGTCACAGAGACAATGAAATTTTCTTATCAATTACATTAAAATGAACTCTCATCAGACCTTTAACCACAGGCATTAACTCTTTTGTCATCCACAGATGGTTACTGTTTTACTCTGATGCCTCCCTGAATGCTTTTACAATCAGCAACAGGTCAAAGTGCTTCACATTTAACAAAAGGGCCTGTCTCAAGATCCATGGAAAGGGATATGACAAGTACTCAGAAGTGCAGGTTTCCAATTACATTACCTAAGTAACTTGATGATTATACCACTAGACTGAATTAAGATTTCCAGAACTAATAGAGGAGGTATGGGTTCATAAAACTGCTAAGATCAAGCAAAACAAAAATGGATTGCATAGGACTGAATGAATTGATGAAGAAGAGTTAAAATTTTTATGGCCTTTTTGTTTGGAATATTGTTAGTTCTTTAATGTTCTATTTTCTGGGGATATAAGGAATCCCTTTCTCTTTTCTCTTAAACTATCTATAACTTACAGCAATTTAGTAGATTATATGTCTGTAAACAAAAATGAAACATTCATCTTTTTCTCTCTGTAATCCCTCCAGAATTCAGAAACTCTTATTGAGTATTCTTATTTTCATGGCAATATAGCTATTTGCATAAGTTTAATAAAAATCTGTTCTCCTTGAAACAAGAAATAATTGGAAACATTGGTCATATTATGAAGGCTTCGACTAAATTGTCATATTTGAGACTGACGTGCCTTGAATCAGACATGACCAATATTTTAACAAACTAAGTTTGACTTTTTGGAGTCAATGCTTTAAAAAGCTGTCTTGGAAAAATGGACCTGGTTCCTGGACTACAGGGTTCCCAGCCTTACAGATGAGCAATGAAGGTGGCAGTCTCAGGAAACAGTATGTTTTGAAGACCTCAGGAAGATAGGAATTCACCCAAATCTACAGGGACTGCAAGTGAAGTCTGAGACTAAGCTCTTGGCTTGACTTCTTGCCTCAAAGGCTTTTAAAGGTCCAATCTGAGGTTTCTTATAAAAGTTCCAATAAAGCACATTTTAAAAAGTTTGTACAGTCAATTACCATTTTTGCTGCACTTATGCAAATAAGGGATCAGGACATATTTAATGAGATGACTTATTTTATAAACACGGGTAATCTTACTTTGATTATCTTTGAGCAAAATGGGAATAATTGCAGACAGAAATTTTATGTGCAGTGGAAAACTATGACTCACCCTGTAGCTTATCAGATTCCAGTCCTATTCATTGTCTTTGAGTTGTTTTTATCTCAATGTAAATTGGATCCTGCTCTTTTACACATTTTTTCAGTAATTAATGTTTCCAATTTTTCTCCCACCTTCCTGACTTGGGAGCTGAAACTGCCCTTTTCCCAAAGCCCTGGAAGTTGAAGCTGAATGAATTGATATAACTTCAAAGGATTTATCACAACAATTTGGGCCAGTGAGAAAGTTCACTAGAACATCTCATCTTCCATGCCATGCTCAAGGAAATAACCATGACTGTAACATTGCCACTGTCATCCTCATTTCATCATCCAAAGACACTTCGGGCCCAATGTCTAGAAACCTTCTTGACTGCCTGCACTCTAGACTAAAAGAAAAAAAGAGAAAAAAAAAATGAGCTTATTGTCTGCTTCAACCATTAATCTTTGTTTTTGTTTTGTCTCCATAGAAATGCCCTTTATTAAATACCTGATTGTTTTCAGGACACAAAGGCCTAACTCCCACCTGCACCACTGCCTCCTGAAATGAGTTACAACTGTTTAACCTTTCCCAGGATTGGGAGCCTGAATAAATGGAATATGCGGCAATCAAATAATTCCGCTCCTTATCAGTGACATTTCTAGGGAAGTGTCAGATGGGGGAATGAAAAGAACCAGAATATACCACTATAAAGAGTATTTTTTTCTGAACATCCCTGATCTGCCTAAAGACAGAGCCTCCCAAAGAAATTCAATAGCCATTAATCTCCTCCATGGGAGTTTCGCAACCCAGGAAGATAGATTCCTATCACTGGAGATAAGAAGTTGGCATCGGGAAAAACATATACTGCCACTGTATTAAAGAAATACCTGAGACTGAGTAATTTATAAAGAAAAAAGATTGATTGGCTCATGATTCCACAGGCTATACAGGAAGCATGATGCTGGCATCTGCTCAGCTTCTGAGGGGGCCTCAGGAACCGTTCAATCGTGGTGGAAAACAAAGGGGGAGCAAGGCACTCCACATGGCTGGTGCAGGAGAAAAAGAGAGAGAGGGGTGAGTTGCCATGCACTTTTAAACAACCAAATCTTGTGGAAACTCTATCGCAAGAACAGCACCAAAGGGGTAAATGCTCCTGCCTGATCCAATCACCTCTCACCAGGCCCCACTTCCAACGCTGAGGATTACAGTTGGACATAAGATTTGGGTGAGGACACAAATCCAAACCATATCAGTCTCAAAACTCATATTTCCCACTCATATTTCTGAGTCCATTTATCTTTCCTAAAAGTCGTTTTTTTCCCCATAAGTGTCCTTCTCTCTTTCCCCTATTATATATAGTATAAGACCCCAAATTCTAACTGCTTTTTCAAGTCACATTTTTCTGTGAGCTTCATGTACATACATGAATAAAAATCTTGCTAATCTGCCTTTTGTCATGTTGACAAAAAAGGCAAACTCTGTAAAATATTTCAATAGATTTATTCTGAGTCAAATGTAAGGACCATGACCTGTGACAACCCCAAGAGGTCCTGAGAACATGTACACGAAGAGATTGGGTTACAGCTCGATTTTGGAAAATGCTGCAGGCAGACATCAATCAATAAGTGTAAGGTGTACATTGGTTTAATCCAGAAAGGCAGGAAAACTTGAAGTTGGGGCAGGGGGTGCCAACAGGAGTGCCTCCAGGTCATAGGTAGATTCAGAGATTTTCTGATTGGCAGTTGGTTGAAAGAGTTGTTATCTAAAGACCTGGAATCAATAGAAAGGAATGTCAGGGTTAAGACAAGGGATTGTGGAGTCTAAGGTTCTTATTATGTAGAAGAATTCTCATAGGTGACTGCCCTTAGAGGAAATAGATGACCAGTGATTTCTATTCAGACCTTTAAAAGTGCTAGATTCTCACTTAATCTCTTGAGAATCAGAAAAAGACCTGTAAAGGGAAGAGGATTCTCTAGAGAATGTAAATTTCTTCTACAAGAGAGAATTTTGCAGGGACATTCCAAATTATGTCAAAGAAATGTATTTTGGGTAAAATAATTTCTTTCAGGGCCTGCTGTCATGTGATGCTATACTACAGTCAGGTTGGAATTTGGAATCTTATTGTTACAAAGAGTCTGTTTTGTCAGTCTTAGGATCTCTGTTTGAATGTTAATGCTGATTGGTTGTGCCTGAAATTCCAAAGGAAGGAGGGTAAAATAAGGCGTGTCCAACACCCCGTTCCCATCATGGCATGAACTAGTTTTTCAGGTTTACCCTGGAATTCCCTTGGCCAAGAGAAGAGGTCCGCTCAGTTCGGTGGGCATCTTAGAGTTTTATTTTTGGCTTACAGTCAGTTTCATTTGCACGTTCTCAATTACCGAACGTAAGAAGGTAAAGGAGAAGTATTTCCTCCTCACAGTGTAAATGAAACAGAGACTGCCTCCACAGGTAGTGTTAAATTAATAGCTACCTGTATACAAGGATTCTTCTGTTTGTCCAATGGCCCCAACTGGGGGCACAGAGTCAGAAAATTCACTAAGTCAATTTTCCACTCCACTTTAACTTGTGATTTAAAGGTTTCGTACCATCCTCCTGTTTCATCTCCAACTGGCTTCCAGGGGAATTCACCCAGTGCAGACAACAGGGTTTTATTTCTGCCCCTAACTAGGTGAGGTGTTAACAACCACTTACCATGATATTTAATTGGGTTCTTAAGAAAAGTTTAGATTCTTTAAATATTTATGACCTTTCCAGGGGGCATTTAAAAAGTCATTTCAAGAGTTCAGCTACTTTAACTGAAACAATCTAATGGAGCCTCTGCCACCTAGCTCCTTGCAGGGAGGGGTGTGGGGGTGGGAGGAGGGAGGAGCCTGTTCAGCATACCACAGAGGTACGTCAGTCAAATGAGGAATAGGAAACCTGCTGTAGAACAAATGATGACCTAGCCTCTTCAGATCAATGGAATTGGGTAAAAAGAGGGGAGAGGGGCGAGGGAAAACTGTTAGAGATTAAAAGAGAATCAAGAGGTAGATCAATCACATGTAATTTTGGTTTGGATCTTGATTCCAATAAACCAAGTGCTAAAAGATTTCTTTTGAGAAAACTGGGAAAATTGAAGGTGTATTGGATATTAGAAGATCCAGTTAGAATTGAATCATAGATTGTTAATTTAGTTGTGAGTGATAGCAATAATGGTTTGCCTGTGTGTGTGTGTGTGTGTGTGTGCGTATCTACTGGGGTGACACACTAAAGTGGTTAGAGATAAAAAGCTATAACATTTGCAATTTACTTTAAATACACCCAGGGGGAAAAGGTGAATATTGGAAGATGAAGGGACACAGGTTATACAAAATCAGAAAAATGCTGATAATTATTAAAACTGGGTGATGGGTATGTAGAGGTTCACTATTCTAATTTTGTATGTTTGAGACTTTAAATAATAAAAAAGTAAAATAAAATGACACACATTATTGCTGGTAGTGTAAATTAATACAAATTCTTTGAAAAAGAATTTGAAATACTCACCAAAAATAATAAAAATGCTTACCTCTTAAAAACAAACAAACAAACAAAAAACTTCAGCATTTTTGCAGACCAACAATTGACTCACAGGAATCTATCCTAAGAAAATAATCCTGGATATGTGTAAAGATTACTGAAAGGATATTTGTCCTGGAGGACGTTAGAATGTCAGAACATGAAAAACAACTGTAGTTGCCATCAATAAAAATTAGTTTAACTTAGGTAAAAGACTATGCTGGTGTATTATGTCATCATGAAAAATGCTGTTGAAAAATACCAATATAAAAATGTACAAAATAGGTTTTTAAAAAGATTACAAAATAATTGGCATACTACAATCAGACTTTCACTAAAATTAAGAAAATTGAAAGCTCTTAAGAGAATGAAACAATATACCTTGAAAGTCACAATGATTTTCTCTAAATAGTGGGAATATAGATGACGTATTTTCTACTTTTTAGTTTTCAGTATTGTCTAAAATTCTAAATATAAATATGTATTTGTTTTCAGATTAATTTTAAAAGAATAGGTTAAAATTCTTAGTGTTAAATGTCGTGCTTTACAAATGCAAAAAGCACTATTTTTTTCTTAGAATTTTTTGGCAATGACTATTTTTTGAATTTAAAAATATTATTTTTAAAATTTTTGTGGGTACATAGTAGGTGTATATATTCTTAGAATTTTTTTTTTTTTTTTTTTTTTTTTTTGGCAGTAAAGTACACTAATTTCAGGTGCCCGACATAGTGGTTTTTTCACATATGTACACACCCAGATGTTACCACTACCCACATCAAGATACAGAGCATTTCCAGCACCTCCTGTTTTCTTACACACATTTCCAGTCTATTGCCCCCTCCTTCACTTAGAATTAACCACTATTTTGACATCTATAAATATTGTCGGATTTGTACTGTTCTTTAACATTATCTAAATTGAATGGTGCAGTATATACTTTTTGGGTCTGGCTTCTGGAACACAGCACCGTGTTTGTAATTCATCTATATTCTCGTATGTTCTAGTGATCCATTCTTTTGTACTAACTATACAGAATTTAATTATCTAATTATGTCATAATTTATTTTTTCATTATCTTGTTACTGAGGCATTTGAGCTGTTTCAAGTCAGGGACTATTAGGAATCACTTTTCTAGTGACTTTGTTGTTCAAGTCTTTTGTGGACATATACACTCATTTCTCTTGGGTATATACCTGGGAGTGAAATAACTGGTTCATTATAATAACTGCCAAATAGCTTTCCAAAGTAGCACCATTTTATATTCCTACTAACAATGTAAGAGACTTCCAGTTGTTCCACGTCCTTGTCAATACACGGTATTATTAGTCTTTTAAATTTTAGCTCAATTTTTTAAAAGACAGAGTCCTGCTGTGTTGCCCAGGCTGGAGTGCAGTGGCATAATCACAGCTCACTGCAGTGTCAAACTCCCTAAACTGAAGTAATCTTTCTGCATCAGCCTTCTGAGTAACTGGGATTACTGGTGCTCACAACCTTCAAATAATTTTTAGTAGGCCTTCTCCCAATGCTTAACAGATTTACAGCTAATGATTCAAAATTAACCAGGACACTTCTAAATCCAAGTGATAGAAAGTCAAATCAAAATAGTGTCAGCAAAAAACAGAAACATATGGTTCATACCACTGGAAGGCTGTGAAGACAGGTTTTTCATGTCATGGCACACACAGAAAATGATAATACGTATAAGAGCCCACAGGAATCATCTTAAATTGGATTGACTCTGGTTGCAGTTGGAGGCAGCATGCCTGCCTCAGCCCAGTCTAGCTACTAGGCTGAAGGAACCAACACACAGAGGCTTAAAGCGGAGGTGATGAACCCAAGTTGATGCTCAACCCTGCTACCTTTGGCACCCTGGTTGGAAAGCTCTGAGGTCAGTAACAGGTAACACAATAAAGAATTGCTATGGGAACCAGGCCAATATACTAGAAGAGGGACTCAATGATACAAGAACCCACTTCCTACTAGTCTACCTCTCATCACTCTTTATCTCTTTGTTTTGGCCTTATCTTTTCTTCATGGGGTGCGGATGGTAGCCACCCAGAATCCTCAGCTTCTGACAACTTCTATCCAAGAGAATGGGAGGGGCATCAGTGTCCCGGGGCTTCTGCAACAAAGTACCACAGACTGGGTGGCTTAAAAACACAGAGATTTCGCCTCTGTATTGAGGCTGGAACACTGAAATCAAGGTGTGCACAGGGATATGCTCTAGAGAAGAATCTAGTCCATGCCTTTCTCTTAGCTTCTGGTGTCGCCAGTGATCCTTGCATTCCTTGGCTTGTAGATGCCACTTGGCTGGAACATTACTCGAATTTCTGCTTCCATCCTCCTAGGAAGTTTTCCTCCTGTGTCCCTGTGCCTCTTCTCCTCTTTTTATAAGGACTCCAGTCATATTGGATTAAGGCCCACCCTAAAGGAGAGTGTCCTCATCCTAATTTTATTATATCTGCAAAGACTCTCTTTCCAAATAAGGTCACATTCATAATACGAGGGGTTAGAACTTCACCATATCTTTTGTGGTACATGATCCAATCGACAACAGAGGGCCTACTCTTCCCCGGCAATTCATAACATCTGGGCAAGGGCTGACTCAGGCTGTGTGCTCAGCTCTTTAACTTATCTTTGGTGTCCCAAAGATGCAGTACTAGAGTTTGTTTAGTCTGGATCACATACTCAGCCCTGTGATGAGGCCAGAGGTGGGTGGTAGTGCACAATGATTTGACTGTCAAATATTCAAAAATGGACTAGAGGAAGAATTCCGCCCCCTCCTCAAAAAACAAAACAAAAGAAATGGTATGACCAAAGTATGGTAGGCAGATAAAAACAATATCTACAACCATTTACTCTAAACCATAAATCATTCTGTTTTCTAGTGTTGCATATATTATGAAATTCATTTGAGGAGGCTCACCAAGAATTTATGGTGTATATATTGGTGGAGATATTTTACTGAGATACTTTAAAAAAGTGGATACCCTCAATTACTGGCAACATCTGCTTTAAACCCTTTCTAGGAAAAAATTGTCAGGTACTCAGAAGATTTCCTGACTGCTGAGATCATCTCATTGATAAAAGAGTTGCCTTAATCTCTGAAGCAAAGTCAATGTAGGTTCATTTCAATGAACATTTTTTAAATAATTATGAATTATAGATATGTACAAACTGTTCAAAATAGTGATTCTGAGGAGTAGACCTGAGGGTTGGGGAGACTGTTATAGGTGGATTATGTCCCTCAAAAGCTCATATGTTGAAGTCATAAGTCCCAGGAACCTCAGATACGACCATATTCGGAGACAGAGGCTTTGAAAAAGTAATTAAGATAAAATGACATTAAATAAGTGAGCTTTAACCCCATATGACTGGTGTCCTTATAAGAGATTAGCACACAGACATGTGCAGAGGGAAGGCCCTGTGAAGACACAGGGAGAAGATGGTCATCTACAAGCCAAGGAAGAGGCCTCAGAGGAAACCAACCCTACTGTACCTTGATCTTGCACTTCATCTAGACTCCAGCAGTGTGAGAAAATAAATGCCTGTTGTTTAAACCACCCAGCTCATGGTCCTTTGTTGTGGCAGCCCCAGCAAATTAATATAGGGACTTAGCGACAACACGAGGATCAAAGCAGAGGTGGTGAATCCATGCTGATGCCTAACCTTTGCCACCCAGTCATGGCAGTGTTTCCTTGGGGGCATGCTGATTCTGCGTTCTCAGGCATGCTGTGTGGGCACTGCCAGCCAGCTTCAGAGATGGGTCCAGGTCCTTTCAAACACGTTAGCTGATGCCCAATCTCTGGGGACACAATTTCTTTCTGTAATGGGTTCATGATCTAACCTGGGCAAATGAGCCTTGATAAGACATTTGCTAGAAGCTCATGGAAAAGAAACTTTCTTGCTTTTCTGAAAAAGCCACTGAGAGAGCCCCTTTACTCTTTCTATAGGATCTGGAGGAGGAAGCAGGCAGGCCCTGGGTCTACTGGCAACCATCTTGTGATCATGAGTTGAGACTATTTTACCAGGAAATGATTCCTACAGAAGGCAGAGTGCAGAGAGGAAGAAAATAATCTAAGGACATTATTGAGTGCTGTACTAAGCACAGCAATTACATGGGCCAATAAATGCCTTTTCATTCTTAAGTCTGTTGTTATAACTGAATGCATCCTACTATAACGGTTAGAAAATAAAATATTTTTAAAATAGGCCTCTGTTACTTTTTAACTTTACCAAAAATAACTAAAGCAAACAACAACATTAAAACTCAAAGAATTATTTTTTAAAATTCCATAATAAGAACTGTAAAAATTAGGAGAAACTTTCTTTATAACAGGAGCCTATTTCTAGAAACCAATTAAATCATTACAAGTAATAAACAATTTCTCTTTACAGAGTACCACATGCCAAGCCATGTGCTAAGTATATTATACGCAGTATCTCATTTAATCCACACAACAATCTCATCAAGAGGGGTCTATAAATATCCTCATTTCACAGATGAAGAAATGAAGATTCCAAGAGTTTAAATAATTTGCTTAATGTTGCACAGTAAGAAAAAGACTAAACAAAGATTGAGTCATCATCATGTAACTCGGAAGCCCCTACTGTATACCCTACACATTCTGCCTTTCTAAGCAAGTAGCATGCATAGTTCTAATCCATACACCACCTTGCAAGGTAGGGCTGACAGCAGATGAGGAAATTAACACTCACAGACATTATGTAACATGAGGGAGGTCCCACAGCTAGTAATTATACAAAAAGGTAAGCCACAGGGCACAGAGTGTAAAGTCTCAGACATTAACAGGCAAGATGATGAATACATGGAAAAAGCCACCAAAGCTTGGCACTCAAAGAGCCCTTAAAGATTCCCAGTTCATCACCTTCTTTTTGTACTTGAAGAACTAAGGCCCAGAGAAATTTCGTATCTTGCCCAGGGCAACACAGCCAGTAGTGGCAGAGGTACAATGACACAAGTCTTTGTTAACCAGCATGTCTTTCTAATACACAAGACTGCCTTTGATGAACTGCATTTGCAGGGCACCTGCTGAATACACTTGATATAGGAACTTTTTCCTGTCTTAATGGAGTAGATCCAGCCTCTAGTACCCGTTTGTCTAAATACAGTCCCCTAATTTTCCTTACAGAAACAATCTCTTTCCTCCTGTGTTCAGCCTTGGGAAGGCTGGTAAATCCCCCTTCCCTGGACATGTGACTTCAGTCATAACAATTGGAATTTCTCTCCTGGGAATTTGTATTTTGTCTATGCTTTATTTTGATAATAAATCTCTGTTTTTCCCTAAGGAATTTGGAGTCGATTTCCATTGCTCACAACCTAAGAACCTGTAACACTTAAGGCCTTTTTCATTTGCAAGTGTTAGAAAACCCAAGCCAAATACACTTAAGCAAAAAAAAAAAAAAAAAAAAAAGGAAATGTAGCGTCTTAGATGAGGGATCTACAAACTATTGCTCTTGTGCCAAGCCCTCCCCACAACTGCCTGCCTTTGTAAGTAGTTTTATTGGAACACAACTAAGCCCATTAGTTATGTATCGCCTATGGCTTTTGTACTCCAATCGTAGAGACCAGCAGCTGTGATAGAAATGATATGACCCACAAAGCCTAAAGCCCTTACTATGCCTGTTTGCCAATCCCTGACTTAGGTAGATTAAAAGTCAGGTGCCGCTAGATCAAGGGACTCAGATGACATTTCTAAACCCCGATCCGTCCATCTCTTGGCTTCTGTCTGCTTTCTTCCTCATGTTAGCTCGATTCTCAGGCTCTTCCCTGTGGTAGCAAGATGACTGCAACAACTCCAAACTACATCTTCTCAGCTTCATCCCCTCCACCAGCAAATAAAAGTCTTAGGCCAGGCCCTCACTAGTCCAAATCAGCCTTTCACTGTGGTCCCAGGGATGAGACTTGCTGATTGCTTTAAGTCAATCAGGATTAACTGCAGGAGCTGAGAGTGCTTGCTTCTGCTCCTAAATTTCCTCTATCCCCTTTATTTCATACAATGCCTACTCAGGAGTTAATAATCCATTTTATTCCCAATCAGGAGAGAAAAAAGTGATGAGTATTAATGGCTTCTATTATCAAAGAAAGCCATGATATGTGATTTAGTATTAGGACCTTTCTAGTAAAAAAATCGAGAAAAGTCAAGGAAATCAGTTCTCATCAGGCCAAGCTCTCATGAACAGCTTCCTTTGTTACGTTTAAGCCTCTGACATTTGCTACATAATTGAAACCTTCTTTTTGGCCTTTCCCTCCCACTTCCCTTCTCTCTCACCTGTCCTGTGACCCACCTTCCTCTCAATTTCTCTTCACTTTTCCAGATATCCAGGATCCTTCCTTGGCTATACTCCATGGTTGCTCAAATCTCCGTCTCCCTACACTACCTAACCTTTCCCCTGAAATCCTATCCTAGCACAAATTTGTGCACTCCAAAATTTCCTCCTTTTCTTTTCTGCACCAACCACTCTCACTTTTAGTTAGATGCTAGACAAGCAAATAGATTAAACTGAATTACATCAAGATGTCCATCGTGATTCACAGCTAACAGTAGCTCCACATATCCATCCCTCTTAGGTGTGTTGAAAATGAGCCCAGACGAACACCAACTGGCAGGACTTCACAGATTCACCAAGTTTCAGGGTTGGAAGGAAATTAATCAATGAATCCAATGGTTCTCAACTAGTAGATATCAGTGGGAAGTGTTACAAGCAATATGGTATAAATAGTACCAAATAATTTACTTAAATTATTGATTTTAAAAAGTAAAGCAAAGATAGATAAATAGAACTCCAGTCAGGCACTTAACCATGGAGACATAACCTGAGAAATGTGTTGTGAGGTCATTTCGTCATTGTGCAAACATCAGAGAATGGACTTGATACACACCTAGATGGGACAGCCTTTGCCACCCCTGGGCTATATGGTATATATCGCTCCTAGGCTACAAACGTGTATAGCATATTACTGTACTGAGTACTGTGGGCAATTCTAACACAATGGTAAATATTTGCATATCTAAACATAGAAAAGGTACAGTAAAAACATGGCATTATAATCTTACAGGACAACCATCATATATGCAGTCATTGACCAAAAATGTTATTATGTGGTATATGACTGTATATTAAAATTAGAGACTTCTGTTCATCAGAAAACACTCATAGCAGCTAAATTCTCATATCTAGACTATATAAATAACTTTCACAAACCGATAAGAAAACTTGACATTTGAACAGGTACTTCACAGAAGCGTCAGGATATTCAGGTGGCTAACAAGCATATGAAAAAATGCACACACGCATTAACCCACTGGGAATATGCCTATTAAAACCACCAGGAACCAGAATGATGAACAACTGGAACTCACATCACACTGCTCATGGAAATGCAAATAGGTATAGCCATTTTGGAAAATTGCTTAGTGTCTACTAAGCTGTTTAGTACTTGCTGAACATGGACAACCTAAAGCTGAACTAACAATTCTACTCCTAGGCATATTATGGAACTAGTCAAATAACTCTGGACACAAACTCAACTTATGGGAGTTGCAATTTAAAGTCTGTAGGAAAAGCGACAAATCTCAAAAAGACCTTGAACCTTCCTTAAATTGCCCATAAAATACAGTATATAGACACACTATCTCTACCATTTAGTGCATGCTCAACAGTTTACATAGCAAAATTCATTTGATCCTCACAATTCTACAAGATAGGTTCTACGAACCCAATTGAACGGATGGGCTCAGAGAGGCAGAACAACTAGCCCAAGATCACACAGCTAAATTGAGAGAGAACTGGGGTTTAAGCCTGACCCCAGTCAGTGTTCACACGCTTGTCCATTCTGTACTACCTCTCCAGCTGGTTGCCCTCATTAAGGCAGACAAGCCCTGTAAAGGTGGAGAGGAGAGAAGAGTGTTCAAAGCTTCCCTGTGCTCCGACTTCCCATGGCCCTATTTCATTCATCAACCCAGATGCTAGCCTTTTCCGGAAAGTGTTGGTTCGGGTTCTCCTCTTCTCCAGTTTGCCATTCAGAGCCTTAGTCTAGACTAGGAGTGAAGCCACCTTTGTACACATTATAACTGAGGAAATTATGCAGTGAAAAAGATTAGACCTAATTGACTCCATCTTGCTTCCAACCTTTAAGCTGTCCTTGTTCATTCCTAGGCGTAAGCTGAATTAACCTTAGGAAGGGATTTAGTTTACAGTTTGACTCTGAAACAAAATTGATAGTAATCCTTTCCCAAAAAGACCCCCTTCTTGCCTGGGGACCAGTCTGCCTTTGTAGGACTAACAAATTAGCTACAAAATTAGAAATTATGTTTTAGGGGTCATGCAGCCTCTGGCTGCCAGAGTCTGACCCTTCCCAAATTGCTCCTGGGGATAACATCAGTATTTTAAAACCTAAGATCAGTGCTTGAGATATTTTGCAGACCCTGCACTGGATGGATTAGCTGACACCGCCCAGACCGGTAATCTGGCTCAACCAGTCCTGTGATCCCACCCAGGAACAGAAGACAGCAAGAAAATCTCATTTCAACCCCCTCTATGCTTCCATTTCCAACCTGACCAATCAGCACTTCCCACTTCTCAAGCCCCTACCTGCCAAATTCTCTTTAAAAACTCCCATCCCCAAATGCCCAGGGAGACTGATTTGAGTGATAATAAAACTCTGGTCTCCTACACAGCTGGTTCTGCATGATTTACTCTTTCTCCATTGCAATTCCCCTGTCTTGATAAATCAGCTCTGTCTAGGCAGAGGGCAAGGTGAACCCATCGGATAGTTACAGGAGGAGCTGGCAAACCACAGCCATGTCCAGCAGATCACCTGTTTTCTATAAAGTTTTACTGGAACACAGCCAGAACCATTTGTATCCTTTATTGCTGCTTTTGCCCTACAATGGCAGTGCTGAGTAACCGCAACACAGACCATATGGCCCTTGGTGCCTAAATTATTTTCTATCTGGCCCTTTATAAAAAAGTTTGCTGATTCCTGTCCTAGACTAATAAACTTCCCCTTAGTCAATCCCCTATAACAGCCAGGAGGAGGTTGATTTTGTCATGTCCTGGTCCTAATAAGCCTCCTGGTCACCCAGGCTCCATCTACATGAAGAGACTTCTGGAGGCTCTTAGTTCAGAAGAATTCTGAGGGGCTCCAAAGCTGTTTTCTGCTCCTAACAGGCCCACCCACTTCTTAGGTAGCTAATCCTAGCAGGGCTTGTTTCAGGCAAGGCAACTACACTCATCTGTGTGAACTGCGTTTATGTCTAATTATCACACAGCACAATATTGATTTTGCATATCCTTTACAACATCACATTAAATTTGCTGCAAGCTTTATTTGATCTCAACACTAAAGTCTGCTCATGCATATTCCACTTCATAACTAGTTGCTTGTGGAATATGGCCAATTGCTCACAGTTTATACAAAATCAAAGGGAACACTGGTCAGGAGTATTGAACTATTCTCTCATACTCCAGATTAATTCTAATGTGTAGCCGATGAAAGGATATTACTACAAAGCTAACAGCCCAAAAAGAAGCTCAGATTTTCAAATGAAATATCAAGAGACAATTATTAGTAAGTTTATGGACTGTGTAGTGATTTAATACTTCTAAAGCCAAAGCTATCAGCTTAATTTAAATAACTTCTGCCTTGACTAAAGCCTTCAGCAAAAAACATTGGGATTTCCTAAATACATCTAGACTTTGCAAATGTGAGTTTTATACCAGGAAAGGAGGCAAATATGCTTTCTTATCCTAATAGTTCAATTAAAAGCATATGCTTTTAATAATAATAGCTAAGTTTTCCTAAATTCTTACATTGGACTAGACTCTGTTTTTGCATGCATTATCTCATTTCATCTCCCCGACAGCCATAAATAAGTACGATTACTATCCCCATTTTACAATGGAGGAGACTAATGTGTAGTAATTAAGTAACTTGCAAAAGTTCGTAGTGCCGTCTAGATAGCCCTGTTCACTCCTTTGTGCCCTATAGTCCTCATACAAACATCATAAAAAGTTGTCAAGTCAATGTCCATTTTCCACTGTGAGAAATCCAATTTAGATGAAGGATTCTGCTATATATTTATACAAAAAGCATACACTGAGATGCTATTAGACACCAGGCACTGTTCTATGTTTTGCAGTCATGATTTCACTTCTTGCTAGCAACCCCCACAGTCCTTGCATTATCTTCATTTTTCAACTGAGTGACCTGAGACTCAGAGAGGTGAAACAACTTGCCCAAGGTCACATAGATAGTAGATAACAGAGCAGGCACTTAATTGGGGAATGGACATTTGGATGTCTGCAAAGTGCTTTGAGACCCCTTAAGGAAAGCGCCGTCTTCATACATCAATGAATCTAGTTGAAGATGTTGGGCTGAGATGTGTATGATGGAGTAAAATTGTGGGTCAGAGCTGGGGCAGAGCTAAACAGCTCTGCTTACTAAAAAGAGTAAGGAATTTGAAGTTCCCCAGAGGCAGAGAAAAAACAACACTAGAGGCTGCTGTGGGGCAAAGGGCATCAAGGGGAACCCTTAAAACGTAGCCAAGTGGGACTTTGGAGAGAAGAAATCCTGAAAGATGTGAAAGTGGTTTGCAGGAATGTGCAGGTGCATGTGTGTGCGCGTTGAAGTATGTGCAATATACATCCCCTCACCCCCTCCTCAGACCTCACCAGCTTATTGTGAGCCAAGTCCACTTTACTCACTGATGTGTGGGGAGATTCTTTTCGGATAACAACCCTAGCTGTGGGCTGTTGCAAGGCAAAAACAGAGATTGCTCATGTGGGTACAGGAGCCCAAGCCCAAGGGACCAGCTGACCTCCCATCCAAGTTACGTAAATAATTTACAGGGAACTTATTTCAGTTCCTTCTTGCCAACCACATTATTCAATTGAATTAGGTCCTCTTTAGTACCAGGTACTACACAAATAAACGAAAGGACTCATTACAGGGTATTTGAGACTAAGTTTCTACACTGCTCACTATGAAACAGGTACCTTACCCATGTTAATTATTTAACCCTCACAATCCTATGAAGTAGAGATCTTGTAACAACCAGTTTACATCAGAGAAATTGAAGCACATGGAAGTTAAATAACTAGGTCAAAACCACACAGCTGTTAATAAGAGCACAGCTGGGACTCGAATTCAGGCAGTGTGGCTTCAGAGCCCATAATCTGAACCACTACACCAAACTGCCCAGTACATGCTGCCTCGAGTGTAGTGGACTGAGGAGAAATCAGCAATGGCAGTAATTGCAGTGCATTCTAACCTCCCATCTCTGGTTCCCAAATTGACCATGGGCAAGTCTATTTAGTATTCTTCCTCAAGGTAGATTGAACTGGCAATGCAGATAAGGTCAATCATGCTGTTAAAACTACAGGTTGGCTGCTTTTGGAACCTCATTTTGAGGTGCGTGGCTTTTTCATACAGGAAAAGACATTGGGAATGAACTTGGACTCACAAGCCAGATGTCCAATCCCAGATCCCTCCATTCTTAGAGCATCTCTACCCTACTCCCATTACATCGGTCATTGGCTCACCTGCTGCTTCAAAAGGAGACAGCATTTGGCTACCCAACAAAGCAAAGTGTCTCCAGCCAGAAGGCAGGGACCAGGACAAAAACCATCTTTGATATATCAAACATTTTTAAAACTTGAAACACACATAACTCTTTGAGCCCCGAATATTGGTAGAGCTTAAAACTTCTTCCTCAAGGCAGGATGAAACATGTAATAATATAAAGGGTAGGAAATCCCCACTAGCACGGCTGATACCTGCTTTTTTCTCACCCCAACCAAGATTAAATCATCAAGAAGGAAACTTTAGGTACATATCTTGACCAATGTGTAATCTGGTTTTCTTTCTGTGAGACAGAAGACTGAGAACTAACAATTTGGTGCTTTTGAAGGTGGTGGTGAGGGGGTTCCTATTAGAAGAACTATTAACTTTTAGAGTTGTTTTTACAATGGCATTAAGCCATTTGCTTTGCAATTACACAGGGAATAAACATTGATAGGATGTTCTGTGAACACAGCTGCACACCGACATCTGGCATTGCCTCTGGAATCCTAGAGGATACATCTGTCAGTAAAGTGGCTCCTCTGGAGACCCCCACACTCAGCCCTTGGAAGCTGGAATGGAAATGCAGCTGCTTCATCACACAGCAAAGTCAGAAAAGGGCAGGTTGCCCTGCCCAGGCTGAAAAACCATAGACTTGGTTCTACCTCAAGTAGAGGGGTCAGGGTCTGTGCTCCTCACCACAAAGATGACTTGAACTCATAAAAGCAAACACTAAAAGCTATTGAGCAACTACAATGGGCCAGACACTGTGCTGTGCACTCTGTATGCTATACTTCATAATAGCGAGGTGGGTAATAGCAGTATTCCTGTTTTACAAGGGAAGACAGAGGCTCAGAGAGGATGAACTAGGTACCTAAGCCCACATATTTAGCAAGTGGCAGAGCCAGGACTTGAACATTGGTTTATTCTGATGGAGGAGACCATGCTCTTATCCATCACCCTATACCACCTCTCAAGTGAGTGGCAATGAACAGCTGATCCAACAGATCATACAACACTGGCTCAGCCCTTAGCAGGTGTACTTCCCAAGCACCTACTTGATGTAAAGCACACCTGCTGAGTGAAATGTAGACAGCACAGCAGTGCTGTGTTTAGCAGACGGAGATGGTAATCTCTACCTTCAGAGTACACAACCCCTGTTCTCTCATTTGTACTTTTCCATCTTTTCTTCCCCAACAATTTTTCCCTTTCCCAAAGTCATGGTAAGATACACTCAGATGACTCATGATCTGAGGAAAAAAGCAAGTATTTTCATCTTCCCCTCTTTGAGTCTTTCTCTAGATATCTAGGTATATACCGGCAATTATTTATGTGCTTCTCAAAAAATGGTATTCAGTAAAAATGCTCCCTCCCACCCAGGCCCCCACCTACCCTGTTCCTACTCCCAGGCCCTACCTATTCGTATTTTCTTGTGATTCTTTCCAAACTTCATGCATATACAAGACACTCCAAATACGTTATCTCCTCTCACTCCTTCCCATTTTACTGGCACTTTTTTCATGTGAATATTCAAGGGGGCATCTTCATTCTCTTTTATAGCTACATAGAGTTATATTATATGGATTTACCATAATGTATTAATATTTAACCTTTCCCATATTAACAAACATTTTGATGGTCTCCAAGCTTTTGTTATTCATAAGTTGATACTTTGAATTCCTTGAATCTATACCTCAGTTGGCTAGAGCTCAGAGAGGAGAAAGATAGATAGACATCCAAAATTCCAACACTATTCGCCACTAAAATCTCTGAGTAAAAAAGCAAAACATTCAGCAAAAGCCCCTGTGTGAAAAGATCTTACTATGCCAGGAGAGACTGCCATATCTACCTTTTCCCAAAGATCCCATTTCTCCTCAGCCCAGAAAAAAAAAAAGTGACATCTTGAACTAGGTAACCCATACATAGAGCATTAGTGCTTAATGTCTTAGAGTTTTCATAAAAGTAATAAACCTCCCCGATTTTTTTACTATAACTTCAGATGGTTTGTTAAGATAATATAAAATTCAACCTGGCATAGCCTACCAACTCAAGAGGGGGCCAAGAAGGGAGGCCTTTGCTTCTTGGGCTGGGCCCATTAGGAGCCAAAAAATAGCCCTCTCCACGAAGACATTTGCTCCCCCGGCTCTGCCCCAGCCAAGCCAGAGATGCTTGCCTGAAGTTGTGAAAATGTCGTGTTGGTGCTAGATATGTCACCAAGAGGTGGTATTTCTTCTTCTACCTCATTAAGGTTTTCACTAAAAACTGCTATGCCAAGCAGCCACACCTTAGAATGGGATTAGCACTGCATAAAATGAGAATTAAGAAACTTTAAATACCCTTGACATTCTTTCCTTCCCTAAACTCAATTGCTGCATTCTCAAGCTCTTCCTCCCTCCTGTTCTCCCCGTAATTGATTCTATGGGGTGCATTATGCTCATGCACATGGAAGGTCAGAAAATTCAGGATTGATGTTCCTGGGAACATTCTTTTTTTTTTTTTTTTTTGAGACGGAGTCTCACTGTGTCACCAGGTGGAGTACAGTGGCATGATCTCGGCTCACTGCAACCTCTGACTCCCTGGTTCGAGCGATTCTCTTGCCTCAGTCTCCCGAATAACTGGGATTACAAGCACATGCCACCATGCCCAGCTAATTTTTGTATTTTTAGTAGAGACGGGGCTTCACCATGTTAGCCAGGATGGTCTCAATCTTCTGACCTCGTGATCTGCCCACCCCGGCCTCCCAAAGTGCTGGGATTACAGGCGTAAACCACCCCGCCCAGCCCCTGGCAACATTCTTAACCAGTGACTAAGGAAGTTGCTGTATAAATACTGCAAGTCCTTTTCCTCTTGGGTGGGAGAACTCTGGGGTGCATGTTCCATGCTGGTTCTGGGAATCCCCTGGTAGGATTTAGCTTCAGTCACCCACATGGGTAATTTTCTTGACAATTCATCTTTTATTGGCTACTTTCCCTTGCCCACCTAACATCCTTACTTGTGTAACGGTGTTCCCCTCACCTTCCAAAGAAATTACTTGCATTAGTATCCTTATCTCAGGGTCTGCTCCTGAGTGAATTCAAACTAAGAGGCTCTACTTCGTCCTTATTGAATGCTCTCTGGGTGGACTCTAATGGGCTCATTCTTATGAAAGTGTAAACAGCTCCTAGGGATCAGGGGAATGAGTTTCAAAGCAGAAATATACTTAAGGCAGTAGTTCTAAAGCAGTGGGCTGGACACACGAGAGTTCTTGACGGGCTTGCTGCCAAGTTTCGATCTAACGGTAAAATCTATTTTTGCAACAACTGATAGTACTTATTGTTATTCACTGTCAGACAGAGTTGTGAACTGAGAATACCCTTGGGGACAGAGTAAATTAGGGTACCATTTGCAGCACATATGAGTAAAGAAGCCCAGCATTATGTCAAGCCACGGAATGATGTTGTGTTCTTTTGAGAGGACACAACAGGCTTCCAGGTCAGGATGGTAAATTGCTCTGCTCTAATAGTGACGTGGAGTCAAAGAATTGCCACCTAACTAACAGGATAATCATGGGTGATACACAGACACTTTGAGACATCATAGAACTGTAGAAGTGACTGTGTTGTCATTATGGTGGACTTTTTGAATATAGTTGAGTCTCCTCATCCTTTTAATCTTAGAAGTGTGCCAAACACACATACGCAAAATCTCTAATGGTGGCTTTCCAATTACAGCCAGTGAGAGGGACCTGGGAGAAAGAGATGACAAGGAAACATTTTCAGAGACTTTGAAATCATATACCACCACCACCACCATCTCCCCACTACCACCACCCCATCGTCCCACTACCACCACCAATGTCATCATCTCTTCTGCTTAGCGCAATCGGTTTCTCGCCTTGACGTCGTCCCCGCTGCCGCCGCCGGTAGATCGTCCACGCTGCTTGCCCGTCGTCCGCTGCCGGATCGCGTCGATCACGACGCGCCGCCCGTCGTCCGCTGCCGCCGCCGCCGTCGTTCACACGCCGCCGCCCGCCGCCGTCGTCCGCTGCTGCGCCGCGCCGCCAAGTGGATCACGCGCCTTGCGCCGCCGTCGTCCGCTGCTTGCCGCCGCCCGTCGATCTTTGCGCTGCCGCCTTAGCCGTGGATCACGCTGCCGCCGCCGCCGTCGTCCCCGCACGCGCCGCCGCCGTGGATCGCCAGCAACGCAGCAAGTGGATCGCTGCTGCCGCGGCGTCGTCCGCCGCCGCCGCCGCCGTCGTCACGCTGCCTTATAGCGCCCAAATCGTCACCGCCGCCGCCGCCGCCAATGGATCTGCTGCCCGCCGCCGCTCAATGGATCTGCACTGCCGCCGCCGCCAAATGGATCTGCCGCCGCCTTAGTGGATCACTGTATGCGCGCCGTCGTTTTTACCCGCCGCCTTGCCCGTGGATCACGCGCCGCCCGCCTTAGCAAGTGGATCACCGCGCCGGTACGCCGTCGTCCGCTGCCTTGCCGCCCGTCGTCCTGCCGCAGCGAATCGTCACTTTCGCCTTGCTTAGATCACTGCGTTTGCTTGAGTGTTGTGCCATATCAGTTGTTTTCAAATGAATACCCAAGCAACTCTAAGGGCTCTGAGAAGGAACCTGGGAGGTTCCGCCAACTGTAAAAGACTTGGGTCCAAAATAAGGAATGTTGAAACTAACTGTGATATTCAACTCTCAGGTTTACTTGTTGATTTTGTTTGAAAAAAATCCTATCACTAAATGTTCAGTTTGAAAACCATAGATAAGCCTGGTCATTTTATTCTTAAAACTACCCCTAACTTGCAGGTGAGGAAAGTAAAGTTGAGAGAAATTAAATGACATGCCTGAAGCCACAGACTAGACGTGAGCTAAACTGCAGTACACAGCTGTGGTCCCAAAGCCTCACCATGTCCAGTGCTCTTTCTTCTATATTATACTACGTTTGAGTATTGATGATGAAACACAGGGTTTAGTAATTTCTTGGCCTTGACGCTTGTTTTGGTGAGAATAGGTCAGAAAACAGTTTATAGAAAGTTCTTAGAATTTAGGCTGCTCCAAGAAACTCACCAAAACAACTCCAAGTCATTCCCTCCCTGAGCCATACCTAACACTTGTTATTCCAGGAGCTGCTTCAATGAGACATATTCTCACAGTTTGTCTAATGTGTCTACACTGTCCATACACTTTGCTGAACGCCCTCCAATTTCACCTGTATCCATCTACTATTGCTGCAATACTGCTGCAAAATAAAAACTTTGTGACTGAGGAAAATAAGACTTTTTTTTTCTCACTTACAGATCTGCAGGTTGACTAGGGCAATTCTGCCTTAGTTCAGGTTTGTGTCTGTTCCATGTGACTAATTCTAGAGCACAGGGAGAAAGGGCAGTGGCTACCCAAGTTATGCTCTTCTCTTGGCTGTCAGAACAGCAGAAGGCCAAGCCAAACAGTGCAAGTATTGTTTAGAGCCTCTAACAGAGTTACATCTGATCACACTACGTTGACCAGAATAAGTCAATGCCCAAGCCCAGAGTCAGTGACTCAGGAAGTGTACTGTGTCCCAATGTGGAAGGGAAGTGAGTGAAGATTTACTGAACAATACCTCAATTTATCACATCAGTTAAAAATGTGATTCCCATGAAGGGAGATCAAACAGGTCTTTCCAAAGTCCTCTAAATCGAAAATGTAATACTATTAATCAAATTAGTCCTATAAGCTGCCAGGAGGAGACCATCCCAAAGGGACCTTCCCTGAGGGACCTGGGGGAATGTGTAATAGCACTCTTCCAGGCTAGAGACAGCAAGGTAGAAATTATCTAGTGGAGACCGTGGCATTTCAAAAACCAACTACTTCACTTCTAAAAACCTGCCCCAAACCAAACTTTCAAATCCCCTTTAGAAGATGGGTCCTGAAGACAGAGAGAAAGAGCAGATGTGGGTGACTTATACTCTCCATCCTCCAAAATCAATTTCTAGCAATGGAAGTCTTGGCAAAGATACAGAACAGCACAGCAGCTAAAAACAGGCTACTGAGTTTCACAAATGCATGTCTGAGTCTCTACCAATGCTGGACACATTGGTTCTTCCTTCCAGCTCCACAGCATCCATTTCCCCTCTTTCTTCCTAATAAAATCCCTATTTTTCTCAGGAAACATTCCTCCTCAGGGGACAATGACCCACCTCCAGCACAAACCCCAGGGATAGACCTAGAGGGAATTCCATTCACTTCGCCAATGATTGGTTCCCAAGTAGGTAAGTGACCTAGATTGGGCCAATGAGACACACAGTGTGCCTGTGGGGGAAAGTTTGCTGGAAGGAAGGGAAAGGGATTTCAGGAAAAAGTTTCCTCACTCCAAGGAGAAAACCCTAGGAAGAAACTGTCCCTCTCTTCTTCCCCTGGATGTAGCAAAGGGAAATGTGGGGGGTACTTTTATTTTTTAAACATTACACAATTGTTACATGTTCTTTTCTAGCACTGTGAGAAAACAGAGATAAGCAATACAAGAAAAGGAAGAGGAAGTGCACACCTGATCTCATCGCCCAAAGAAATCACTGTGAACACTTGTGCCTATTCTTTCAGACTTTTTTTGTTGGTGGCTGCCTCGAGAAGGAAAGGAAAGAGGAAAAACTGGTATCCTCATGCACTACTTCTGGGAGGGTGCATTGGCTTGGTCTTCTGCTATTCCAGATGTCACTGCTAGTGCCCTATTTCTGCCTGAGGGTGTAAGCAACAGGAAGATGGCAGACCAGAGACGTAGAAAGAAGAGGCACCCTGAGGACGTTGCTGAGCTGCCAAATCAACCTTCCCTGAAGCTTGCCCTATGTCCTCACTTTTAAATGAGATAATAAAATATCCTTGTTGATACTCTCGACTTGAAGTTGAAGGCGTCTTAACAGTATCTACCTCTGCCACTTCCTAGCAGTCTGCCTTTGAGTAAGCTGCTTAATTTCCTTAACTTCATTTTTGCGCCAGTACCTCTGTCATAGAATTGTGAGAAGTGAATGACAAGGCATATGAAGCATTTGCAAACTTGTTGTGTCTAGTAGCTGGTAAGGGGGGAATATCTCACAGTATGATTATTACAGGGCTTTTTGGTGCCTTCTAGCAAGAAAGTACAGGTCTGGGAAAATAACTGCAGTTTCCACACCTCCTTCATGTTTAGGTTTGTCGCCCCCTGGCTGTTTCTTCTAGAAATTTACAAGAAAAACCGTCACAATGGGAAGGGCTCCTGTCCTTTTCAGGGTGTGGCAATAAGGGTCTTCTGTAGTCATGACTACCAACCCTGTGAGTGGGTAGGAGCCTCAAGAAGAGATGCGGGGGGCGCTTTTATTTTTTAAACATTATACAACTATTCTATATTCTTTTTTTTAGCACTATGAGAAAATAGAGATAAGCAATACAGGAAAAGGAAGTGCACACCTGATCCCATCACCCAGTGAAATCACTGTAAACACTTGTGTATATTCTTTCAGACTTTTTTGGTGGTGGTTGCTTTGTAAAGGAAAAGGAAAGAGAAAAAAACTGGTATCCTCATGCACTGCTTCTTGGAGGGTGCATTGGTAAAGCCTTTATTAGAAGGCAACTTTGCAAGATGATTAAAAAATAATAATAATGCACCTCCCCTTTTGCTCAGCAATTCTGTTTCTAGAAATCCATCCCCTGGAAGCAATAACGAAGGTAGTAGGTACATAGATTCAAAGTGCCAGCACCCACTGCTCACAAAGCAAAGACTTGGGACCAACCTAAATGTCCATCAATGATAGACTGGATTAAGAAAACGTGGCATATATACACCATGGAATACTATGCAGCTATAAAAAAGGAAGAGTTCATGTCCTTTGCAGGGACATGGATGAAGCTGGAAACCATCATGCTCAGCAAACTATCACAAGGACAGAAAACCAAACACTGCATGTTCTCACTCATAGGTGGGAACTGAACAATGAGATCACTTGGACACAGGGCAGGGAACATCACACATCAGGGCCTGTTGCGGGGTGGGGGGTTAGGGGAGGGATAGCATTAGGAGAAATACCTAATGTAAATGATGAGTTGATGGGGGCAGCAAACCAACATGGCTCATGTATACCTATGTATCAAACCTGCACATTGTGCACATGTACCCTAGAATTTAAAGTATAATAATAAAAAAAATGGTACATATACATAATGGAGTACTATTCAGCCATAAAAAAGAATGAGATCCTGTCATTTGCAAGGAGATTCCTGGCTAAGTGACATAAGCTACGCCCAAAAAGACAAAGTGCCAGCACCTTTCTACACACCTTATGTAATTCAGTCAGTCCTCACAGCAATCTTACTTTATTTAATAACAGCTTTATTGAAATATAATTCATATACTAACTTAGTCCATTTAAACTGCTATAACAAAATGCCATAAACTGAATGGCTTATCAACAACAGAAATTTGTTTCTTACAGTTTTGGAGGCTGGGAAGTCTTAGATCAAAGCACTGGCAGATTCACTGTCTATTGAGGGCCCACTTTCTGGTTTATAGATGGTACTTTCTTGCTGTGTCCTCACGGTGGAAGGGGTGAGGGGTCTCTCTCTAGCCTTCTAAGTAATGGCAATAATCTCATCCAGGAGGGCCCCACCCTTATGATCTAATCACCTCCAAAACATCATCACATTAGTAATTAGGTTTCAGTAGATGAATTTCAGGGGGACGCAAACATTCAGACCATAAAACCTACCATACAATTCAACCATTTAAAATATACAATTCAATGGCTTTTAGTATATTCACAGATAGGTGCAACCATCACCACAGCAAATTTTAGAATGTTTTTATCACCCCAGAAAGGAAACTTCATACCCATTAACAGTCACTCTCCATTTCCTCCCTTCCCACTCACCCCCAGCCCCTAAAAACCACTTATCTACTTTCCGTCATTATACATTTGGCGATTCTGGACATTTCATATAAATGGAATCATGTAATATGTAGCTTTTTATGACTGGCTTCTTGCACTTAGCATAACGTTTCAAAGGTCATCCATGTTGGATCCTGTATCAGTACTTCATATCTTTTTAATGTGAAATAATATTCCTGTGTGTGAATATGCCAAATTTTGTTTATCTCTTCATTAGTTGATGAACAGTTGTGTTGTTTCCACCTTTTGGCTATTATGAATAATGCTGCTCTGAACATTTCTAAACGAACTTTTGTGGCAACATGTGTTTTCATTTCTCTTGAGTATATACCTATGAGTGGAACTGCTGGGTTAAATTGTAACTCTGTGTTAACCTTTTGGGGTACGCCCAGACTGTTTACAAAGCAGCTGCATCATTTTATATTCCCACCAGCAGCGCATGAGGGTTCCAATTTCTCCATCTCTTCACCCACACTTGTTATCTATTTTTAAAAATTATATCCATCCCAGTGAGTGTAAAGTGCGCCTCATCATGGTTTCCATTTGCTCTTCTCTGATGGCTAGAGGGAGATTATTATCATTACTTACAATGTACAGATGAGGAAACTGAGGCACAGAGAGGTTAATTTATATATCATGACTTAGTAAGTGTCCAAAATTGTGGGTGTACAACAGTACATGCAGAAGGAAGTTCGCTGTAACGCTATTTGTGGAAAGAAAAATTAGAACTGTATGTTTACTAGCAGGGGTTTATCCCTGCAGAGAACCATTATGCAACTATCAAAGAATGAGGAAGGATCATTCATGCTGACACGGAATGAGCTGCAAGACATATTGTTAGTGAAAAAACCCAGCCACAGAATCATATGTACAGCACAAACCTGTTTGTGTTAATACATATATGGATTGGAAGGCTCCTCACCAAACTGTTCACAACATCCCCTAAAACAAAAGCTCCATGAGAGCAGGGATTTTTGTCATTTGGCGTATGGTGAATGGCTGTATTGCCAACCTTCAAGCAACAGCACAGAGTAACAGCTGAATCTGTTGTTAAATGAACAATTCCTTGAGACAGAGGAATGGAAGGCAGGAATATATGTAGATGAACTCATTTTATTCTGCAGACCCATGTCCTCTATACATGAATTCATGCAGTAGTTATATTATTTTTGACACAGAAAAAAATAATGAGGAATTCTTGAGGCCTTTAGCAATAAAAAGATGAGGTCCCCAGAGAGTTGGTATATAACTGAGGAATGGCCTCAGTCTCTTCTGAGGATGCTACGAGGACCTTCCTGGGCCACAATGTCCCTCATTTCAAGTGAGTGCAGCTCTCACCCAGCTGAGCTCCACCTCTTAGGGTTGAATTGGGGATGATTAGCTGGTGGAGCAGACACAGGCCTGCTCCTGCCCTGCTGGACATCCCACCCTGATCAATAAGCTACTCTTCCAGTTAACAGGAATCCAATGTTGGGATGCTAGCAGTGAATCTTGTTTTCACGCCTGAGAAGATCTTAAAAATCAATAAGTATTAGAGGGACATGACCATGTATTGTTCGTTCTATTGTTTTTTCAATATTTGTTTAATTTTTCATTGCGGTTAAGCCCTCTGAAGAGGCCCAAGGATCAAGGGCTTCTTGTGAGACACAGGCAGGTGCATATGTCACATCACTCAAGGCTAATGGCAGTTTAGGGACTTGAGAGACAATTAGGGAAGGGACCAGGATCTGTGGTTTGACTCTGTTTTGCCAGTCAAGTCAGGATAAAGGAATGATCTATATTTTACAACAGGTGCAGATTACAAAATTCAAACAGTGAAAATGGCAAGTTGCACCAAAAATAAGGATTAGCGGAAGCCAGGAAAGAGATATGTAGGTTGGGTGGACAACAGGCTGCTCCTCACAGCTGAAGGGGATGTTATGGGTCTGACAACGTCTTCTCGATTTTTTTTTTTACGAGCAAGGTATCTCCACATTCTCTTACTCTAGCCCTTTTCTCATGCCAAGAAGGCACAGAGCTAGGTGTTCAGTGGCGTATGATTGGGCATTGTCTTTGACTTCCCCTGACACAACTCTTCAAGCACCCAGTCCTATTGATTTCACTCCAAAGTAACCTTCTATTGCATCTATTTCTCTCCATTACCACTGTCATTGTTTTAGTTCAAGTCACCATCACCTTGAGTCTGGAGGTATACGGTTGCTTCCGAAGCTGTCTTCCTGTTTTGAGGAATAGTCCTACTTCCCTCCACTTCCTTCTCCACACAGAGAGAGACTAAACTTGAGAGGCAGTGTTGCCTTGTCATTAGGACAGCGTGGGCTCTGGAGCCAGGATGCCTGGCCTCGAATCCTGACTCCTCCAGATATGTGACGTTGAGCAGGTGCCTTCACTCTTCTGTGCCTTGGCTGGCTTCTCTCTTAAATAGGGGTGCTAATCTGCACATACTTGATAAAGGCACAGCGAGGATTAGGCGAACTCATATAGATGAAGTGCTTAAAACAGGGGCTGCCAGATCCTAGCAGGTGCACACACATGAGCCAGCATCTTTCTTTCTTATTTTCATTTTTATTTTGAGACAGAGTCTCGCTCTGTTGCCCAGGCTGGAGTGCAGTGCACTGCAACCTCCACCTCCTAGGTTCAAGCAATTATTATGCCTCAGCCTCCTGAGTAGCTGGGATTACAGGTGCCCGCCACCATGCCCAGCTAATTTTTTGTGTTTAGTAGAGATGGGGTTTCGCCATGTTGCCCAGGCTGGTCTCAAACTCCTGAGCTCAGGTGATCTGCCCGCCTCAGCCTCCCACAGTGCTAGGATTAAAGGCCTGAGCCACCGCACCCGGCTGAGCCAGTATCTTTCTGAAATGCAGTCCCCTAGTTATGCTGTGGTTGGGACAAAGCCCAAACTCCCCCATACTCTTTATAAGACTCTGTAGGACCTGTCTACCTTTCTCTTCCCATCTCTTAGTGACTCTGCTTCACATTTAGCACTCATGTTAAATGTCTTTGTGTTCCTCTAGCAAGACAGGTCAGCAAGCCTACACACAGGCTGTTCCTCTCTGCCTCATACATTCTCCCCAAAATTCTTCCCCATCCCCACTTCAAGGATCATTCTTCCTCAGGTCTTAAGTGCTGTTTTCTTTAGAAGCATCCCTCATGCATCGAATTCTGATTAGGGGCCCTTCATTGTGTTCCTATGGTACCCTTACCTCCCATCAATGCGCTTGCTACTTTGTATGTTCCAGTTTTTACTACAAAATATTTCACACAGAAAAGCCAAAAGCCAAAAGCATGGTGCAATAATAGTAAACTCCCATATACTCCCAACCATTGGTAACGTTTTGCCATATTTGCTCATTCTCTCTCTTTCTGTCTCTCCTTCTCTCTATTTATTTATTTTGTTTCCAAGTAAATTACAGACATCATGACATTTCACTCCTAAATATTCCAGCTTATATCTCCCCAAAAGAAAAAAAGATGAGGGGGTATTCTCCCATCTAAAACATAATACTTCCATCACACCTTAAAAAATTAATAATTCTCTAATGTCACTGAATGCTTGGTCTACATTCAAATTTTCCCAGTCATTTTCCAATTCCCTCTTAGGGTCTTCCTGCTCCATTGCATTTAATTGCTCCTTCATTGGCCCAAGGGCTGTGTGAGGAACGGAAGGTGTCCCCTCTGCTCTCCTCTCCCAGCACGCAGCTCAGGGTAGCCCCTCCGTATATTTATTGAAAGAAAGGACAACCTTCCAACCCCCCGCCATGCCCCACTTCCTCCAGCTGGGGAGGGTCCTTGGCCCCTACACACACACTGACCCGTCATGGCATAGCATCCCTTCTGTGGTTCAAGTCGGAAACCTGAAAGACATTCTAGACTGACCCCTCCCCTGCCACTCTCTCCAGCTTAACCCCTCCCAGGGCTTTGGTTCTGCCCTTCATCTTCCCTCACCCCTCTCCCTGAGCCTTGACATCTCTGATGCTCAAGTGTGTCCCCGTCCTGCATCAGAGTTCCCTCTAAAAGACAAACCCACTCTGGTCACAACTCTGCTTCAAATCCTTCTGTGGCCCTCCCAGGGCCCAACCTGCCCACCAAGTTCCAATCCGGCAGCTCTTCCACCTTCTTCCTCCTCCCTCTTCTGACCCCTGCCCTCCCTTGACCCCTGGCCTGTGCTTGAGCATCTCAAAAATATCCATAGGTCTCCAAGCACACCATGCTTTTCTATGCCTCCGCGCCCTCTCCCTGAACCACCCGCCTCCAGTGCTTTACCTTCCTCTGAGAACTGGAGAGAAGCTCAGACATCATTTTTCCCAGGGCCCATTCAATGACCTGCCCTTTCCTGGCAGAGAGCCCACAAAAGCCTTGGGCACAATAAATGTTCGTTAAATAATTGCTGAGTGGGTGAACAGAAAATATCATCCTCCCCTTCCTCCCTGGATAGAGGCAGCTGCAGCTCCAGCCCATCCCAGGCCTGTGCCCTAGGCCCCAACTTCAGCCCAGCCCAACCCAGCCCAGCTCTGTGCGGCTGCCAGATGAACCTGACACAGCCTTGGCAGGCAGCCTCTGAACCACTGCCAGGCCCATATGTAGCTTTCCCTTTCCTAAGGAAGAATGGGCAACAACAGGCTTGGGTTTTTTTATTTGTGAAAAAAAATTAAAAATCTAAACAAAAAAGAGGTATTTTTTTGTTTGTTTGTTTGTTTTAATAGCTTTATATTTGGAAATCCTCTTTAAGTAAAGTACCTCCTGGGAGCTAGAAGGTGAGATGATATGGACCCTTCTGCTTTGAATAAAATTCTCAGAATGCAATATTGCTGATACAGTTTGAATGTTTGTATCCTCCAAATCTCATGTTGAAATGCGAATGCCAGCGTTGGAGGTGGGGTCTAGTGGGACATGTTTGGGTCATGGGGGCAGATCCTTCCTGAATGACTTGTTGCTGCCCTGATGATAATGGAGTGAGTTCTTACTCTGTAAGTTCACAAGATAACTGGTTATTTAAAAAGAGCCTGGCACTGTCTTGCACCCTTTCTTGCCATGTGACATGCTCCCCACTCACCTTCCGCCATGAGTAAAAGCTCCCTGAGGCCACACCAAAAGCTGAGCAGATGCAAGTGCCATGCTTGTACAGCCTGCAGAAACGTGAGCCTAATAAACCTCTTTCCTTTAAAAATTACCCAATCTCAGGTATTCCTTTACAGCAACACAAAACAGACTAACAGAATTGCCTTTATGCATTTCAACAACAAAAAAAGATATTTCACTTGAACTTCATTCTTCTGCTGATTAAATTATACTGGGGCAGGAATGGAGGACTTTCAAGCAGTCAAAGAACTTTCGTGGTTACACAGAGGTCATCTCACAACACACCCAAGAAAGCTCCTGATACGCCTGTCCTCCTGTTGCGAGCCCCTGCATCACAAGTGGTGCAAGTGGAGATGAAGTGTGGTGTGTTTTTTTTGTTTTTTTTTTGTTTTTTATCTTTATAGCTTTCTGCTGAGAAGAAAACGTTTTACCAGCACAGACCAAACTACTCCAGTAGGTAAAAGCTCTAAGAAGCCTAGATGATGAAGGTCCAGAGAAGTAAATAATGAAGTGGGCTAAAGCTTGAATCTCTACTCCCCTCCCTGCACTCACTGAATAATCTCTTTTGGGTGAATTTGTTAACCCTTCTGAGCTCCAGATTCCTCTTCCACATGTAGAAGTACTCCCAGGGTTCTTTATGAAAACTAAATGAGATGTTGTTTGTGTAGTGGGATGTAAAAATGACTATGGTCTCAGTTCGGGTAATGCCAAGGACAAAAGACATGTTTCAAAGTGAGCTGTGACTCCGAGGCCATCAAGCAGGGATGACAAAATAAGTGGCATGAAGCTGGTTTCCCTCTTACCTGACCACCTCCAGCCCACAAAGAAGGTTGGGTGAGGAGAACAGTTGGTGGCATAGAGGATGAATTTTGGAGACAGCACTCCAAGTCCCAATTGTCCGCTACCCACCCTCCAACAGTGGCCTCCAAGATGCTGTGTCCCTGGAGGTTGACTGTCACTGAGGGCTGATGTCTGAATCATGTCTGTGAATCCCAAAATACAAGAGACATGGAGTGATCAGCTGGAGTGAGAAGAACGTGGTAGCTCTGGATTCCCTGGGATAATGGAACTTGAGTATTTTCCATAAACCAGAGATGTACCGTGGCCAACCTGTGGGATGTGTAGGTCCTTCTGACAGGGACCACCAGGAGGAATGGAAATTTACCTTCAGAAAAAAGCTGACAGCACTTGTTGTGGCCTGAACTATCCTCCCAAAATTTATATGATGCAGCCCTAACCCCCAGGACCTCAGAATGTGACTGTATTTGGAAGCAGGACCTTTAAAAAATGTGATTAAGTTAAAATGAGGCCCTTAGGGTAGGCTTTAATCCACTCTGACTGTGTCCTTACAAGAAGAGGACATTTGGACATGCCAAGAGGAAAGACCACGTGAGAACGCAGTGAGAAAGTGCCTTCCACAAGCCAAGGACAGAGACCTCAGGAGAAAACAAACCTGCCAACACCTTGATCTTGGACTTTTAGCCTCTAGATCTGTGAGAAAATTAAGTTCTGTTGTTTAAGCCAGGGGCCCGCAACTCCCGGGCCATGGACAAGTACTGGTCTGTGGCCTGTTAGGAACCAGGCCACACAGCAGGGAGAGACAGAGAGCGAAGCTTCATCCATATTTACAGCTGCTCCCAGTCATTCACATGACCACCTGAGCTCCGCCTCCTGTCAGATCAGCAGCAGCATTAGATTCTCATAGGAGCACGAACCCGATTGTGAACTGCGCATGTGAGGGATCTAGGTTGCATGCTCCTTATGAGAATCTAATGCCTGATGATCTGTCATTGTCTCCCATCACCCCCATAGGGGACTGTCTAGTGCAGGAAAACAAGCTCAGGGCTCCCACTGATTCTACACTGTGGTGAACTGTATAATTATTTCATTATATATTATAATGTAATAATAATAGAAATAAGGTTCTCAATAAATGTAATGCGCTTGAATCATCCTGAAACCATCCCCACCTTGGATCGTGGAAAAAAGTGTCTTTTACAAAACTGGTCTCTGATACCAAAAAAACTGGGGACTGCTGGTTTAAGCCACTCAGTCTGTGATATTTTGTCATGGCAGCCCCAGCAAACTAATATGGCACTGCTTAGATGCCAGGGAACTAAGAAGGAGTCTTATTAGGTAACCAGCTTCAAGGGACCAGCAACTTAGAGATCCCCAAAGATGAGAAATAATGGCGCTCTCTGAACTATCCACAAGACTGTGCCAAGAGAGAAAGAACTAGGTTTACACACCCACCAGAACCTGCCAGTGAAATGCCAGCTTGTCATAGCATTAACCAAGTAAGGACTTCCAGCTCCTTTCCTGCCTCCTCTCTTCTCCCTTCACCCTGCCAGGAGTCAGAATCCTCAGTAAGCCAGAGGAGAGAAGGATGGAAACTTAATGTGGGAAATGAGAAGCCATCCATAGACCCCCTTTCCAAGCTGCAGGCCCCACTAGAGAAGGGAGAGAAGTCTCCACTAGGAACCAAATTCGAAGATCTGGCTGATTCCCTGGGACTGGACGTCCCAATTGCTGAATGAGGCTGTGCTGGAACTAAAAGTGACTTAAGAACTTTTGATTCCTGAAGGGGGCCCAGAAGAGTTGTAGACCTGCTTTAATTTTCATCCCAGGACAAGGGAAGAGTGAGGACCCATTGAAAAAAATTAGGAACAATGATAGGCAAAAATAAAGTTTGCTTTCATAATATACCATGAGTTCTGTATATTTCACGTATGTTCTTCTACACATGAGGCAACTTAGCCTGGTCTCTGGCCAAAAAAGAGATACCACTTATTGAGCAATTCTTATCCTTTCAAATTCCTTCACTGTCATCATTGAGTAATTCCATCTTTTTCAAGCAAGACTAGCTGATGCCAATAGAAAAATCATTTAAAACAAACAAACAAAAAAAATCCTTAAGCTGTCAACTTGGGTGCAGATGTTCTATCAAGCCAGAAACTGAATGTCATCCTCTATACCCCATGACCTAGAGAAGCAGACTAACTCCAGACCAGCAGGGCTGGGCAGGACTAAGATTCCCACAATACTTAAGAGAAAACTGAGTTCAAATCCAGGCTCTGCCATTTAACAACTGTGTGACCCCGGGTGAATGACTTAAATTCTCCGTACTTCAATTTCCTCATCCATAAAATAGAGATCATAAAGTATCCATCTGATGAAATAGCTGCAAAACACTTAGAACGCTGCCTGGCACAGGGCAAAGGACTCACAATACACATAGCTATCATTATACACCATTGCCTCTCAAAATGAAATCTTGTGATGACCTTGGTTTACTAGCACAATGTTGTAAAAAAAAAACAAAAAGCTTTACAAGGGGCATGATGATGAAAGGCGCAGATGAACCAGACTGCCTGGGTTTGAATGAAGCAAGAATCTGAGGCACGTTGCATAAGGGTTTGCTATCATTACTAATCATTCAGTGAGAGACATACAGTAATAGGTATACATATGCAATACATAGAGAAAGAGCTTAGTACTAGCGGCTATTATTAAGGCAACAGTCACGTCAATAAATCTACATGGACCATGAAGACCCTGGTCACCCAGAGATATCAGAGGCACTGAACAGGGCCAGCCAGCCAGAGGGCATTTTCCTAATCGGGAGGCTGCTGAACTTGACTTCTGTTGCTTTTCATTATTTATTTAACAGCATATGGTGGCTTTCAAGAAAATAGGATGTCTTGAAGCCAGAAACCCATCCTCCTTGGGCTGGATACTCAGCCATCCCCTGCAACCCCACCCCCTAGCCCCAACTTCTCATTGTCTCTCTTGTGTTACCTGATCCGGTTTCTTCTTCCAGGGCAGGTTCCACCTTGCTGGGGAGAGGTGAAGAACCATGGCCTTCCAGCCTCCCGAAAAGGGAATGTTCCAATGAACCCAGAGCTCTCTGGGCCCGGCTCGCCACTCACTCACCTGGGGCCTGAAGACTGACAGAGAAGCAGGCAGAAAATATGAAAAGCTGATACCCACTGCAGGAAATCATTGTTTAGCCAATTCCAGACTAAAAAAACAAGTGCAACATCGGAGAAAGGAGGGCGAAGTGTCATTTGGGGCCATTGTTACAGCCGCTGCTCTGTGTGGTGGGGAAACAAAGCAGGCCTGTGTGTGTGAGGACAATGCTGTTGTGTTACTAACTGCTTCTGTGTTACTCCTGGGGACAGGAGGATGAGAAACGAGGCCACAATGTCTTCCCTGGTGGACTTCACTCATCATAGTAGCCAGGCCAATCAGAGCTGGGAGAGGCATTTTGGACATTCAGCCCATGGCATGATGTAATAGGGGTCAGGGGACATGCCTTCAGGTGTGACCACCTGCCTATTTGTTAGTCTTCTATACATGAGAGATCACAAATGTCCCTCTCCTCTTCTCTTACTTGCTTTCAGAAACTTACCCCAAGTTAGAGCTGAAAAGAATGAGACATATCATTTCTCCAAACACAAATGTCATTTACTTCAACTCTTCAACTCCTAACTTTTGTTATGGGACATCTGGCCGGGACTAATCCCCAGCCACGCAGCACGTTAGCAGCAGTTGGCAAGATTAGATGAATATTATAAAGCTTGCACCCACTGAATCCCCATAATGAACAAGACACTAGGTCATGAGCAACCTTGCAAAATGACCTCATTTGCTCCTGACTTCAAATTCTGGCTCTGCAACTATTACCCATGGACTGTGAGTAAGTGTTTTCTCTGGGGGTTAGTTTTTCCATCTGTAAACTAGGATCATGACTGGGTTCCTATGAGGATTAAATGAATTAATATATGCAAAACTCTTAGGAACAGGGGCTGGCCCATAAAAGTGATCAAGAACCATAAATCACAAATCAGATGCCCACATTACACCTGAAACTTGCTTGCACTCACTCATCAGGAGATGGTATGCAGATGGCTGGAAAACCAGGATCCCAAGTGTCTGTATTTAGCCCTGCTACCTATTATGGCCTAAGTTCACCGTGTTAGGTCCCTGAAGGAATTGGGCACTAATAAATATTCTCAAGTATGAGACAGGTGACAAATGTGTGGAGATGGCCCATTGTGATGCAACAGTGTATGGTGGGAACTGTGGAGATTTGGAAAGCTCACACCAGTCTTCAAGGGGCAGCCAGGGCTCAGCCCCAGCCAACTGCAGCAACGTAAAAAGGTGGAAACAGCATGGTTGGGCCGGCAAATTTTTAAACAAAAGCCAGAAGAGTGGATTTTTATGTTAAGTTTTCCAATTTTGAAACATTGTGGACCACACACAACATTGTGAATGCAACATGAGCCCTAGGTCATGCAGTTTGTAATGCCTGATCTGGACACAGACAGCATTTCCAAGCCAGTGCAACCCTGCTAACACTCAGCGCTTTTGTCCCCAACTTGTGCTATGGTCTGAGTGTATGCATCCCCCACAAATTCCAATGTTGAAATCTTCACCCCCAGGTGATGGTAGTGGGAGGTGGGATCTATGGGGGGTGATTAGGTCATGAGTGTGAAACCCTCATGAATGGGATTAGTGCCCTTATAAAAGAGGCAGAAGAGAGCTCCCTTCCTCACTGCCACCATTTGAGGGCACAGTGAGAAGACACCATCTATGAACCAGGAAACTGTCATCATCAAACACAGAATCTGCCAGTGTCTTGGTCTTGGACTTCCCAGTCTCCAGAACTATAAGCAACACATGTCTGTTGTTGATAAGCCATCCCGTTTGTGGTATTTTGTTATATTAGCCCATATGGACTAAGACGCCTGGTGAGCTGATCGGGCCATTTCAAAGCCACTCTTTGACCTACAGTAGGGGGCATAAAGCTAAAAAGATTGATCAGTCCTTTCACCCTGCAACCCACCCTCATCTCTGGACTGACACAAGGATGAGGAAAAGGGAAACTAGGGAAATAACGGGAGGGTGGCAAGGACTCTCCTTAAAGGACTACAGGACCCTTGACCTAATCCACCTCCCGTAGGCATTCCTCTGAAAAAGAAGGCAGCCAGGACTTAGTAGTGAAACCAAAGGGGAGAATAGGAGTTTATTTAAGCTCCCATAACCTTCATCAGTTACCTCAAATGAATCCAAGTAGTATAAGTGACAAAATGTGTTTGCTATGCAAATGCAACTTTAAAACAAGACTGCTCACAATGAGATAACACTTCATACCCACTAACATTGCTATAATCAAAAAGACAGAGCCAGTGATAAAATGTGTTTGCTATACCAATGCAACTTCAAAACAAGGCTGCTCACAATGAGATACTACTTCATACCCACTAGGATCGCTATAATCAAAAAGGCAGAGCCAGATGCAGTGGCTCCCATCTGTAATCCCAGCTACTCAGAAGGCTGAGGCAGGAGGACTGTTTGAGGCCAGGAGTTTGAGACCAGCCTGAGCAACATAGCAAACATATGTTTTAGAGACGAAACATATTTTTTGTCTCTAAAAAAATAAAATAAAATTAGCTGGGTATGGTTGTGCATGGTTGTAGTTCCAGCTAGTCAGGAGGCTGAAGTGGGAGGATCAACTGAGCCCAGCAGCTTGAGGCTACAGTGAGCTATGATTACACCACTGTACTCCAGCCTGGGAAAAAGAGCAGAGACCCACATCTCTCTCTCTTTTTTTTTTAAACAAATGTTGGTATAGATGTGAAGAAATTGAAACCCTTATATATTGCTTCTGGGGACTGTAAAATGGTGCAGTCACTTTGGAAAGTGGTCTTGTACTTCCTCAAAAGGTTAAACACAGAGTAATCATATGGCCCATAAACTCCACTATTCCACCCTTTGGTATATACTCCAAAAGAAATGAAACATATGTCCACACAAAAACTTTGTACATGATTGCTCATGGCAGCATTACTCAAAACAGCTAAGAAGTAGAAACAACCCAAATGTCTACAACTGATGAATGAATGAACTATGGTATATCTATACAAAAAAAATATTATTCAGCAAAAAACGAATGAAGTACTGATACAGGCTACAATATGAATGAACCTTGAAGAAGTTTCTCCTCTCATGCTAAGTAGAGGAAACTAGTACAAAAGACCATATATCATATAATTCAACTCATAGGAAATGTCCAGAAGGCAAAACCATAGAGACAGAAAGTAGATTAGTGATTGCCTAGGGCTGGGTGTGATGGAGAGAACCGGGGGCAGAGGCAAGCGTCGATAGCTAAGGATATGCTGTTTCTGTTTCTTTTGGGGATGATGAACATGTCCTAAAATTAATTGTGGTAATAGTTGGACAACTCTGTGAGTATACTAAAATCCATCGAATTGTACACTTTAAATGGATAAGTTGTATGGTACGTGAATGTTATTTCTATCTCAATAAAGCTATGATAAAAAAAAAAACCCTCAATACTAAGATTGCTGCCCTTAATCATTTTCTACTAATAAATTATGTGTCCATATCCCTCTCTTCATATCTGCCCCACTGGAGAAATCAGGGCAAGTGTTCCAAAAGGCAGGTTTCCCCCAAGGCTCAGGGCTCCAACTCGGGTGACTTACTGGCCTGGTTTGTCCAGAACTGTCCCAGCACTAGCCCTGAAAGTCCTGCATCCCAGGAAATCCCTCATCCCTGGGAAAATTGGGATGGCCAGTCCCCGTCATGCAAACCCTTGCCCACAACACGGGAAAGCTCTGCCCTTTAGTGTTGCCAGTGACTAGAACTGAGAATCCACATAAGCAATCTTTCCCCTTTTGGGGTATAAGTCATCCTTGAGCTCCCCCTAATGGTCAAAAGGTATTTTTATTATTCTTCCCATTTTACGGATGATGAAACTGAGGTTCCAAGAGGGAAAGTAATTTGCTAACAGTTCACAGAAGTCAGAAACTGAACCTAGGTCTTTTTCCAAAGCCCAGGGTAGCCCTTCCACTCACTCAGTATATTGTCTCTCACCACCACCAGATTGATTGCCCAGGAACACTCTTAGATTGTTCTTGCTGCCTAAGGAAGGTAGCCAGACATGCAAAGAGAAGAAACATGAATGTACAGCTGTGGGACAACAAGGAGACAAGTACAGCTTGATGGTTAACAGTGCAGAATCTGGAGCCAGCCTGCCCATATTTGAATCTGGACTTTGCCACTACTTAGCTGTGTGACCTCAGACTACTCAACCTGCCTATGTCTGTTTCTCCATATGTAAAATGGAAATAATACAGGGTGCGTATGCTTATATATGTATATGTACATACATATATGTGTATATATATGTATGCATGTGTGTGTATGTATATACATATAATATCATAGGATAGGAATGGGAAGTAAATCAGTAAGTGTAAGGGCTTAGAACAGAGTTGGGCACATAAGAAGTTTATTAAATAAATGAAAGTCAGCACTGATTCCTATACTCAGAATTGGAAAGAAGTCAGATATGGCCTAATGAAAAACAGTCAATGGAACCGAATCATAGAAATGAACTCTGACATTGTTCTGTTCCTACCGAGGAAAATGTTGATGGTTTAGAAATTGCTGGACATTCTGCAGACCACAGAAAAACCTTTACATGCAACATGGCATTGGCAATCCGGGCAGCCCTACCAAAACAGGATGACATGGTGCCGTTCATATCACACCTGCCCACAAGAGCAAGGAGAGCTGGGAATCCTCCCACTCAAGCAGCTCCTGTCACTCAGCTCTGCTCTCTGAACTAGATGGGTGTGATGAACACCATCTTACAGAGGTGGAAACTGAGGCCCAGAGAAGTTCAAGAATTTGTACGTGGAAAAGTTAATAATGCATAGAATTGGGATGCCAACTTAAGTTGAATTCTAAAACCCCTATGCTTTGCTGCCACCATGCATTAGTTACCATTGCTGTATAATAAATTACTTCAAAGCTTCATAGCTTAAAACAACAAACATTTATAATCTTAATAGTGTTTGAAGGCCAGAAATCCAGGCGTGGCTAAGCTGGATGGTTCTGGCTCAGAATCTCTCATGAGGTTGCAGTTACGCTGTTGGCCAAGACTACTGCCTTCTTAAGGCTCTACTGGGCCTAGAGACTCTGCTTCTAAGGTCGGTAATGAGGTTGTTGGCCAGATGCTTCAGTTCCTTGTCACCTAGGCCTCTCTGTAGGACTCCTTACAACATGGCAGTTTGCTCTCCCCAGAGCAAAGGACTCAAGTGAAAGAGAGCAGGGTACATGAGAGAGCACCCAAGCCAGGAGACAGGAACTTCAGTCTTTTTGTTTGTTTTTGGTGCAGTCTTATATAACCTAATCTCAGAAGTGATACGCCATTCACACCCACCATATGCTATTGGTCACCCATACCAATCCTGGTGCAAGGTGGGAGGTGTCTACACTAGGTTGTGAATACCAGGAGGATGGGATCATTGAGGGTCATCTTGAAGGCTGGTGACCACACTCCTCATTGCTCTAAAGTAAGACAAGAAGGCACAATCCTGCAAATAACAAAGCAATATCCTCAAATAAGTCACAAAAGTTCATCTTAGTCTAATCACTTTTTTGGGTGGTTGTTTATTTAACAAATACTCAGTTCACCGCAAGGCAATGGGCCCAACCCTATAGATACAGGCAGGAGTTAAACCTAGAACCTACATTGAGTTATAACAGAAACCAGGAATCAGGCCATGAGGGTACATGGAAAAAAGAGGCCAAGAAAGAGAGCTACAATCAGGACTCCGTGACAAAATGGTTCTAAAATCTTCTAATCCAGGAATGGGTTCCTCCTTAGACAATGTGATTTTTGTTTTCCTGGGCCTTGACAACATCCCCACAGAAAATGGAGTGGAGGAAGGGGAAAGGGGAGGAGAGGAAACAAAGGAATAAATGTCCTTAGCAGCTTACCAATTTCTGGAATTTCACAAATGGACATTCTTTCTTAAGCTCGAATATATCAGAACCCATTTTTTTTGAGCTGGAATTTGCTTTAAAAAAGTGGAGAGTAGGAAAAGAAAAGAGCCACCCAAATACTAAAGGTAGATAAAGGAAATGTCTGTTTTGATGTACAGCCTCTGAGAACTGAGCAAATCAGAGTCCAGTACTGCCTATGCAAAATCACTCTTTACAATTATACTCATTATAATTACCTTTCTGAATAAATGAACTAAATCATTTCCATAAACCACCTCCCCCATCTCACCCCTATATAACAAGAACCTAGCTAGGTAGTAGCTTTCATTCCATTCCTCTCTTGTCCCCTCTCCCTCTCCCAAACGCTTCCTCACCTGCTCTTGGAATCAGATCTCCTCTATGACTATGGGAACGTTACTAAAAACCTTAAATGATTATTTCCCAATCTGGATAATACTAATAATACCAGCTCCAACCTACTCTACAGGCTGAAAAACTATACACACAGAAGTAATTTTACATTCTTAAAGACAGGGTGTGTGTGTGTGTGTGTGTAAATTCCAAGAACCCCCATATGCACAGCCTCATTTTCATTCCAAACACTGGTACGCTGATCACTCCTGAACAGCTACGTTTCCAAGGCGCCTGACAAGCTTGCAGGTGCATTCCCCAAATGTGCCAGCCCACCCACATGGGTCAAGGGAAAACCTGTTTCCCTGACCTGGTAAGTAGACAAGTCAAGCCAATTTCGTCCCCCCCGAGTAAACCATCCTCCACCCTGGTTCCCCTAGTCCTTCGGTCCTACAGTCCCAGGGTGTAGCCATCCAGCCGCCGCGTCCGTCTGGATCCGCGCTCCGCGGCCGCAGCACTACAACCCAAACGCCTTCCTCCACCCTGAAGCCCCCGGCAGGCCCCGCGACAGCAGCCAGCGAAAGCCACGTGACCTCGCTTCACTGGGTGCCGCGGTCATGTGACTTCGGGAAGATGGCTGCCCTGACAGCGGAGCATTTTGCAGCGCTCCAGAGCCTGCTCAAGGTAAATCGAAGGGGTGGGGACAGCGTGAGGTGGCCCTTTGTCTCCGAGACTTTAGACGGAGCAGGAATTGGGAACAAATTGACCCTGGTGTAGAGCCAGAATTCTGCTGCGTGTTCTCTGTGTGATCCCAGGCAAATCGTGGCTTCTTTCTGAGCTTTTAAAAAGAAAGAACAAAATATCGTTTTGACAGGAACGTAAGATAAAAAAATAAAATAAAATAATGGGCATGAAGGCGCAGTACAACCTCCTGCTATTAGTCTCTGGGATTGGTTTTCGGTATTGGGGCATTGGAGTGGTAATTGCTAGACCCACGTTATCAGTTCCCCATTTCATCCCGTAGCCCCTCCTGCACTCCATAATTAAGAAATTATCTCCTACTGCATCCGCCCAGCCCTCCGAATGACCTGTGCGTTCAGTGTCCCCCTGAGGTCCAGATTTTCCCTACTCGCTTTGACCTGTGAAAGGGGCGGGACCCTCTCCTGATAATCATTTGAAAAGTTGTGAGGTTGAAATGGACCTACGTAATAGGGCTTTGTAAAGCTCAAATGACGTAATAATATTATTATTAAATAATTATATTTGTAATATATATTATACATTATATATAAATAAAAATATTATTAGACAATAATAATATTATTAAATATTATTATTATTATTATTGAGACGGAGTCTCTCTCTGTTGCCCAGGCTGGAGTGTAGTGGCGCAATCTCGGCTCACTGCAACCTCCGCCCCCCGGGTTCTATGCCTCAGCCTCCCGAGTAGCTGGGATTACAGGCGCCGGCCACCAATCCCAGCTAATTTTTGTATTTTTAGTAGAGACGGGGTTTCACCATCTTGGCTAGGCTGGTCTTGAACTCCTGACCTCGTGATCTACTCGCCTCGGTCTCCCAAAGTGCTGGGATTACAGGCTTGAGCCACCGCGCCTAGCCGGAATTATTTAACTTATGATTTGCCCTGTAGGAGAAAGGGCAGCTTTATTTTCCTTCGTAGAACTTGTCGCTAGCTATTTGCCTGTTGTCTGTCTGTCTCATAAGAATGTAAGATCCATCAGGGACCTTTCCTTTCTTCCTCTCTCTCTCTCTCTTTTTTTTTTAAACACCAGGTGAAGAGGGTTGAGTTACCCTCCTCAATTTATGGCACATCATAATCATCAGTTCACGTAATAGTCTGTTTTGTTTTATTTATTTTTTTTTTAATTGCCTTCTTAGTGTTCATTAGCATTCTCCACTCCTATCTATTCTTTTGTTCACAAGTGTTAATGCCCAACAAGTAGAACAGTAATACCCGGCACACAGCACGTGCTCAGTAAATAGCTGTTAAATGAATTAATAAATGAAGTAACAGAGCTGGGCCTGGAAATCTAGGGCTCTCAGCTCCCAGCCCAGTGCCTTTTTACCTTCATTTTGGCTGCTCTGTACTTACCCGCGTCCCCATGCCTGTTGGTCTTATGCACTCTTTTCTTTTAAAAACTTTAAAAGATTAATGTGTAGTATACATACAGAAAAGTGCATAAATAATAAATTTACAGTTAAATGATTTATTACACACCAATGTAACCACCACCAAAGTCAAAAAATGAAATGTTACCAGTACCCCAGAAGTCCCCCTTTTGCCCCGTCTTTGCTTCCTCACTTTCTTCCCCAACAGTAACCTCTATGTTTGCTTCTGATACAATTCGTTTAATATTGCCCATGTTTGAACTTTACATAAATGGAATAATACAGCATATACTTTTTTTTATGCCTGGCTGCTTTTGCTCACCATTATGTAGCGGTAGTTCATTGATTTTCATTGCTACTGTCCTATGTACTTTCTTTTCTTTTTTTAAAAAAAATACTTAGACTTTTTATTGTGAGATAATTATAAATCCATATGTAGTTGTAACATATAATGTAGAGAGATCCCATTTATCCTTTACTCAATTTCTCCCAGTTCTGCAGAATTCTGCAGAACTATATATAATATATAGTATACATACTATATAATATACATAGTATATATATAGTATACATGTATAGTATACTTACTATTATGTATAGTTCTGCATAGGGGAAATTGGGTAAAGGATAAATGGGATGTCAGTACCTAATGTCAAAAGTATTGACATTGACAGTCAAAATACAAAACATTTTCACCACCACAAATACTCCTCATGAATAGCCACACCCTCTTTAACCTTTGGAATTATTCATTTCTCTAATTTTATCATTTCAAGAATGCCATATAAATGGAATAATACAGTAAGTAAGCTTCTGAGATTGACTTTTTTCACTCAGCCTAATTTTCATCCATGTTGTATCAGTAGTTCTTTCCTTTTGATTGCTGAGTGGTATTCCATGTAATGATTGTACAACAGTGTTGTATTGTGTAGTTTTCAGCATACACATCCTGTATTTCATTTTTTGAGCAATTGCAAATGGTTTTGGGTTTGTTTTTTTTGTTTGTTTGTTTGTTTGTTTTGAGTCTCGCTCTGTGGCCCAGGCTACAGTTCAGTGGCATGATCTCAGCTCACTGCAACCTCCGCCTCCTGTGTTCAAGCGATTCTCATGCCTCAGTCTACCGGCTAGCTAGGACTACGGGTGCCTGCCACCACTGCAGGCTGATTTTTTTTTCTTTTTGTATTTTTAGTAGAGACAGGGTTTCATCACGCTGGCCAGGCTGGTCTCGAACTGCTGGCCAAAAGTGATCCACCGGCCTCGGCCTCCCAAAGTGCTGGGATTATAGATGTGAGCCACCACGCCCAGCCCATATTTTTAATTGTAGTGTCCACATGTTCATTGCTAATATATGAAATACAATTGATTTATGTATGTTTATATTCTACATGCAAACTTGCTAAACTCACTGTTTCTAGGAGTTTTTGGTATATTTCTTGGGATGTTCTACATAGATAATCATGTTATTTACAAATAGAGACAGTTTTCTTTCTTTCTTTCTGATCTGCACACATTTTATTTCCTTTTCTTGCCTTATTTTAGCGGCTGGAATTTTCAGCACTGTGTTGATTCAGAGTGGAGAAAGCAGGTATCTTGCCTTGTTCTCAGTTTTGGGAGCAAAGCATTCAGTCTTTCACCATTAAGTATAATGTTCACTGTAGGTTTTTTGTAGATACTGTTTATCAAGATAAGGAAGTTCTCTTCTATTCCTATTTTTCTGAGGGTTTTTATCAGGAATGGATGTTTAATTTTGTCAAATGCTTTCTCTGCATTGATTTATATCATGTGATTTTCTTTGTTAATGCGGTGGATTACATAGATTTGCAAACATTGAACCAGGCTTGCAACTGTGGACTAAATCCCACCTGGTCATAGTGTATAATTATATATTACATATAATTATATAAACATATAATATAATATATAAATATATAATATAACTCATCTCTATTTGCCAATATTTTGCTAGGAATTTTCGCATCTACTTTTATGAGGGATATTGGTCTGTAGTTTTCTTATTTTTCTGTACAATTTTGTGCAGTTTTGGTATCAGGGTAATGCTAGCTTTGTAGCTGTATAAAATCATTTAGAGAGTACTCCATCGTCTTCTGTTTTTCTAGAGGAGATTGTGTAGAATCAGTTCATTCTTTTCGTAAATGTTTGTTAGAATTCTCCAAACTATCTGGGCCTAGAGATTTTTTTAGGGGCCTTAAAATTGTGAATTTAATTTTCTTGGTAGTCATATTAATTCAAATGATCAATTCAAGTGATCAATTTTATAGAAGGGGAGTGGAAGTAGTTTGTGTTATTTGAGGAATTGGCCCATTTTATTTAAACTGGCAAATTTATGTTTATAGACTTGTTCATTAAGTTCCCCTTATCTTTTTGATGTCTGCGGGATCTGTGGTAATATCCTCTATTTCATTCCTAATACTGGTAATTTGTGTCTCCCCTCTTAACTTTGTCGGTCTTGCTAAAGGTTTGTCGATTTTTATTGACATTGTCAAAGAACCAGCTGTTTGTTTCATTGATTTCTCTATTTTCAATTTCAATTGGTTTCTTCTCTTATCATTGTTACTTCCACTGCTTCCTTCGGGTTTATTATGCTTTCCTTTTTATAGGTTCTTGAGGTGGGAGCTTAGATTATTGATTTGAGACTTTTCCTCTTTTCTAGTATATGCATTTAATACTATAAAATTTCCTCTCACTACTTGCTAGGCTGCGTCCCACAAATGTTGATATGGTGTGTTTTCGTTTTCACTTAGTGTAATTTTTAAAATATCCCTCAGACTTCCCCTTTGACATATGAATTATTTAGAAGTTTAAGTTTGTAAGTGTTCAGATATTTTTCTGTTACTTTTCTGCTATTGCTTTCTAGGTCGATTCCAGTATGGTCACATAGAACACACTCTTCATTACTTCACTTCTTTTGAATTCCATGTTTTTGTTTGCCCTGTTCTGTCTTCCTGATTGTGATGGTTTATTTTAGGTGTCAGCTTGATTGAGGGATGCCTAGATGGTTGTTGAAGCACTGTTTCTGAGTGTGTCTGTGAGGGTGTTGCCAGAGGAAACTGATGTGTGAGTCAGTGGACTGAGAGAGGAAGACCTGCCTCAATGTGGGCAGGTACCATCCCACTGGCTGGGGACCCAACTGGGCCAAACAGGTGGAAGATGGGGGATTCCCTTTCTTTCTGTTCTCTCCCTTCCTTCTAAAGTAAGATGCCTTTTCTCCTCTTCCCTTGGGCATCAGACTCTGGGTTCTTCATTTTTTGGACTCTGGGGCTTGCACCGGTGGCCTCCCAGTGGCTCTCAGTCTTTTGGCCTCAAACTAGGGGCTGTACCATCAGCTTCCCTGGTTCTGAGGTTGCCAGACTTTGACTGAGCCAAGCTGCCAGCTTCCTCCAGCTTGCAGATGGCCTATTGTGGGGCTTTGTCTCTGTGATCATGTGACCCATTTCCCCCCAATAAATCCCTTCTCACATACCCTGTCGGTTTTGTCTCTCTGGAGAGCTCTGGCTAGCACACTGGTGTTCCACGGTTTCTTGTTTCATTGCTTCCTTACTGTTTAGAGAATTTGTTTTAACTGTTCTTTTACAGCAGATCTTGTGACAGATATTCTCAGTTTTTCTTCATCTGAGAATGTCTCAATTTCCTCTTCATTCCTGAAGGATATTTTTGCTGGGTGTAGGATTCCAGGTTGACAGTTTTTTTTCCGTTTCAGCACCTGAAAAATATTGTCACTTCTTTCTTGTGTCCATGGTTTCTGATACAAAATCTGCTTTCATTCTAATTGTTTTTTTAATTGGTAAGGTATCATTTTTCTCTGCTTTAAAGATGTTTTTGGCTTTCATTTTTGAAGTTCAATTATATGTCCTAGTGTGAATTTCTTTGGATTTATCCTGTTTAGGGTTCACTCAGGTTCTTGAAATATATAGGAGTATGTCTCTAAGTAAACTTGGGAAGTTTTCAGCTATTATTTCTTTGAATATTCTTTCAGTCTTGCCCTCTTTTTTCATCTCCTTCCAGGACTCCAGTGATGTGAATGTTAGGTTTTTCGTTAGGGTCCCACATGTCCCTGAGGCTCTGTTCATAATTTTGTCTCTTTTCTCTGCTTTTCTGATTGGGTAATTTCTACTGCTCTGGCTTCTGGTTCACTGATTGTTTCCCCTATTCTTTCCATTTTGGTGCTGAACCCATCTATTGAGCTTTTTATTTTGGTTATTTTATTTTTCAGTTCTAAAATTTCCATTTTGTTGTTCTTTATCTCTTCTGTTTCTTGGCTGAGGTGATTTTAAAAATTGTTTCAAGCAAGTTCATAATTATTTGTTGAAGCATATTTATCCTGGCTACTTAAAATTCTTTATCAGCTAATTTTAACATCTGTCATCTTGGTGTTGACATCTGTTAATTACCTTTATTTCATTCAGTTTGAGATCTTTCTAATTCTTGTTTTGATGAGTGATTTTCAGTGAAAACCTGGACATTTTCATATTATGTTCTGAGAATGGATTTTATTTAAATTTTATATTTTAGCTGGCTTTCTGTGGCACTGCTTAGGCAGGGGAAGGGGGTGCTACCTCATTACTAGCAGTTGGAAGTTGAAGTCCAGGTTCCCCACTCAGCTTCTGTTGATACCTGAAAGCAGAGGTTCCTTGTTACCACTGGGGAGGGGTGGAATTTCTGACTCCATGTGGTCTCCACTGATATCACACAATGATGAGGCTTGTTACCAACTGGTGGGGATAAAGGTCCCAGCTTCCTACTTGACCTTCTCTGACACCTCCCCAGCAGGAGTGTTGGCGTACCTCATTATAGCCTCACAAGTCTTCTCACTGAGGTCTAGGCCTCCCACTCAGCCTTTGTTGACATAGAGGTGGGTCGGGCTGCAGTTTTTTTTATGATATTTGGCTGGAGTGTAGCAGTTGTCATCTAAAAGTGTTCTGTCTTGCGAGGCTGCCCCTTTATTGGTCCTTTAGCTAGATAGAACAGGTATTTATTGTGGCGTTTTTTCCCCTCTGCATCCATTGTCATTTCCACATTGCCCTCTTCTTCAGCTGAAAGTCTGGGATATATGAAGCAAAAAAAAAATCCAGGGAACTCACCATTGTGTCATTCCTTGTATTATGCGGTCCCTAGCAGATCTGCCTCCTCCTCTTCCGCTTCCAGGGTCTCATGTATGTTTTCTGTATCGTGTCCAGAGTTTTTGGTTGTACTTAGCAGAAAGATTAGGGAAAAGTACATCTATTTGATCTTCCTAGAATCCAAAGTCTTATGTATCTTTAAAGTCTCAAAGGTATCATGTATGACTAAGATGTTATTACTCAAAACATGTGTTTTCAGAGTCTGAGTTTTTTTTTTTTTTTTTTTTTTTCCTATCTGTGATTTAATTCATAGGCCTCCTCAAAAGATGTTGTCAGACAGCTGTGTCAAGAGAGCTTTTCCAGTTCAGCCCTGGGCTCGAAAAAACTCTTGGATATTACATGTTCCAGCTTGTCTGTGACCCAGGAGGAGGCAGAGGAAGTAAGTGTGGTCAGAAATGACCTTTGGCCACTGGCCCTCTTATTAGTCTCTTTCTTGACTTCCCAGTCATCGCCATGTCCAAGGAAAATCCCTTGAAACATCTGTTGACACTATAGCAAACTTTGATAAATGGGACATGAATGGAAGAACTGTACCCAGAATCAGAGCTCCTGACCATTTTCTTTCAGACCTGTTACCTAGACAATGTGGAACAAAAGCCAACCTTTCTGTGATTTTCTTTTCCAACCCGTAACGTGCTGATGCTGATAAATTGTTAGCTGGATAGCTTAGGACAGACTTTTCAGGGATCTTTGAACAGAAGCTTTGAGGCCTGTGTAAGATTCAGGAGTATGCACTGCTAGATTCCATCAGGCTTCCTGAGGGGTGCTTTGTGTTTCTGACTCCCTCCTTAGCCCTCTGTCCCACAGAAGGTCCCCTTCTCCTCAGCTCATCTGATCTCAGCAGGTGGCCAAGAGGGAGATTAAGCTAACTTGTAGTAAGTTATTATGTAGCAGCGACAGCCTTATCTTGTCAAGGCAAATATGTTTTTTTGTTTTGTTTTGTTTTTTTTGAGACGGAGTCTCGCTTGTCGCCCAGGCTGGAGTGCAGTGGCGCAATCTCGGCTCACTGTAAGCTCCGCCTCCCGGGTTCACACCATTCTCCTGCCTCAGCCTCCCAAAAAGCTGGGACTACAGGCGCCCGCCACCACGACTGGCTAATTTTTTTGCATTTTTAGTACAGAAGGGGTTTCACTGTGTTAGCCAGGATGGTCTCAATCTCCTGACCTCGTGATCCGCCCGCCTCGGCCTCCCAAAGTGCTGGGATTACAGGTGTGAGCCACCGCTCCCGGCCAGCAAATATGTTTTTAAAACAGCAGTTTCTTCATCCCAATGGGTGTATGTTTTTGGATTTTTTTTAAATTTTTGAGACAGGGTCTTGTTTTGTTCCCCAAGCCGAGGGCAAAGAATGGCTCACTGTAGCCTCGACCCCCCGGGCTCAAACAGTCCCCCCATCTTAGAGTAGCTGGGACTGCAGGCATGTACCACCATGCCTGGCTAATTTTTGTATTTTTTGTAGAGACAGGGTTTTGCCATGTTGCCCAGGCTGGTCTCGAACTCCTGAGCTCAAGCAATCCACCCACCTCAGCCTCCCAAAGTGCTAGTATTATACACATGAGCCACTGCACCTGGCATATGGTTTTTGTTTTTTGTTTTAATTCTGGACCTTGTTTATTGAAATGAGCTGTATAAAAGTAAAAGGAAAAAGCAAGATTATGGAAGTGATTTGGAGACTTATTTTGGGTTTCCCCCAAAGTAGGTTATTTAGGAGATGATTCTAGAAAACACAAAGCAGTGGGGAAAATCAAACAGGGAAGGCAAGTCAATAAAAGAGGATGTTAAGAGCGGTTACTGCTGTGGAAAACTTGGGATCCTGTAAGAAACCAAGTAGAACACCTCTCAGAATTGTTCCCCAGGAGGACAGAGAGGCTTGGCCATTTATCCATGAACACCCACTCTCATTGGTGGAAGGTTAACTTCCCTTCACTTCCAGGTTGTGTCAGGTAAGCTGCAGTGATATCAGAGAAAGCCCCAAAGCAGAGAAACAGTTACCTCCAGAGAGCTTTTCTAGGTTAGCTAAGAATTCCTCTATTCACAAGACCACCATAAACCACTCTTACACTTCGTAGTTACAGATTCACTTAGAAGGACCTAGGATGGGAACACAGCGTTTTAGCAGGACGGGCAGACACGCCTCTTCCCAGAAGGAACCCACACAGCCGGCCAGGAGCTGTTTGTTCTCTTTGCCCTCCTAGGCGACAGCTGAGAGGAAAGGACATGAATCCTACCACCCTGGATTCAAGGCCCTCACTCCACAGGCGCCAGTATCTCGTGTCACGGTTCAGTAAGCACAGCTTCAGGTTCTCGAAAGGAGCCTGTAGCCACACATAGGCAAGTCCGGAGCTACAGGCACCCTAGGTATTTATGCAGTCCTCTCAGTCCAGAGGCTTGGACCAATGCAGGGTTGCTTAGTAACACAGCTGACTTTGCACTGCTCTCAGGTTACCAGGGAAACAGCGCCAGAAAGTTAACTGAAGGTCAGATTCTCATGCAGGAGGAAAAGGGCTATATTAACTCTTTGCCCACAAGTGGAGAGTTTCTGGCAAGCTGACAGCTTCCTAGGTCAGGCAGCTGCATCTGTCTTCTAAAGCAACAGGTGAACTCCGAGGCAGGCCAAGGCATGTGGGGCATGAACATGTGCCACAGAGGCCTCTGGACTCGTGACTCAGTTGAATGACCGTGACAGTGTGCAGCCTTAGGGGTGTAGAGCCCTACCCGTGGCCCTCACTTGTGCCCCCTGCCTGCTGCTTCTGTTGCAGCTACAGGATGGTTCCGTCTATCTTGCAGCTGCTCCAGGCTCTGCACCGCCTCACTCGGCTGGTGGCATTCCGTGACCTGTCCTCTGCCGAGGCGATTCTGGCTCTCTTTCCAGAAAATTTCCACCAAAACCTCAAAAACCTGCTGACGAAGATCATCCTAGAACATGTGTAAGTGCTCATTTCTTGAAAGTCCCTTCTAACTTTTACATTTCTCATTATTTTTATTCTCATTCTAGAAGTAATAATATGTTCATTGTTAAAAAATTAGGAAGCCCAGATAAGCAAAAAGAAAATAAGACACCTATAATTCCACCAGCCAGAGGTTAGCGTAGTCTTTTCTTAATGGAAAGCTTTTTAAGACATGTTTATTTTTTTCTCTTTACACCTCTATAAGAGGTTGATGTTTTGTTTTTGTTTTTACCAAATGGATCATGCTATTTTGTAACTTGCTTATTTTCTGTTAACAGTATGAACGATAGTGACATTTCAGGTCAATATTTACCTTCAATATCATTGTAATGGTTAAACATATCCTATTATAGGAAGAAATGATGTATAATTTAATTTTAAAATTTCGTAGTGTTGGATACTGAGGCTATTGGCACTTTTTCATTTCGGTGAACAATTTACAGTGAAAACTTATTTTTTTACCGGGTTAAAGGTAATGGACATTTTGAGGGTTTGGCCTTAAATGTTCAAGTTGGCCATTGGAAAGATTGCAGTAGTTTTCCACAGTAGTAGGATACAAGTGTAACCCTCTCCCTACACCTTCACTGAGGGGATTTTTTTCTTACATTTTTCCCAGTTCCACAAATGACAATTTCAGTGTTCCCGTCTTTGACACTAGTGATGTCAGTTATCTCTTTCATATGGTTATTGATGATTTTTTTTTTTCTTTTGTGAAGTATCTGTATATTTTCTTGCCTGGGAAGTTCCTTTTAAACACGTACATTTTAAGCAGAATTGATTAACTGTTGGTTAGCAGAAAGCTTGAACAGACCTCTCTAATAGCAATAACTGATAATGCCTATTTACCAAGGGTTTTATTGTATATTAAGAACTCTCTCATACATGATCACATTTTATTATGTATGTTGCAGCATTAGTCAGGTCTCTTTGGATGTGTTTTTGCAGAAGATGCACTATTTGTGTATGCAGTAGGTGCTCAATAAAGAGAAGATAAGTTGACTTTTTTTCTGTTTTGTCTTTGAGAACAATAGCGCAATAAGATTACAATACATTGTATTTTCTTCTTTTTTGTCCTAAACTATGAAAACTGACAACACTTATGGCCTTAACATCACTGAGCTTGTAAAACAAATAAACAAAAGACTTTCTGGGAGGGAGGGGTTTCTGTGGTCCTTTCCTGTTAGCAGGTGATGACAGGTCTGAAGATCGCAGGAAGGACCAAGGTCCCCTCTCTATCAGAAGAGTCCGTCTCATCCGCTTTCCATTATTTTTTCCTCATCTTTCCCTCTTAAACAGGTCTGCTTGGAGAACCGAAGCCCAGGCAAATCAGAGTGAGTACCAAGAAATCTGCCCCGCCCTTCTTACTTGTCTCCCCAGCCTCAGCTCTCAGTCTCCCAGGTAATCAGAGAGTTCAACAGAAACCAAAGTGAACCATTCTAGTCTCAACCCATACTCTGTGTATGGTGGGGGTTTTTTTTCCTAATTCTACTTTTTAACTTTTTTCTGATTATAAACATGATTATATAGGCATGTTGTTAAAAAACAGAAATATCCAAAGCAGAAAGTGAAGTACTTAAAATAGTATTTCAATTGTGAAAAAAATCAACAGTGATAAAAAATAGTTTGACTGAATAAAAGTCCATGTTTAATACATGGTCATGACACTAACTGAGCCAGCCACAGTGCTGGAGCAGTTTATCTGCGTTAAGTCATTGAGTCCTCCCGACAGCCCTGTGAGCCAGGCTGATGAGCAAACAGAAGCTCAAGGTTAGATAAGTGGTAGCACCTATATTCAAGTCAAGTCCATTTATCTCCACAACAAGAGCTCTTACCACTATTGCTGAAACTACACGTTTCCTAAGCCTCAGGCCATGATTTCTCCTCTGCCTTATGTCACTTCTCATTGTGCCCTAACATCCGAAGGGCTGGGTGTTCAGGAAGAAGCCTGGATATGCTGCCACTGTGAATTAGTGCTAAGTTCAGGCCGCACAGAGCAATGGGTAAGGCACGTGACTTCCTGTGGGTCTTGGGCTTCGTCTGTCTGTCTCTCTCAGAGACTTGCTGCATAGACCAACAGAGCATTGAGCTGAGCTGTTCCTTCCACAGTCTCTCTGCCACGCCTGGTCGATCTGGACTGGAGAGTGGATATCAAAACCTCCTCAGATAGCATCAGCCGCATGGCCGTCCCCACCTGCCTGCTCCAGATGAAGGTACATTCACTAGCATGCCGTTAGAAAGAAGAGGCAGCACCCCTGTGGCCATCTAAAACACCAGTCTCCAAGGTTTAGGATCTCTAACCCATGTGTTTTTTAAAAATTACCATCCCCTTTATCCTCCTTTGTTTAGTTACACTGTGTGTGTATACTACTGTATTAATATATTATGGACATATTAAAACAACAAAACAAATGCAAAACATATTTTTAAAATAATTTGCTGATACCTAAAGGTAACCCTATATAGACTCTTAGCAGTTTAGCTTTAACAATAGTGGTGTGCTTCCAGATTTTGAATAGCCTGCCTGATCATTTCAGTGTACTCTAGCCAACTTCTTATCCAGTGATTAGGCTGTCATTATTTGTAACGTGGCTGCTCAAGAGTTTCTACTAGTGGCCGGGCGTGGTGGCTCACGGCTGTAATCCCAGCACTTTGGGAGGCCGAGGTGGGCGGATCATGAGGTCAAGAGATGAAGACCATCCTGGCCAACATGGTGAAACCCCCTCTCTACCAAAAATACAAAAATTAGCCAGGCGTGGTGGCGGGTGCCTGTAGTCCCAGCTACTCAGGAGGCTGAGGGAGGAGAATTGCTTGAACCCGGGAGGTGGAGATTGCAGTGAGCCGAGATCACACCACTGCACTCCCGCCTGGTGAAAGAGTGAGACTCCATCTTAAAAAAAAAAAAGAGTTTCTGGTCTACATAACCAGACACCCAGAAATTTAACTTGTAAGAAATGAAGAAGTAAGGGTGCCTCTAGCAATTAAGTTTTAATATTAGTGAAGCTTAACTTCTTTTATTTTTTTAAACTAAAGGTTGTAAGCTTGTTCCTGCATCCCAGTACAGGATTGTCTTAATTATTCAACAGGGCCTGCTCCTTAAATACAGTGTGAACACACATAATGTTTTCTTACTTGAATGCTGAGAGTTAGGGTATCAGAGAGGTGAGTGGGCCTTGGCTTGGCCTTCTTTGATACCTACCCCAGGCACTTGTTGCAAATGGAGACTGACCCAGGCCTCTGAGGCATCTCCTGCCCTCTCCCTTACTGCTAAATGACCCAAGGGCTGGTACTCTCTAGTGCTTAGGAAAGAGCCTCTCTTCAAAGGTTCAGCAGAACTGAGCTCAGCCTCGCAGGTTCAGGGCTGACTTACAGGGAGATAGGAAAAGAAGCAGCTTTGACTTCCTGGGCTATGTTCTCTTTTCAGATCCAGGAAGATCCCAGCCTATGTGGAGACAAACCCTCCATCTCAGCTGTCACCGTGGAGCTGAGCAAAGAAACACTGGACACCATGTTAGATGGCCTGGGCCGCATCCGAGACCAACTCTCTGCCGTGGCCAGTAAATGATCCAGCCAGCTGCCAGGGCCACTGCCGTGACCCAGCTGCTCATGAGCGATAAATGTCTCCCCACATGCAGACTGCCCTCGCAGCTGCAGCTGACAACAGGCAGGATGGTGGGGACAGCAGGGGGCTACTGCCATCCAGAAGTTACAGTTGGATTGGGAAGAAGCAGCCAGATCCCCCGCTGTTCTCCTCACTCATCTTCTTTCTCTTTCTGAAGCTGGAGAGCAGAAGCCCCCATCTTTGAAAAGCTCCTGAATGCAACTTAATTACCACCATGGCAGGGTGAGGGAACATTTGCGTCGTCAGCTGCCTCTGCATAGCTGTTTGGGAAATTCAGGCCCAAATCATGCAGTTTATCCAATACATTTATTTCCAACATTAGCTCTAATTAGTTCATTTCCAATCCCAGAACACACGAAGGGAATCAGGTGAGAGATGCCAGCAGTTCCTGCTCCTCTGTCAGGGAAGCCAGGCAGAGCCCACAGAGCATGATCCATCGAGAGTGTTCCCTGAGCTCCCTCCACCACACTGGAACCCCTCTTCAGTGCAGGAAGTCTGAAATGGGTACTAATTCCCTTCTTCATGAAACCAGGGCCCTCTTCCTTTATCTGATGCAGCCACTCCTAGGTGAAGAAGTGGGAATAATTGGAAATAAACAACAGTTCTAAACTTTCATGATTTTTGTAGCTTCTTTTGTCCCCAAGTTATGGCCTTTAGCCAGTACTTTCTCTAGTTTTTGAAGATGATCCCCACTTCCTAATTCCCAGCTAAGCCCTTGACCCATGATGTGACATGAAATCAGGCAAATGAATCTCAACCACCTTCTGTGTTTTCACCTGTTACGTAGAACAAAAGGAAGCAAGGCTAATCATCAATATGTGCTTGTTACAAGAGCTATGATGCAGGCACTCCTTCGAGTTTAACCAAATGAGATCATCTCTGTCATGTGCCTCACGCTTCACAGGGACTCCATGCGTGAAGATCTCCCTTCCCTCTCCAGATCATCCCCATGGCAACAGCTTGCAGCCTGCTGTTCGAGTGCTTTGCTTTGGCAGCTTCTCTGCTAGTTTGTGTACTGAGTGAATGGAGGAGGTAAATCCTCAGATTAAGAATACGCTCTCAGGAGTCTGGCAGCCAAGGTCAGAAGCCAGCTCTGCTTCTCAGTGGTAAGGTGCTTGACCTCTAAATTTCAATTTTCACCCACTTTGTACTTTTTTCCTAAATTAAATGAGTATAGTAGTAGTACCTACTTGATAGGACTTTTGTGAAAATTAAATGATACAATGCACCTAAAAACACTTAGTACTGTTACAACTAATAGGAAAGGCTTTGATTATTAATGGATAAGAGTAGAAAGCTTGGTGCATTTATTGTCTCATCTACTATAACAGAGTTGGTGTAGGAATTAATACTCTTATCCTCCCTTTATTGACCAGGAAACCAGCTTATTGAGGTTGAGTCATCTGCTGGTCATTAAGAGGTAGACACCTATTTCTCTAGCCTCTCTACAACACAGGACTTTGCAAGGAACATGGAATTCTGTGACTAGCGCCATTTGGAAAATGTTGAAACTGAAGTACAAATGAGAGATCTTACCTCTGCCTACCCAGTGAGATACTAGGAAGGTCAAGGGAAAAAAATTCCAAGCTCTTCTTTATCTGCTATAGGAAGTGAACATTCAGTTTTTTGCATGCAATGACAAGAGGTCATGGACCCCAGAAGTCAGCCCACTACTTCCAAGTTGAGAGCCCCTGGTTGTACCTTCCAGTTGAGCTCACCCTTGTCACAAATTTACCCCTCTCCTTTCCTTCCATTCCCCATGACCTGCAGAGAGAGATCTCATATACCTTTCTCTTGGCCTCCCATGGGCATCCATAAGAAACACTTGAAGCAAGAAGCCCAGTAGAGGTGTCTGGGCAGTTGGACATTTCCTTTAGCCAGATCTGTCCAAATAGAGCCATCTGGGTACGTGACACAGAGGGCATTTGATAAATAATTGGAAAAGTCAATACATGTTTGCTACCCTTCACCTCATGTGTTCATTTAAGGCATTTGTTTTCCTCTGTAGTGATGATGGACTGTTTGTAGATACCGTATTTCTGGTTGGCCTGGCCCTATCTCAGAAGGGCCTCCTGGCTGTATCTGTTGATCTCAAAGGAAGTTGGCTCATTCACTGCTTGTCTGGTTTCCCAGTAGTACTTTGTGTTATGAAGCAGCTGTATACAAACTGTCCCTTCCTCAGGGAGTGGCAAGGTTTGGATGTCCAAACTCCATCCACAAAAGGACAGTGATCAATCTCACTGGTGCCTGTGCTGGCTTGCCCAACACATCCCACCTACCCACCCACCAACAGGGGTCAGCATCTGCCTCAATCCTGATCAAATGCATGTGCCACAGGGATCGTCTCATGAATGTTCATGATTCCAATCAGCCAATCTGAGTCTGTCCCTGGGGCTTTCTCTGCTGTAACCAATAGAGACCACCTCCTGCCTCCAGGCTCTGACAGCCAGGCCAGTGATGATGGGGTCCATCTTCCTGCACACCGAAAGCCTGTCTGCAGTTGGAGAGGCCATCTAGACCCCAGAGGTTGGGAAGAAGATGAGAAAATCTCGGTGCCTGATGCCAATCCCACTCTTCCTCCTTGTGTATTCATCAGGACGGACCAGGCTTGTGTTAAGGTGTACCCAGGATTTGTTTTAATCAGGAATGGTAAGACTCACAGGCACAGAGGTGGTTGTCATGAGGAAGAAGTCTGTGCTCACAGAACCCTAGAAACAGGAGGCATGGCATGCCACATAGGGCCACGTGGGGAAGGACCATCTTTTTGGGGCTTTTGGGGAAGATGGAAACAGATGATCCTTTTCTTTCCTGTTTATCATTAAACGTTGAGTCACTTGTTTCTAGGAAGGGGACTTCTTATTTACCCCTGGGTTGGGAAATAAATCATGACAGCAGCAAGCAGACAGCAGAGAAGTGTGTGATCTGAACATTTGTGGGATGCCGTAATCCCTGGAGGAGCCCTTCACACTGACCCCATGAATGGCCCTCAACACATGCGTGAGCAAGGAGCAAGCATTCAGAGAAGTGCTCTTGCAGTACTCCAAGGAAGAGGCTGAAATTTGACTCAGCAAAGCCCATAGGGAAAAGGGAAAGTGGTTTATGAGTGTCCTCAGGAGCTATCACATCTAGACACTAGGCACTTTCATCTAAATGACTCTCATGACCCCAGTGTTGTCAGTGATCCTCAGTCAGTGGATCAGACTTGTCCCTTGGCATAAAGAGGGTAGCCAGTCACTCCTGGTCCCCTTCAGAGGGACCTTTTGAGAAACAAATGTAGCCAATTACTTATATAACCCCAGGCACTCTGTCCTGAATCCTGGGTGCTCCACCACCGTGGAGAAATAGGTTAGTCCCAGACACATGACACCAGCCTATGAGGCAGCTCCGGGACTCGGCTTCTCGAGCATCGCAATTTCAAGCTGGGAAATAATGGCAACACCTGACAAAAAAACAACCCAATGCAGTAGCCATCAAGCAGGAAGTCTGAGCACTTTACTCCCACCTGTGCCTTGCCAAGCAGTGGCTGCTGTCTGTTGGGTCCAGGTAGCAAGTCAAGATCAGTCTAAGGACATTCCATCTCCATCTGGCATCAAACCACCCTGCTCACTGTGCCAGGTGTTCTCAGGATTTGTTTTAATCAGGAATGTTAAGACATAAGGCACACAGACATGGAAATGATTATCATGAAGGAAGAAGTTTGTGCTCATAGAGTCTAGAAGCAGGAGGTGTGGCACACGGGGCCACGTGGTTCAGAAGGATAAGTGTTGGTCAGGAGGCAGGGAGAGGGGAGAGCATGGCCCCAAGCCTTTATTGGGGTTTTCATAGGAAGGAATGGTTAAGACAAGCTATATATGCTGACTAAGTTTAGGGTTGGATAGTTTGAATAATTTGGGTGGGTTCAGGGCCATAGGGATGGCCCCTAGTTGTCTGGCTCTAGGGTGACTTAGGGCAGGGGGAATATTGGCTTGGCGTGTGAGAGTTTAGTTTTAAAAAGAAGAAGATGGTTGGGAGTGTGGGCTCTGGATTAGTTGGTTTGTACATCAAAGGCATGCTCCCAGGAGAATTGTTTGTGCGCTCTCTCTCTCTCTCTCTCCCCCCGCCCCCCCATCTGTCTGTCTCTCTCTAGGAATTTGCTAGCCCTGGATGGGGCAGCTTCTTTGGATCAAGGACCCAAATGCTAGAGCATGAAGAATATAGAAAATAAGAACATATACTCAATACAAGGTTATGCTGCAGTAACAAACAATCCCAAAATTGTCGTGGCTTTTTACACAACTAAAGTTTCTTTGCCAATGCTGTACATTCACTGCAGGTTGGAGGAGGAGAGTGGGTATTCTGCTCACTGTAATCACTAAGGGCCTAAGATGATGGAAGCTTCATCTCAACACATGCCTCCACAATCACCAAGGAAGGGAAAGGGACTATGGCAAATTGCACCTGTGATCTTAAAGCTCCTGCCCAGAAGTACCAGTCAAATCATATGGGCACATCTAACCATGAAAGAGCAGAGAAGCTGAATCCTACCATGTGCCAGGACGGAAGAGAAACGGGATATTTGTGATTAGTCCTGATGACTACTGACAACTGTCATTGGAACCAAAAGATTCCTCTTTTGCTTAAGCAAAAGGAAGAAGAATTGTTCAAAAGAATTGTGGCCGAGCGCAGTGGCTTGTGCTTGCAATCCCAGCATTTTGGGATACCAAGGCAGGCAGATCACTTGAGGCCAAGAGTTTGAGACTGGCCTGGGCAACATGGTGAAACTCTGCCTCTGCGTAAAATACAAACATCAGCTGGGCATGGTGGTGTGTGCCTGCAGTCCCAGCTACTCAGGAGGCTGAGGTGGGAGGATTGCTTGAGCTTGATCAAGGTGGCAGTGAGCTGAGATCGCACCACTGCTCTCCAGCCTAGGTAACAGAGTGAGACCCTGTCTCAAAATAAAAATAAAAAAGAATTGTAATAATACATGCCCTGACACCCCATTTCAGCTTTTTTCTCATGATATAATGATAAATCTCCTCACCTGTGTGGCACATGAGAGCACTTGAAACGTTTTCTTAGATATCATCTTACCTCTTCACACAACCTTCTCAGGTTATTGGAGCATCCATTCACAAGTATTTGTGCATTTTACTGAGGAGAAGTCAGCTCAAAGTAGTCCAGGGCTGAGCTGGAGCTTGTATCTGGGGCTTTCAACTCAAAAGCCTGTGGTTTCTCCATTCCTGCCTCAACCTGGGGAAGAGAAAACTCATGATTCTTTACAGATCACCTAAATTTCCCCTTAATTTGGCAACTTTCGGCTCACTCCGCCATCAGTCCTGCCTCACCATCTCCATCCAGATCATGGTCATTTCCCTTTGCCTCCCTTTTCTGGTCATTTTTAGGTCCAAAGACAAATTGGCATGAGGACCAGACATTTGGGTTCTTGCCACACAAGTCAGTTATCTAAATACACACAGTGGGCACCACGTCCAATAATCATTAGTCAAGCTCTGTGGTCTGGTATTTACAAATTTCCAGGAAACGAGTCCAGCGTGGTGCGAGAGGCTCTCCGTTACTTCGTTCAGTAAGCTGAGAGGTTATCAGAAATGATAGTTTTCTAAAAAATTATTATTTGTTTTAATATTTTAATCTAGAAACCATTGGCTACCTAGCATTTTGAAAGTTTTCCAGTGGTTGAACATTTACAAGAACAATTGCGAACCTGTGACCATTGGCTTCCAAATATTGATCGTTCCTGAACATGCTCTTACCAGCATAATGTTGACCTTTACACAACTTCCTTCTGTCTTTGGTGCTCACATTTTTGTGATTTAATCGTCCTTTTTACAAGTACTTCAAGAAAAAATAAAGAGTATTTTCTAATAGTATTCCCTGGTTGTTGTCAGAGGACCCTAATCTCTAAGGAGAGGGAATGGTCCTTTATTTGGGGAGGTGTCAAGAGTTCTTAAAGGTAAGTCTGAGAGGCTGAGTTTCTATTAGCCCCAGGCCCTTGGGAAATTCTCTAATGGGCTTTTAGGTCTCATCTGTAAGTAGAGATAACTCCTTCAGTAATGCATCCCATAAATTTACAGTAAACTGCATCGACCCACAGGCTGAAGAACGGAACTTTCTTGGCTATTGTTACCAATGTTGAACTAGCCATATGACCTAAGACACATACCACACAGTAAAATACAATACTGGCCCAACAAACTGAATGATAAATTATTTGAGAGATGCTTTGGGGTATCAGAGGGCATGGGGTCATTGTTATACACATGCTGGATCCCCAGCTCAGGGGATGGCCTCTGGTTAGAATTTCAGGAACTCTGATAAAGCTCTTGCTCAAGATATTTTTGCTTATTTGCTTATTAAACATCAGGGAGCAAGAGCCACTGTATTAGGATATTGATTTGGCTGCTTTAACAAAAGCCCAGCTTCTGTGGATTAAAGAATTTAGAAGTTTCTCTCTATGTAAAAGTCTGAGCTGGTAGGAGCTTTAAGCGAGTAGGATGGTTCTGCTCTGGTTCATAGACTCGGAATCCTTCCCTCTTGTTTCACCAACCACCAGGTACCACCCTCATTGCTGTGAGCAAAGTCTGTGCGCCATCACCCTCCAAGTCTATATCCCAGCCATGGGAAGGGGGAAGGGGAAGACAATGAGGAGGAGGACGGTATACCCCAGAAGTTGCCACGTTATTTTCACTCATGTCCCACTGGCCTCCATCACATGATCTATACTTAGCTGCAAGATAGGTTGGGAAATACAGTCTCTGCTGGGTGGTCTTGTGTGTAGCTAACACGTTGGGGTGGGGGAGGGCAGGAGAATAAGCCAGTGGGTTTCTTGATTTTACTGAAATAGAGCAGATAGAGACAATTCACAGGTACTGTCATAAACACCCACTCAACTGACTACAGCTCAGTGTGGCTTAATTTATCAGTTACTTTCCCGGAAGCAGGTTTTCTGCAGGAAGAGAAAAGAGCAGAAAGGAACTGCGTGGTGGTGGGGAGGAGCGGGTGGTGATGTGGGTGCTTCTTGAGGACAGAGACCATGTCTCATTCACTTGATATCCATGATAGCTTCCACTGTGGCGCACAGTAGATTGCCCCATAAATGTCCCTTTGCATCCCACTTCTTCCACACACTCGCAGGATTTGACCTGTGTAGTAAACCATGCCTGAATTAGATTGAATGCAATAGAATGGCAGACTGACAGAACTGACGCTCACTAGAATTGCTCTTCCTAAATCGACCTCAGCTGGGCCCTAATTCACCAACTAGGTGATTTCATCATTCTCCACCTTTCTTTCATTCTCCAGCATTGATTTCTGAGTCTGTGAGTGTGGGAGATTGGTTCATAGCAGTCTCCCAGCCACACTGTTTGGCTTGGGTAGGAAGAGGTAGGGATTGGGAACGCTGGGTGAGGGTAGGAAGGAGCTGCTGCTGAGGTGGTAAGTGAAGGGGCAGATGTGGACCTTCTGAGCTCCTGCCACTGCAGAGTTCAGGGACCAGCACTTCCAAGGGGTCAGCAAAGTCTCCAACTGCTGGAGGAGGGCAGGAAAGAGGCAGTAGCCCTGGGCCTGAGTAGAGGTGGCCGCACGGTCACCAGGGCTTTGCCCTGCCATGCCCTCTCTCTGGAATGCCTTCCCTTAATCCTTCCCTAATTCCTATTCATGCTCCTGGGTTCAGGAGCAGCACCTAGCAAGGGCCCAGGAAGTCAAATTAACTGGCCTGTCTTCTCCACCTGCGTTTTCTCCGTCATTCCTCGGCACACTGCATTTTAATAGTCTGTGTCTGTGCTTTCCCCCACATCCTGTTCACCTTTCTGTTCCCCACACCTGAGTGCACAGATAATGGGCAGCTTCTGTGGGTACTGAGAGCTTCCTGGCAGCAGCTGACTGTAGTGTATCCCTGGGGCTACTTCTATAAAACAGATCATCGGTCAAGGGGCCAGAGCCCGCTTGGTGACCCAAGGTTCTCACGCGCAAAAGCCAAACCTCACCTGGGCGCAGCTGGAGCTTGCCTGAGATGCCCAGCAGATGGCGCAGTCGTCCTCCTTATCGTCCCACCCTGGCCTAAAATCGGAACAAAGACCAGGAAAGCTGGGGGAAGGTGGGGTAGTGGGCAGGCCTCTCCTAGAATCCCGCAAGGGGAGAAGCTTCCTGCAAAAGAAGCCCTCAGGCCCAGGCCCCTTCACCTACAGAACTCTCCCGCTCAGGCCCTGGGCAACATAGGCAGAGAAGGCAGAAGACAGAGCAGGCAGGGCAGGCCCACCCAGGGCGCCCGTTCACCATGCTCCCCAGGCCCAGCTGCAGAAGCCCCCAGGGTCTCCTCCGTGCTTCGGAGATGCCACCATTAGGGCCCATTAGATACAACTCTTCCAGATCAGGTTTTGCTCATGGCAACCATGCAGGTCCCGCAGTCTGTCCACAGTGGAACTTTCTACACCTGGACAGGTGGTGGAGCCAGGATTCAAATTTAGGGGTGCTTAGAGCTAAGTCTCAGTTTCTGCATCTCTAAAAGAGAGAGATGGAGAGTATTTTTTCCTGGCAATGCCGCTTGGAGGGGATTCATTGTACATGAAGGTGTCTGAGAAATAAAAGATGCCGAATGTTGGTTTAACTTCAAATATGTACACAGGTGCCTCCACTGGGGTGAGCCCTTCCACAGCTCACAGGATTCGTCAGTTCTTTTCTGAGAGTAGCTTTGATGTGATGGGGTTGGGGGGGGGGTGGGGACATGGCAAGGAGCCCTTGTCACCTCTCATCTGGACAAGTCCAAAGGCCTCCAAACTGGTTCCCTGCCTCCCATCGTGCCATCCCTCTCTCCCCACCTCCCATCCTTCCTCCTCATTGCTGCAGGTGTCTTGCAAATGGAAATCTAATGTCACTCTCTTGCCTAAAATACTTAAACAAATACTCAGAATAACGCCCAAACTCAGAAAAATATTATTCAGTGTCCTTTACAACCTGATTTCTGATGACATTTTAGTCTCATGAAATAAAATTAAGAAATGGACTTAAATCAGAATCAGCAGTGCCCGGACCAGGGGCTGGAATGGGTCCTGGGTGAGGATTCGGGTCAGCTCTGGGCCTCAAGGCCGGAAGGAGTGACAGGATGAGGAAGAAGGGAAGGAGAGGGCTTGGTAGCCCACATTGTCCAATTCTCGATCTGCCTTTTCTCGAGGGCAGGGCCTGGGACAGTGCCTGCAGTCACAGATACTCAGTCAGGATTTGTTGAATGCATGTAGGAATGAAAGAACAAATGAAGGAAAAAAATGACTATCCTGACAGGGACTAGGGTTGACTGAGTGGTCACTGTCAGTGCCACCAGCCACTGGCTTTTGCTAACCTCAGAGGCTGGAAGGGGCACTGCTGGAGGACAGTGAGGCTAAGGAGAAGAGAGCTCATCTCAGCTGCACCATCTGGGACCCTGCTCTAGGGGTTTGGGTAACGGTGGCATCAAGGGCAGAAATCCCAGAGCCTACTATGCCCACAGCCTCTGAATGCTCTGTCCCAAACCTCCCAAGAAAGTCACCCGGGCTGCAGAGCCCCAGGGAAACCCCGTGGTCGTCCAGGGTGCATGGGCATGGCTGCTGGCCATCTGTTTCCCAGGACGGCTTTCTCCCTGGCACAGATGGTGAATCCAGACTCCTCTCTCCCATGTCACACAGCCAGCTGCGGAAGACACTGCATTGCTGCAGTCTCTGCCTGGTGTCTTTCGTGACCCCATTTTCCACATCATTCGCCTCCACTCCTCTCCATATGTTGATTTCATTTCAACCTTATCCAAAACGAACTCCTCCCTCTGGTTGGTCTCTTGAGCCGTGTCACAAAATGAAATTCAGAGCATCTGAGGCAGTGGGAAACTCTTCTCTTGGCTTGTTTAGCAGAGGCATGGGTATTCCCTTCATCCCTCCTCACCACCTTAGCTCATCCTCATCATGATCTCTCACCTGGAATACTGGATTCGCTTCTGAAGGGCACCCTGCACTGACCTTGTCCTCCCCAAGTCCAACCTTCTCAGTGCTTTCCAGAAAGTAAACTTGATCTAGTTTTACCACCCCCCCACCAAACCTGGTCCCACCTTCCGAGGCTTCTCCATCTTAGTAAATAACAGCTCCAACCAGAGACGTGGGAAACATCACTGCCTCCTTCTCTGTCTGCCGCTGCACCCACCATTTAATCCATTAGCAAGACTTGCCGGTTCTCGATCCAAAATATACTCACATTGGTCCATGTCTCTCCATCTGTGCACCAACTTGGTTAACGACTCTGTCATTTCTCACCTATGGTAGCCTCTAAGCATGATGACATCTGCCCACCTCTGCCTCCTGAGCTCATAACACTTTCCTTAGCACTCCATTCACACCAACCTTCCTTCAGTTCCAAGTGTCCTCCAAAGTCTTTCCAGCCACAAGACCTGTGCACTCACTGCATCCCCCACCATCCCTCGCCCTGCTCCGAACTGTAACACTCTTTCCCCCGCTCTTGACAAGACTGGGTTCTTCCCATTTTTTAAAGGCTCATCTAAAAGATCACTTCCTTAGAGAAACTTTCTCAAGCTATGCTCTCAAAAGACGATTCTGTCTTTTATTCTGAATCACAGCATCCTGTTCATTTCTTGCCCCTCACCACCCCACGCCATGGAAAGTCTTATTAATTCGGTGAACTGATGTGCATTCTAATTTATTCACCATGCTCATTTTCTGTCTCCCCACTGGAGACATGAAGATGAGAAACTTGTCTATCTTGTTCAATGTTATATCCCCATAGCCTAGCACGGAGCACATGCTCAATAAATATATGCTAACTGAATGTAGTAAGTGAACGGATGATGCATCATGGCTCTGTCCTGCTTTTCTCTGTCAATGGTTTCCCGTTGTCCCCAGTATGCTGTCAAAACTCCAGACCCCATAGGGCTCCATTAGAGTTTCTTCACCAACTTACCTCAGCTCACCTTTCCAATGTCCTCATTAGGTTTATGGGGAATTGATCTGGAAAGGCTCAAGCCATAATGGGTTCCATGGTGCAGACAAGAGCCCTGGCCTGGCAGTGAGAAAAAGGGACATTGAACAAATGATCTCTTTTTTTTTTTTTTTTTTTTTTTTTTTGAGACGGAGTCTCATTTCTGTCACCCAGGCTGGAGAGTGCAGTGGCCGGATCTCAGCTCCCTGCAAGCTCTGTCTCCCTGGGATTTACGCCATTCTCCTGCCTCACTCTCTCCCGAGTAGCTGGGACTACAGGTGCCTGCCACCTCGCCCGGCTAGTTTTTTTTTTTTTTGGTATTTTTTTAGTAGAGAAGGGGTTTCACCATGTTAGCCAGGATGGCCTCGATCTCCTGACCTCATGATCCGCCTGGCCTCGCCTCCCAGTGCTGGGATTACAGGTTTGAGCCACCGCGCCCAGCCAAGAACAAATGATCTTTATGATTCCAGGCAGTGCTTCCATTCTGTGCAGTCTGAGATTTGTTTGGGTGTGTGGTTAGTTTATTTATTCGCTGTTTGTTTTTTAAACCATAGCTGGGATGAAACGCTGAATCAAGAAGCCAAGGGAGAAATATGAGAACAGAAGCAACAGCTCTTGCTGTCTTGGGTGACTGGGAAGGGATATGCAGAGATCAGGAATCCCTAGTGCCGACTCGGGCCAGGCAGCGTCAGGAGTCTCAAGAAAACAAACCCTGGAGATTGGCAGGTCCGAGAGCAGGGCAGGGGGCCACACCGGTCTCGTTCACCATCTATCCCCAGTGCTTAGTCTTTGGCACATGGTGGTATCCCAGAAAGACAGGGAAGCATGCCAGGACCGGAAACCCCATCCCATTCAGATCACGAGAAAGTCCCCCAGGCCATGGTCCCTCTGAACGAGAAGCATCTACGGATGGCAGGGGCAGGGCTATGTGCCCCACTCATCTCCCCTCCTCAGACCTCAACTGAGCCTTCGCCCCAGAAAGTGAACATGTCCTACTGGCCCAGCCTCAGTTCTGCTCCCTCCACTGATAAACGTATCTGCTGGATTAAACATCTTTGCTGGCTCTTTGCAGTGGCTCTGTGTCTGGATAGGGTTTCTTTTCCTTTTTTTAGCAGAGCCTTGCTCTGTTGCCCTAGGGGCTGGAGTATGGTGTAATCTGGGTTCACTGGAGACTCAACCACCCAGACTCAAGCAATCCTCCCACCTCAGCCTCCCAAGTAGCACACACCACAACAGCCCAACTGATTAAAAAATATATATATATATACAGATGTGGTCTTGCTTTGTTGCCCATGCTGGTTGCAAACTCCTGGGCCAAAGCGACCCTCCTGCCTCAGCCTCCTAAAGTGCTGGGATTATAGGTATGAGCCACTGTGCTCAGCCCCTGGTTTCTTGCTCTTAGCCTCCCAAGCCCAGCAGCACCAGGCAGCTGCCAGGATTGAAGAAGGCACTTCCGAGTTTCCAAGTCAGCTTCCTCAGAGAGTGTTCCCTCAGTTCCTGGGTGTGCAGCTCTGGGGATAGCCCTCTGGGCTCAGCCCTGACCACAGATATAAACTGAGCCTCTGCAGCAGGGATGGGGTAGGAGGAGCTGACGGTATCTAGGGACTTTTTCACGAACCACAGTCCTTCCAAGCAGCACGAACTTCTCCACAGCAAACCCCAAAAACTGTGTGCACTTCTGATTAATCCACTGAGTTGAGTCCGCTGAGAGGGCAAAGGATCTCCACGTTCACACTGGGCACCAGAAGTTGGCACACAAAGCATCTGGCGGGCATGCACACCAGGTCTTTGAATCCTTGTATCCCTCAGCGGTGGTTTTATTATCTCCGCTTCCTCAGATCAGGAAACAGAGCCTTGGAGATGAGAAATAATTTGCTGGAGGTCACAGCTAGGTCTGGCCCCAAGTCCAGTGGTTTTTGGTTTCTGGACAAATTCAGGGCTGGGAAGTTACAGTATGGAAAAGGATCATCCTCAGAAGATAAAAGTGTCAAAATTGACGAGGTGGCCCCCAGGAGTGCCGGTGATCTAAAGCTGAGAGCTCCAGGGACAAGGAGAAGGGGGCTGCCCCAGACGGACCGGTCAGAGACTAAGGAGGCTGGGGAGATGTCTGGGAACCTGGTGACATGAGGAGCGGTTGGAAATAGAGGAGGGAAAGAAAGAAGGAGACTCAGGAGGGGGTAACATCAAAAGGCTATCTCATGACAGGGGCGGATGCATGTTATTCCAGGTGGCAGGGCAAGGTTGGAGTGGGGAGGACAGTGGGGAGGGATAGCTGCCTGGCTTTGTAGGGTTATTCTCTGGCTCCGAGGATTGCGGATGGTAAAAGCTGGTGCTTTAACATCAGGTGCCTCTGTGGGTTCTTCGGAAGCCTCCATCCGAGGGTCCTAACACAGGTGCCTGTCTTCTCCAGTGGCCACTCAGGACTAACCCCTCAGTTTTCTGTGATCCACTCCATTTACAGGTTTACTCTGTTGAAGCCACACCAGCGCCTCCAGGCTGAGGTTATACGTGGCTTGTAAAGCCTAAAATATTTACAGCAGGCTTCTTACAGAAAAAGTTTGATTAAAGTTTGATGAAAAAATAGTATGTTATACGCCTTGCCTTTTTTTTTTCTTTAACCCAATAACCTATCCTGAAGGTCTCTTTCTATCAGTACTTAAGAGCTTGTTCATTCCTTTCTAGGGCACACAGAATACCATTGCCTGGATGGGCTATGATTTATTTAGCCAGTTTCCTATTGGTGAGCAGTTAGGCTGTTACCAACCTTCTGCTATTACAGATGCTGCTGCAATAGATAGATCTGTACATGAAGCTGGAGTAAGTTCCAAGAAATGTATACGCCCAGATCTCAGCACAGATCTACTGAGGCAGTGTCTTTGGAGTTAGAGTCCCAGGCGTCTCTAGTTTTAGGAATTCCCCAAGTGTTGCACATACAGCCAGGTTGGGGAATCACATTTATAGCTCATGCCTTCTGATGACAAGAGAGGCTGGATCCCCCTTGCTGGTCCCACAAGAGTCCAGAGAGGGAGGCAGGCATCTCTCACCCCTCAGAGGAATATCAGTCTTCAAGGCCTGGTTGGCACTGGCCCCCCAAAGGTTGCAGAGAAAATTAGGAAGCCAAAGTGGTATTGTGATTGCTCCGAGTTTTCTTTGTCTCTATTGAGACACAGTCAGAGCCCGTTCTGGCCCAGGGCAATGATGGGGAGGTACAGGGGCTGCGGAGCATGTGGAGGGACCCCTGGGGAGGCGGAACTGGGGACATGACATCTGGCTGAGACTGGAAGCATAAGTAAGAGTTAGCCAGAGGGTAACAGCTCTTGCTGTCTTGGATGGCTGGGAAGGGATATGCAGAGATCAGGAATCCCTAGTTGAGGGCAGGCAGCGTCAGGAGTCTCAAGAAAACAAACGCCGGAGATCGGCAGGTCTGAGAGCAGGGCAGGGGGGCCACACCAGTCTCGTTCCCCTTCTATCCCCCAGTGCTTAGTCTTTGGCACATGGTAGGCCCTTGGTGAAAGGTTGAAGGGAAGCACATGCCATGGGGACAGGAAACGCCATCCCACTCATGTCACTGCTGAGGGTCATCACAAGAAAGCTCCCCAGGCCATGGTCCCTCTGAATGAGAAGCATCTACGGATGGCAGGGGCAGGTCTATTTGTCCCGCTTGTCTCCCCTCCTCAGACTTCAACTGAGCCTTCAGCTGCCCCAGTGAACATGTCCTACTGGCCCAGCCTCAGTTCTGCTCCCTCCACTGATAAAGGAGGGAGGGACACAGGGAAGACGGTCAGGCAGAGCGACAGCATGTGCAAAGGCTCAGAGGAGACAGTGAAGGGCTCAGAGCTGACTGCAGGAATTCACGCTCAGTCTGGCTGGAACCTCCAACTCATAGGCCTGTCATTCTTTGATTCCTGTTTTTTCCTCTACTAGGCTGTGAGGTTTATAAGGGCGGGGCCTGTGCCCTTTTCCTCCATCCCGTTCTCTTTATCCTCCCTCCTTTCTTTTCTTCCTTCCCTGCTTCTTTCCTCATTTTACCTCTTGGCTATATCACCGGTGTCTCAAATATTAGTGAGTGAGTGAGTGAGTGAGTGAACGGACTTAGGTCTGGGAGGTCTTGAGTGGTCTGCATTTGTTCTGAAGCCCTTTCTCCTCTCCTCTGTCCCTCTCTGCCAGCACAGTAATGGTTCCCAGGGGTGCCTCTACAGCACCTTCATGCCATCTCCAGCCCAGCAGCCCTCACTGCTCCTGCATGCTGGAGGTGGGGCTGCTGGGGACCTGGCCAGCTAGGGGAGAGTAGTAAGAAATGGGCCCTTGCTGACCTGTCCTTCCTTAAGCTTCATCCTGCACCTTTTCCCTCTGAACCTTACTGCCGACGAAGATGGACACCTGCACAGGCTCTGTGCTCCATCCAGACAAACAGTGGGCTGCACGGATAGTCCTCCCCAGGGCTGGAGCGGCCGGGGCTCAGAGGCTACCACGACACAGAACTCTGGGCCTCTAGCCTGCATGTCCTGGCCTCATCCAATGCACTTCCCTTTTCCAAACCCCCTGAAGCATCTCACTTTTCTAAGCTATGCATTCAGCAATTCGTGCAGGGGGAGCACCAGTCCGGAAAGAAGGTCCGCCATCAGCTGCCCAGTCCCGGGGTGAGTCGCCTGCCCTCCCATCTGCTGAGTCCTAGGATAAAAGAAACTCCCTCATGCTAGGACTGGGGCTGGTATCAGGGACTCTTCCCAAACCCTTTTTGTTCTAGACACTGCAGACCTGGCTGTGATCTGCCGCCTTTCCTCAGAGCCCCACCCTGTGGCACCGTCAAGTGAGGTTCCTTTGTGGTCACTCCCTCAGGAGTTGTAAACAGCAGTTCTCTTCTCTGTTCACAATGTGAGTCCACTTGCCATGCCCTTCAGTTCCACTGTCGACACTAGTTTAGGTGTAGAGCCCTCATCTGGACTCCTGACATCCTCCTAACAGGCTTCGCCCTTTCTATTGTCCCCTGAAATCCATTCTGTGCCGGATGGCTGAGTGGTCACTTTAAACCCATCAGATGTCATCACTTCTACACTTAAAACCTGCCACGAGGCTCACCATAACACCTGCGCTCCTTGTCCCAGCCTCCCCGGCTCAGTGGGCCGCCTCTCCTCCCTGCACTTTCCCCAGGCACGCTGACCTCCCTCTGTTCCTCAATCACACTGAACTCCCTTCTGCACGAGACCTTGGCACCAGCTCTTTGGTCGCCCTAGAACACACTTCCCCCAGATCCACATGTGGCTGCACAGGGTTCAGCCCCAGTGTGACCTTCTCAGGGAGGCTTCCTTGACCACCCAACCCAAAGTCACAGAGCATCTTTCCTACGTATCACACTTGCTGAAATGATCTTGTTTGGCGTTGTCTGTGTACTCCCATTGGAAGACGAGCTCTAGGTGAGTGTGAACCCTGTTTGTCATTTTCACTGTGGGGTCCCCACCTTCTGGAGCTTGAATTCCCATCTCTTTAGAGCTCTGCAGGAGCTGTGTCTTTGTCGCGGTTCTGAATCTTTTCAGCAAACACTTTTGTTAGGCAGGAGGTCCAGCAGCCCCTTGCTTTTGATTTTCAAAACTTAACTAAGATTCACAAATTAGAGCTCAGATCCCATCTCAGAGGATGGAGAATACTCCAGCTGATTGGCTTCTCTTTCTTTGATGTGAAGCCTTTTGATTTCTTCTACCTGCCTGCTGCCTCACCCCACTCCATCTGCCTCCACCCTCCACGGACAGGCCCCTGGCTCCAGCCCTACTCCCTTGCCACCCATCCATCAAAGGAAGACAAGACGGCTCAGGAAACCCTGAGCTTATCTGAAACAAAGCTAGGAAAAGAAAATACAAACAACATGCAGGGAGGGGAACAGGGCTACCAGAGGCCCTGGTCACAGAAGAAGTCAGCCAAGAAGCATGCCAGGTGGCTGTGAGGGCGTGCAACCCTGGCCCAGGGACTCACAGCATGATGAACTCACTCTGGATCAAGCTTTCCTCTGTGTGAGCAGCACCCCCGGGGCCAGGGAGACTCTAGGGGAAAGTCCTAGAGAGCTATGTCTTAACACCAGCTTTGCCTTGGAATTTTTAAGGTGTCTGCATCTGTTTATTCCCTTGTCTCTTTACCTCCTGTTTAACCACTACCCCCTTCCCCTGCCCCAGGTGATTTGAGAAAGAAAATAATAGCAATTTTTTTTTTAGCATGTAGTATGAGCCAGGCACTGTTCTGAGCCTTTTAAATGCTTAGAATATTTCATTCATACAACAACCTGGTAAAATGAGAACTATTATTCCCTTTTTTAACAGAAAACTGGGCACCAGGGAAGTTACGTAACTTGCCCAAGTTCACATAGTTAGTCAGGAGAACTGGAATTTGCTCCCAGGCAATCTCATTGCAGAGTGTGTGCTCTTAGCCGCTCCACCACTTTTTCTCTAGTAGGATAATGGAGGCGAACAAGCCTGTTAACTCTGACACCCCCATATAAGCATTCATTATTATTCAACCTCTTCTTCCCTGGCTTCTAGCATCCTCTGTGTCTCTATTAGAATTTTTCTGCCCTGGGGCACAGAGGTGCCCAGGTGAACCCCTACCTTCTGGGAGCCAGGCACCCAGTGCACGGCCTGGCATAACAGGTGCACAAGTGTTTATACAGCTGGTCTCCACCTGGGAGGGTAGTTGAGGAATGAGGGAAGGAGGATAAAATGGTAGAAAAGCTAGAATTCTGAGTTAGAGATTACTGATCATTCTATTAGTAATAACAAATAGCTAATGTTTACTGAGTTGTAATTCCGTGTCAGACACGGTTTGAAGCATTTCAGATATCAAATGAGATGGTTATGCTGTTGATAAGGGTAAGATTATGTTTCAGATAAGTTGATATTTGAAAAGCTTATGCTGTCCAACCTCACAGATGGCCTCCAGGGATCCTCCCCTCCTAGTATCCTTATCTGTGCTTAGTCCCAGCCCAAACCAAGTCAGGGCTGACCTGTGTGATGCCAGTGCATCATGACTTCCCCCTTGGTCTCTTGGATCACTCGCTCTGAGGGAAGCCTGCCCCCATCCAGGGAGGACACTCAGGCAGTCCTACGGTGAGGCCTGTGTAGAAAGGAAATGAGACCTCTGGCCAACAGCCGCATGAGTAAGACAACTTGGAAGTGGATGCTCCAGCCCCACTTGAACCTTCAGATGATGCAGCACCAGCCAACATGTGACAGCACCCTCACAAGAGGCCAGAACTGCCCAGTGAAACACCCCTCAATTCCCGGTCCATAGAAACTATGAGATAGTAAATGGTGGCTGTTTTATGGCACCACATACCAAAAATAAAATCCTAAGGTCCCCCAATCATCTGAATGGACTTCCTCCTCAGCCAGGGCACTCTTAAAATTTACCCTGAAAGACTAGCTCAGGTCTTGACGAGAAGTAGGGGCTGGATCTGTCTCATTATACCTCACTGGCATTAATATCAACACAGACTTTAGTCTGATAAGAAACATTTTACAACCTATTCTCTCTGAAGCCTACCATCTGAAGGCTTCCTCTGAAAATAAGAATTTGGTCTCCACAATATTTTATCTTAACCTAGACATTCCTTTCTATTGATCCCAGGTCTTTAGATAAACTCAACCCATTGTCAATCAGAAAAGTTTTAAATCCACCTATAAGCTGGAGGCCCCTGCTTCAAGTGGTCCTACCTTTCTGGACCAAACTAGTGTATTTCTTAAATGTATTTGATTGAAGTCTCATGACTCCCTAGAATACATAAAACTAAGCTGCACCCCGACCACCTTGGGCACATGTTCTCAGGACCTCCTGAGGGCTGTGTCATGGGCTATGGTCAGTCATATTTGTCTCAGAATAAACTTCTTCAAATATTTTACAGTGTTTGACTCTTTTTGTCGACAGTACCACATTTTGGGGTAATTTGTTATGCTGCAATAGATAACGAATCCATCAACTCTCAGTTAGTCATCACAACAACTTTACGAAGTAGATCCTTAAATTATCCAGCATAAAGCTAGAAGGAGGTGGTGGCAGGCTTCTAGCCCAAGGAGTCCCACCCCAGAGCCTGCTCTCTAGATGCTCAGGTGATGGTGGCTCTCGCATGAGAGATTCTCTGGGAGACGCAGCAGACCACAGTACCAGCCTTTCCTCAGTATCACCTTAAATAAAGAGTACTGTGACCCTTCTTAAAGATTTTGACTCACTTTGTCTAGAATGGGGCCTGTAGCCAATTTGAGACCTGAATATTTCAGGACTCCTAATCTTCTTAGAACTCCTCGGTATGCAACTATGGCTATCCCATCTGACTACTCAGGAGACTTAGACTATGCTGCAGTGACCAGAAATCTCAGTGGTTTAACACATAGAGGTTCCTTTCTCCTTCCTGTCTCAGTCTGACACCAGGTGGGCAATTCTCCTCCATCTTGAACTGTGCCATCTGGAACACATGGCTCCCTAAATCACTGCAACAAGGCAAGGGAAAGAAAGCAGAGACCATTCGACATGTTCATAAGGGGCCAAGACGGAAAGTAACTTATATCATGCCCAATATTCATTGGCCAAAGCCCAGTCACTTGAGCTAATACAACTGCAAGGGAAGCTGGAAAATGTGAAAAGCAAATGCATATCCGGTGAATCACATCAATGCTCTGACACACCTATTATTTGTGGGCAATCATACGCTATGTTGCAGATTTCTGTTTACCTTGATTTCTCAATTAGACAGAAGCTCTTTGAGGCCAAGAGCAACCTTCAATTTCTCCTCTACAGGGCGGATCACTTGGTCACTGCTAAACGTGCTCTTCTGGATAAACTGGTGATGCAGTCATTCTAAGGAAGTGACTAGTGGCCATGTGACATAGAGTTTTACAGATTTGGGTGCAAATCCTGACTCTAGCCCTCACTTGGCAAGTTCTCTAAGCCTCGGTTGTTCTGCCTGTGAAACAGGAATGACAATGACTGTCTTACAAAGTTAGAGTGCGAACTAAGTGAAATAATTTAGACTATCAATTACCTGCCACACTTCATACAACAGAGAGGAGGCTCAAAAATAATACCTCTTATAATCTACAAAACCAGGGGCATCAAGAAGGATGAAATTCCTGGGGGCCTATAAACCCCTTGAAACTGTATGCAAATATTTTGTATATGTATGAATCCTTTCCTTGTTTATTTATAAAAGCGCACATGTCATAATTCATTGTAAAATGTTTACATATTACAGATTATAATAGCTCATACATATTGAGTGCTTACCATATTCCAGGCACTGCTTTGGGTGCTTTGTATGCATAACAAATGAAGCCCGTGAACTAGATGCTGTTATTTTCATCCTTATTTTACAGATAAGGAAACCGATTCACAGAGAGATTAAGCTGCCAAAGGCCCCCCACAGCCAGTAAGTGCCTGAGTTGGTCTCAACTCAAACCCAGGCAGTCTAACTACACAGCACATATCTAATGTCAGTCGTACTCAGACCAGCAGCAGCAGCAGCAGCACCTAGGAGCTTGTTAGAAATGTGAATTCTTGGGTCCCTCCCCAGACCTACTGAATCAGAACTCTGGTTTTTAATGAGCCCTCGCGATGATTCTGATACACATTAAAGTTTACGAACCCTGTGCTCTGCTATTGTGCTACTTCTCCACCCCATCAGTTAGTTCTTCTCGTACCTAGCACAGGTCTGTGGCTTACTAAGTGAACAAATTCATACTGTCACCTACACATAACTCTGATTCAAAACCTTTCTTCTTGCATCTGATGATAGAAGCATCAGAAGGAAAAAGCCTGCCCAAAATAAATTGGAAAGCGTCCTCTTTTGTCCTGTCGGGGTCACTTGCACTCCTAGCTCTCCTCAAACTGGACAAGTCAGCTATCAGAGCAGATCACTGGTCAAAACCAGACCAGAGCCCCATGCTCTCTGCGTGCCAAGGAGGAAGGCAGAGAGTGGCTGGCTGAACCCCAGGGATGGTATTTTGTTCCTTGCCAAGCACCATGCATCTCAAACAAGCGTGCAGCAAACAGATCGCAGCCCGGGACTCTCTCCGTCCTCTGCCCCAGCTGTTCCTGCCTTGACACCCAGCCTCTTCTCTGTGATCCCTCTGATATCCAGATGGCAGCAGACACAGTAGCAAAGGCAGCTCCAGGCAAGCAGCTCCCAAGCCAGCTGTGTATTTGATTAACAAGAAAGCCAGGCAGATGCAGCTTATCGGGAAGACTCACAAAGGCAGCAAGCAGACAGCCACAAAATGCCAGCCTGTTTTATCCTCTGCCCAACCAAGGGAATTTTTCATGTTGATTCTGATGTGTGTTAAATGATACCAAAATGACAACCACTATGACGAAGCCCTTGCTATGGGTCAGGCATCCTGCATTACAACAACCTTTTGGTGGAGATAGTGTTATTATTATCCCTAATTTACACATAAGGAAACTGAGGCTTAGAGTGACAAAATAAAGCATCCAAGGTCACAAAAATGATAAGTAGTGAAGTCAGTTTTCAGGCCTGGGTCTACTGGACCCCCAAGACTATACGACTAACCACTGCACTACACAGTGCAAGCCAGCACGGTGCACTTGAACTTGGGCCTGAGCGGGCCTGATGGGGCTCTTCATGCAGCTACAATCCATACTTGCAGCCTCCTGGAAAGCATCTCACAAAGTTTATTGAGCGTAATGTTCACAGTCACTTATTGAATAGATCCTCTTTGTTTAGAATTGTGACATTTTGTTGATCATGGATTTTTTTGCATTAATTTTGATTTTTAAAAATATTGCATTAAAATATTATTTATGTTGGCTACTGAGCTTTCTGGTATCCCCTTAAATTTTATGCCCAAGACAAGTGTCTCCCTCACCTCATCCTAGTCCCAACCCTGTGTGATATAGGAGTCCCAGAGTGGGTATCTGGCCATCTCAGAAGGCCAACTTTGTAGCAAAGCAGTCCTGAATGACTTCAAATAAATGCTCTGCGGGCAACTTTGTGCAGTGAGAACAGAGGCACGAGAGTCAGACAAGGCCAGGACTAAATATATCCCAAGCCACCTGCAGTGTGCCCTTGGGTAAATTACTCACACCCTGGCCCCCTCAAGCCTCAGTTTCCCCATCTATAATTGTGCGATAATTTATTCACCCTGCACCAGTGCCCTACCTTGTCATATCTTGTGATTAGCTTGAAACTGGCTAAGGTGGGAGTATTTACACCATGGAAATCTGCAAATGTTACGATTCATAGCTTTCCCCTACTCCCCCAACCCCAAAGAGCTGGTGGTTAAATATTTACCAGCACACCACTGCCTTTTAGGAAAAGCCTTCTGACATGGCCTTATTTTAACAACTTTCCTGTTTCCTTGTGCTTTCAGGGCCATTTAAAAAATTATGGCATAGCTGAGTTATTTAGTTTCTCTCTTTCTCTCTCCTACACTGCTACTTTTAACATTTTCCCTCACCAGAGGGCCTGACAATGCAGTAGACTAGTTGGTATATATCTGATTGCTGGGGACAATCAGTGTAAAAAAAACCCTGAACTCTGTAGCAAATTTCTGCCTTCCTTCCTGAGGTTTACAAAAATACTTTAATTATATCCCTCAGTTTAGCTGTAGACCGTGGTTAAAATTCAGCTTCTATAGATATGCCTTCTGGTCTAGTAGTTTTCAGGGGCTGTTTTGCAATGTAATTGTTCTTTTCCTGAGACAAACTTCATTAGAAGCTCAAGAGGGAGAGCAGAAGAAATAGAGGAATGTAAGCGGTGGTGATGAGCAAGGAAAGAGAGCAGAGCACAGAGGAGAGAGTTCTGAGTCTAAGCGGGAGCTAAGTAGAACTTTTGTGACAGGTTCTGTCCATATCAATACTTTGTTTTGAGTCCTTAGTCTATTCATCAAAAAAGCTGACTACTGAACTTTGAATATGTTTTTCTCAGCATTTTCCAGAGCTATTGTGAAATGTATTAATTTCTTAATTTTGACATGTCACCATTTCCCCAAAATGATCAGTTCTCAGTGTCGGGGGCTGAATTTTGTCTCTCTGAGATTCATATGTTCAAGTCCTAATCCCCAGTATTTCAGAATCTGACTGTAATTGGAGATAGAGTTGCCACAGAGGTAATTAGGGTGAGCCCTAATCCAATTTGACCGGCATCCTTGTGACAAGAGAAGATTAGAGCCAGGTGCTGTGGCTCAAGTCTGTAATTTCAGCTTCTCACGAGACTGAGGCAGGAGGATGGCTTGAGGCCAGACGCTCAAGACCAGCCTGGGCAACATAGCAAGACCTCATCTCTAAAAAATAAAAATAAAACTTACCTGGGTATGGTGGTGCATGCCCTTAGTCCCAGCTACTAGGGAGGCTGGGGTAGGACAATGGCTTGGGGCCACAGTGAGCTATGATCACATTGCTGTACTCCAGCCTGGGCATCAGAGCAAGACCTATCAAGAAGAAGAAAAAAGAAGAAAGAAGAAAGAAGAAGAAGAAAAAAGAAAGAAGAAGAAGGAGGAGGAGGAGAAGGAGTGGGAGGAGGAAGAGGAGGAGTAGAAGGAGAAGGAACAAGAAGGAGGAGAAGGAACAAGAGGAGGAGGAGGAGAAGAGGAGCAATTAGGACACAGAAACACACAGAGAGAAGACCCATATGACAACACAGGGAGAAACCAATCCTGCTGATACTTTGATCTCAAACTTCTAGCCTCCAGAATTTCAAGAAAATCAATTTCTGTTGTTTAAACCACTTGGTCTGTGGTACTTTGGCATGGCAGCCCTAGCAAGCTAATATACTAAGTAAAACAATTTTGTTTTGTCACTTACCAAGTTAAAAGTAAATTCGTACAAAAAGCAGGAGTTCTGTTAGGAAAGGGTTGGGGCTTTGACCTAGCCAATCTCATGACAAAGGGACCACGATAGTTAGTCAAAAGTGTGTGTACTTGTAAAGAGTGTTTCAACCAACCAAGCAGAATCTAGGAAGAGGTCACACAACCAGTGATGCAACAATTGTTGACCTTGGGATAGACTGAACAAAATTACCTTCCTTTACAAGTTGTTAAGACAGAGAACATCCTCACAAAATTTGGAAAAGGATTGAGAGCAAAATCTGATCCATCACTTTTGCATGAATTAATTGCTTATCTCCTGAATCTCCGACTTGCAGTCCTCTGGGCTAGCTTGGATGGGATCGAGGCCCATGCCTCCAGCTATCCTTGTGGAGCACTCTCTCATGCATTTAACAGACACAAGACAGTGCAGATCAAATCAGAGCTGCACAAGATGAGACTTTGTACAAACAGTCAAATAAAAACAAAAGCAAAGCAAGCAGGAAAAGAATAAGCAGATTAAAGGCAAAAATATTCACCAAATGATGCATTTCCAAAGAAGTGCTAATTATACAAAAAGACTGAGATCTCATTTTCTTGTACAAAGAACTATTTGGTTATGAAATCTAGGATAACAAAATAAATTCAGCAAAGACATTTTAATGAAACACGTGAGGAAAATCCACAAAGTAAGTAGAATTAGGGCACAGAGGACCTGGGCTCAAAGCATCTGTTGTTGAGTGCCATGGAATTCTGCTAACTAGGCATTTTCAACATAATCTCATTGGGACCTCCAGATTTATCAAAGGAGGAGACCACCACTTAAAATCTGAATATCTTTCTTAAGTAAGGAATACCCATTGTAGTCAGGAACATTTCTCCAACCAAGGCAAACTGCCAGTCTTTTATAGAGTTGTCAGGAAGAGTGTTTCAGGTTGTGTTGTTTTTAGAGGCAGGGGTGGGTTGATATCAGCCTCAGAAGGATGTTCACATAAGTGAGTCCACCAGGAATTGGTTTACTTCCACATCATGAAGCTGCTGTGGATTGGTTGGCTTTCAGAGTTTTGATCATTGAAGTGAGTTACCACTCACTTGTGGTAACTCAACTTGTCCAAGTTGTAAAATTAGCTTTTCTTTGACACAAAGATTATAGGACTGTCTTTGATGAATTAGATAGGTTTAAAACAAAGTGATGGAAACTTGTCATCTTGATTATGGAACAACCAATTATTTCCTAGGATTATGGGAACACCATGTAACAGTCGTTATATTTCACCTATTTATTTCGCTTATTGCATTTCTCTTCACTGGAGGAGACATATAGGTACCATGAGGGCAGGGATTTTGATGTATTTGATTCCTGCTGGATTTTCAGCATCTAGATCAGTGCCTAGCACACAGTAGGTGCTCAATAAATATTTGCTAAATGAATTAGGGAGCTTGACCTCCAGACCCTGAACTGTAGAAGCCACAGGGAAGATATGGTTTGCTATTTGCATTATTAAAAAAAAAAAAAAAAAACTCTTTTGAGAAGTATATGTTCATATCCTTTGCCCACTTTTTGATGAAGTTATTTGATTTTTTTCTTGTAAATTTGTTCAAGTCCTTTGTAGATTCTGGATATTAGTCCTTTGTCAGATGAGTAGATTGTAAAAATTTTCTCCCATTCTGTAGGTTGCCTGTTCACTCTGATGGTAGTTTCTTTTGCTATGCAGAAGCTCTTTAGTTTAATTAGATCCCATTTGTCAATTTTCGCTTTTGTTGCCATTGCTTTTGGTGTTTTAGTCATTAAGTCCTTGCCCATGCCTATGTCCTGAATGGTATTGCCTAGGTTTTCTTCTAGGGTTTTTATGGTTTTAGGTCTAACATTTAAGTCTTTAATCCACCTTGAATTAGTTTTTATATAGGTGTAAGGAAGGGATCCAGTTTCAGTTTTCTACATATGGCTAGCCAGTTTTCCCAGCACCATTTATTAAATAGGGAATCCTTTCCTCATTTCTTGTTTTTGTGAGGTTTGTCGAAGATCAGATGGTTTTAGATGTGTGGTATTAATTCTGAAGGCTCTGTTCTGTTGCATTGGTCTATATGTCTGTTTTGGTACCAGTACCATGCTGTTTTGGTTACTGTAGCCTTGTAGTATAGTTTGAAGTCAGGTAGCTTGATGCCTCCAGCTTTGAAGACATTTATGCAGCCAACAGACACATGAAAAAATGCGCATCATCACTGGCCATCAGAGAAATGCAAATCAAAACCACAGTGAGATACCATCTCACACCAGTTAGAATGGCGATCATGAAAAAGTCAGGAAACAACAGGTGCTGGAGAGGATGTGGAGAAATAGGAACACTTTTACACTGTTGGTGGGACTGTAAACTAGTTCAACCATTGTGGAAGACAATGTGGAGATTCCTCAAGGATCTAGAACTAGAAATACCATTTGATCCAGGCATCCCATTACTGCATATATATCCAAAAGATTATAAATCATGCTGGTATAAAGACACATGAACACATATGCTTATTGCAGCACTATTCACAATAGCAAAGACTTGGAACCAACCCAAATGTCCATCATTGATAGACTGGATTAAGAAAATGTGGCACATATACACCATGGAATACTATGCAGCCATATAAAAGGATGAGTTCATGTTCTTTGTAGGGACATGGATGAAGCTGGAAACCATCATTCTCAGCAAAGTATCACAAGGACAGAAAACCAAACACCGCATGTTCTCACTCATAGGTGGGAACTGAACAATGAGAACACTTGGACACAGGGTGGGGAACATCACACAGTGGGGCCTGTTGTGGGGTGGAGGGGGGAAGGGATAGCATTAGGAGATATACCTAATGTAAATGACGAGTTAATGGGTGCAGCACACCAACATGGCACATGTATACATATGTAACAAACCTGCACGTTGTGCACATGTACCCTAGAACTTAAAGTGTATATATTTAAAAAAAAAACCTCTTACCACGGGGGCTGAGCTGGATCTAATCATGATAAATGCTTTTGAATTGAGGGTGATTAATGAACTGTGGGACAAGGCTAAGTGTGTGGTGTGCTCATTGCATCTTCAGATCACATTCCAACTCTACTGATGCTGTACATGCAACAAATTTTGGACACTGGAGCTATCACTTGGATCATTAATCTTGCAACATTCTTGCCCTGGCTTTGTAGTAATAGAGACTTTCTGCCTTTGGTCCTTTCTTCCTGGAAAGTGAATTCCAGGAGGAGGTATATCATAGTAACCAACTACTTAGGCTGTTAGTAGAGGTGGCACTTTGAGAAAGGTCATTAAACTTTCCCGAGCCTCAGTCTCCTCCTCTGTAAAATGGAAATAATAATAGAACCCATTTCATACTTATTTTTGAGACTGTCATCAGCAGCAGCAAACATGGTCATCCATGCTGTGGGTCTCTAGCAAACTCCCCAGGTCCCCGCACTAGCCTGCCAGGACCCTACAGTCAACAAGGATGGACAGAGAGGTCATGAGCTTTTCCAAAGAGCTGACTTTGATGAGGGTTAGAAGAGGAATGGTGAGATAAAAGTTGCTGATAGGTATAATCAGCCCAAAATAACTATATTTCATCTATACATTCAATGGGAGGAACTAAGTAAATCCAAGAAAGGTAGTGGTGACAGATTCTTCTGTTTGATTAATTCAATACCTAACCTCCTCCCTGCTCACCCAACTTCACTATAGAGGCTGGAAATGTCAAATACTCACTTTTCCAGCCTCCCTTGCTGCTAAAGATGATGACATGACTGTTTGGGCCAATGACATGTAAGTGGAAGTCTGCTGGGGGATCAGGAAGAGCTTGCTTTCCTGACAACAGGGACGTAGTTATTGTTGCCATCTCTTCCATCTTTCTTGACTTGACTTTGGACATGATGCCTGGAGCTGGGGCAGCCATCTAGTGAGTGAAGCAAAAGCATTATGCCTAGAGCTGGGGCAGACATCCACTGAGTGAGGTAAAAGCATTAGGGAACTTGAAAGTGACTCCCAGAGATGCCAGCCCTGAAATCACTGACCCACTGAACCAAGGCCAGCAGCCACCTATAGACTTTTGCTATTAAGAAAAACAAAACAATAACAACTGACAAACTATATTTGAGTCAGATGTGTTAGTATCTTGCAGCCCAAAGTATTCCTAACTGATCCAATGCCGCTCGACCAGGAAGGAAGCCAGTATTGACTGAACTCCCTCTGCAAATCCTCCAAAGACGTATTGTGTGTTAACTTTCAAAGGGTAGCCATGGTCCACAGAGTACCTACAGGAGACCTACCAAGGGCCTGAAGAAACTTGACTGTAATTACTTTTGCATGCTGATAATCTTTGGGGGCCTAGATTCAGATCTAGGAAGAAAATGAAATGAGGGTTATAGTAGGCAGAATCATGGCCTCCCCAAAGATGTCTGCATCCCAATCTTCACCCTAAGTAACATGTTACCTTACATCATAAAAGGGATTTTGCAGATATGATCAAGTTAAGAATCCTGAGATGGAGAGATTATTCTGGGTTATCTGGATGGGCCCAATGTAATCATAAGTGTCTTTGTAGGAGGGACATAGGAAAGTGGGAGAAGGACCTGTGACCGCAGAAGCAGAGGTTGGAGGTTGGTCACGAGACAAAGAATGTGGCAATATGTAGAAACTGGAAAAGGCAAGGAATGGATTATCTATAGGACCCTTGAGAAGAGATGCAGTTTTGCCAACGTCTTGATTTTATCCCTGTAAAACCCATTTTGTACTTCTGACCTCCAGAACTGTAAGGTAATACGTTTGTGTCATTTTCAGCCACTATGTTGATGATAATTTGTTCCAACAGCAATAGGAAACTAATACATGGGTCTTCTACTTTCAAATGTGCTTTTTCCTTTTCTAAAATCAAGGATTCGGCTTTTATCTTATTATAAAAATCAAAGCGTACTCTGTTATATTAATTAGCGCTAGACTGGAGAAAATACAATTTTCCAATAATATACTCTAAGGTCTGTCCCTTGGGTATTTCTGGCCTTGTGCTGGCCTGTGCTAGCCTGTTTGTACTCAGATCCACCCGCCAGCCGTTCCCTGCTCTCTGCTCTGCTCCACACTGCAGAAAACTACACTTTCAAGAATCTCTTTCCAGCTGGCATCCAGCTAAATTTGGCCAATGGGCAGCACTGACAGAAGGTGGGAAGAAGGGAGAAGTCAGAATATTTCTTCATTTTTTGCTCTGCCTCGAGTGGCAGCCTCAGCTCTAACTGTATTTCCTTGTTGGCTCCAGTTCCTGCTGGACAGTTCTTCCTTCTGTGGTCCCAGAGTCCACTGGGCATCAACCACCATGATTTTGGCTCTTCCCTTGGTCCCTGCAGCCTGGGAGTGAAATGACTTCCTGCAGTTTCTAGTCTCTGGGTTGTTCAGTTTATCAGTTCTTCCATTCCCTGAATAACCAATTCCTTGTACTAATTGTCCTCTGTTTAAAAGACCTACAGTGGCTGCTTTTCTGATTTGTTCCCTACTACAAAGCCACTGCAGACAGTCCCACAGTCCTACGTTCTCTGGTTTCCAACCAACCTACATGCTCTGAGGGTATGGACTCTGTCTTCTGGGACTATGACAGCACTTGACACGTGATGGGCTAAGTCTGTTATATTTGATTTAGTCATGGTTTAAAAGAAGGAGAAAACAAGTCTGGCCGTGATGGCTTGTTCTCTGTTTCCCACTCTCCCTTACACAGTAAGAGAATCCTTGGTCTTTAGCTAGGCACTCCACATGGCTGCCCCCAGAAGCCCACCCTTCCCAACGTCCTTACGGACTAGATATGGACATACAACTAAGCTCTGGTTGATAGAACATGAGCAGAAGGGAAGTGCGCAACTTCTGGGCTGCACCACCCTTTTCTCCTCCTCCTCTCTCCTGCTGGCTGGACAATGGCTATGGTGGTGGGCCATCGTCAGACAAGGGAACAAGGGCAACACACAAGGATGGCAGAGACTCAGGATGGAAGGAATCCAGTCCCTGATACCCTGAAGCCATCATAACAGCCCTGGATGCCTTGTGTTTGAACTGCTAGGTGGGGGAGAAACAGACATCTATCTTGCTTGAGCAAGTCTAGTTTTGGTCTCAGTCAAGCAGCCAAACCTATAGCCTAATCACCGCAGTGACATCAGGAGATGCTGAGATTGGCCTGCAGTCAGCCCCTCTGTGCTTATGCCCTTGTGACACTATCCTTCCCTCCCTTTATGGTGATCCATGAGACGAAGAACGTTCTTGTTCTGTAATGAATTCTTACCTCCCGGCACAAGCCACACACCGCCACCCCTACTACATGTTTGCAGAATGAATGGTGGAATCAGAGGCCTGAGGTATATTTGCTACTTGTTTTCAGCGGGGGGTCACCACGAGTACTCAGGATCTCGTGACCTATTGTCTTTGGCTTTCACATGTCCATTAATCACATTAGAATCACAGTAGCATAATGACTTAGCAGTTACTTAATATTCTTACTTTACCCACGTGGAAGTTAAGCCCAAAAGGACCACACAGCAAGCTAGGAGTACAGCCGGGATTGAAATTCAGGTTCACTGCCTATGAGGTCCATACTTGTTCTACTGCTCCAGGGTCCACTGTCTATGTGTAAACTTCCCAGTGCAATTGCTGCTGTTCTTCCCCTGCGTCTGATTCTGGGAGTCTCTGGCTCTTCTTGCATCTCCTCTCTGATGGTTTGGATTTGGAGTATCAGGAAGAAGATTGTGTTGGGAGTTCAGCAGGAAATATCCTTTGCCTGGGTGCTCTGTGGCAGTTTCTGGAAAAGTTTCCTCCACTGCAGCGCCCCAGCCTGGGAGCAAGGGTATCCAGTTCCGGTGCCTGTAAGCTGGGGGTTAGGTTTAAAGCAATAGCCTCTTTCTTCCTTTCCTGAATTCTGGCCTATAATGTATCAATACAGAGAACTGAACAAAATGGGGCTCAAAAGTCAGGTTCGAGAGTATGCAACCAAGACTGAGGCCAAATGAAGCTTTTTTTTCTACCTCTATCTGCGATCTCTCTGCAGAAACGGCCACACTGAGCATTCGATCTAGCCCCAGATGGAAGAGCTGGTGTCAGAGAGCAAACACCCGGCTCAGGCTTCCAGCAGTGGACTCTGCAGAGTCTGCTTTCCACCCAGAGACTGGGAGGGCGGGTATGCTCAGCGCACCTGTTTCATACGGTCCCACGAATGGGCAACTCTCCTACATGAATGCATCAGATAAGCTAGTCCTCCTCCAGCAGGGAAGAAGCAGCGAGGAGGGTGGGAAGGGAGCAAATTCCCCTTTCAATGAGCCAGTATGGGGATGTGCAGATAGCAGGAGCAAGAATCCTTTGGAGGAAGTAGCAGATGATTAGGGAGAGACCAGCTCAGTCTCTGGAAGGCTAGGGCCTTGGCAGATGCATGGGTAAGGTGGAAAGGGAACTTAGACCCAGACCATCAGGCTGAGATCCTACCTACCGCCATCACTTATGAGCTCTGTGACCTTGTGTGCAAGTTATTTAACCTCTTGGCTCACAGGTTTTGCATCTGGAAAATGGAGATGATAAGAGCACCCATCTCATGAGGTGGCTGGGTGGATGAAATAAGATAATGCCTTTAGGGCACCTACCCCAGTGCCTGGCACATAGGAAGTGCTCAATAAAAGTTTATTTCCTTCCATAGTGGGATGATGGAAGAGGCGAGATTCTGAGACCGAAGTCATGAGCTTAGTCTGCTGTACTTGGTGTCATGTGGGCCCAGGACACTGCAGTGGATAAGCCATGGAGCACAATCCAAGAAAGTCCCCTGAAACTCTCCCCTCCACTCTGCCCTGTGAGCTGTGAGAGCACACAACCTCTGTCCTCTGAACTCCTTTCTCTCCCCTGAGGGCCTCTGTCTAGTGGGAGAGATGCTGAGAATATGCCCAGCATGAGTCCACCAGCCACCTGCCAACTGCCTGTCCCCTCCCTCCCTGCTCAAACAGATCACCCTTGTCAGACGTGGCAGCAGCCCGCTTCATCACTCTAATTGCAGTGTGGTTTGCGTTCATCAAGGAAACAGCAGGGATTCCAAATTAAATTCCAACATGCAATTTAGTCAAGATATAAGGCCTATTGAGAGACTATCTGCAGAACCCTCCCCCAGCCCTTTCTTTGAGAGGTAGAATTTCCCTGCTATCAGTGCTGCCGAGCCCCACGCCTGTCTACTGGGACCAAGGCTCTCCGGAATGGGGATTCTCCCTGGGCTGCTGGCCAGTTGCTTTCCCATTTTACAGACGGGGTTGCTGAGGCATAGAAAAGGGTCCTAGACCTGGAAAAAGCCCTGGGACGCATGGAAGCCAGGACTGGCCTGGGATTGCCTATCTTTGGGAATTGTGCATAACAGAGTATCTTTCTGGCACACCCTGAGATGATAGAGGAGCTCATTCTGAGTGGTAGGAAGGGCCAGGGGAAACTCATTGTGAAGGGCGGAACCATTCTATCAGCATTCGTTTGCTTGAAAGAGGTTTCTGAGCAGGGTGGACGACAACCCACTCTCTCAGGCTTCATACCAATGGGCCAAGCCCTTTCTGGCAGACCCCTCGCCCTGGCAGACCCCTCGCCCAGGGGCTTCCTGACTGCTTCCTGCCCCCAGTTTCTCCCAACTCTGAAATGTTTCATGACACCAGAATTAAGATGACAAAGTCAGTCAGAAACCACAGATGTGACTGGGTGTGGTGGCTCACAGCTGTAGTCCCAGCATTTTGGAGGTGCAGGCAGGAGGATTGCTTGAGACCAGGAGTTCGAGACCAGCCTGGGCTACATAGCAAGACCCTGTCTCTACAAAAATAAAAATAAAAAATAAAAAAATAATCCAGGTGTGGTGGCCTATGCCTGTAGTCCTAGCTACAGGGGAGGGTAAAGCAGGAGGATTGAATGCTGCAGTGAGCCGTGGCCGCATCACTACACTCCGGCCTGGGTGACAGAGCAAGACCTTATCTCTAAAAAATAAAAAATAGAAAAATTAAAAAAAAGAAAACCACAGATGTGAAGAAGCAATTTAAACTGGGAAGTCGCAGAGAAGAGGACTGTTCTTCTGGCTCCCTCCTTTAATTCTGCCCAGACAGGCAGTGGGTAGGTGCCCAGACCGAGAGCCCCTCTCCGGAGGAGCATCTGCCACGGCACCATCCACAGTCTGTGGTTGTTTACTGCCAGAGGCGAATCCGTCCCAAGTAAGCTTTGGACTCAGATGAGAAGTACAGCAAAATGCCAAAACACCCTCTAGGGTCCAGGGCTCCCTACAGTGGGGGTTGGGGTACAGGGACACCAAAGTCATGTGAGCTGAAACCCTGGAAACTCACGCTCCAAAAGGGAGAGTTTCTGCAAAGCCAGCTCTGCCTGGCAAAGCTCCATTTCTCCAGGGGCCCTGGATTCAGCCCCCAAAACTGCACAGATTTCCTACCATTTAGTAGAAGTAGAACCATGGCTTTAGGGAACTGATTGATTTTGAGAGCAGCAAGGCAGCGAATAACCCCTAGGGAAGAAACATCCAGTCCTGCTCTAGAGCCTGAAGGCAGGAAGTAGACATTTCAATCCAAGCCTGATGTCACCACTTGAGGTGGAAGGCAGTGACTGCCCCGCACCAATGTCCCCCAAAGCAACAGAAAACAGAAAAAGGAGGGGACATCACTCACCTAAAATGATGGCAAGGCTAAAACAGTGATTAGAGCCTGGGCTTTGAGCTTAAATCCGAGCTTGAGGATTTACTAGCTTTTGGTGTTAGTATAAGCTCCTTATAGCTCTAGTCCTCAGTTTTCCAGTCTGGAAAGGGGGTCGAATAATAGTATCCATCTTCCATGGTTCATTCAGAGTAGAGTCAGCAAATTTTTCTAGAAAGAGCCCAACAGCGAATATTTTGGGCATATGTTTCATGCTACAACTCTGCATGAAAGCAGCTAGGGCAGTAGTACATGAATGGGAATATGTCCCAATAAATCTTTATTGACAAAATAAGCAGTGCCAGATTTGGGTTGTGGGTCACATTTGCCAGCTCCTGATTCAGAGGATTATGTGTTAACAAAGTGCTTGGCACAAAATAACTGAAGAATAAATGCTATTACTACTACTATTATTATCAGCATTGCTGCTCTGCGTTCGGCCACTTAGATCATCAAGTGACAGTAAATAGCTCTACTTCCCTTCTCCCTGCATTCTTCTACCTGTTAGTTAATATATTAGTCCATTTCCTCATCGCTATTAAGAACTACCTGAGATGGGGCAATTTGTAAAGAAAAGAGGTTTAGGCCAGGCGCGGTGGCTCACGCCTGTAATCCCAGCACTTTGGGAGGCCGAGGCGGGCGGATCACAAAGTCAGGAGATCGAGACCACGGTGAAACCCCGTCTCTACTAAAAATACAAAAAACTAGCCGGGCGTGGTGGCGGCGCCTGTAGTCCCAGCTACTCGGGAGGCTGAGGCAGGACAATGGCGTGAATCCGGGAGGCGGAGCTTGCAGTGAGCCGAGATTGCGCCACTGCACTCCAGCCAGGGCGACAGAGCGAGACTCCGTCTCAAAAAAAAAGAAAAAAAAAGAAAAGAGGTTTAATTAGCTCATGGTTCTGCAGGCTGTACAGGCAGTATGGGTGGGGAGACCTCAGGAAACTTTCAATCATGGCAGAAGGCGAAGAAGAAGGAGGCACGTCTTACATGGTGGGAGCAGGAGGAAGAAACAAAGCAAAGGGGAAGGTGCTATACACTTCCAAACAACCAGATCTCATGAGAACTCACTATCACGAGAACAGCATGGAGGAATCCACCCCCATGAATCAATCACCTCCCAACAGGCCCCTCCTCCAACACTAGAATTACAATTCAACATGAGATCTGGGTGGGGACACAGAGCTAAACCATATCACTCCATTTCCAAAAAGGGCATGTGAATGGACTCACTCAATTCCTGGGTGCAAGTGCAGTCAAGATTTTGTCCTGACATGATTTGCTTAATGCAAATTCCCAGTTGCTTAGCATTTAAAAGGAAGGGCAGTTTGGATCCATAGCGAAGGAACAATGACAGGACTTCCCATTAAAAATGTCTATTGCCGGCCAGGCCAGGCGCGGTGCCTCATGCCTGTAATCCCAGCACTTTGGGAGGCCCAGATGGGCAGATCACCAGGTCAGGAGATCAAGACCATCCTGGCTAACACGGTGAAACCCCGTCTCTACTAAAAATACAGAAAAAAAAAAAAAAAAAAATTAGCGGTGGCCCGAGGCGCCTGTCAGTCCCAGCTACTCGAGAGGCTGAGGCAGGAGAATATGGTGTGAACCAGCGGGGCAGAGCACTGTGAGCGAGATAGAACCCTGCACTCCAGCCTGAAACTGGCCGAGACTCTGTCTCAAAAAAAAAAAAAAAAAAAGTCCATTGCCCTTCACAAGGGACTTTTCTTTGCAATATTGCAAGGATTTCTCAGATGCTGCTTGAAGAAGTAATGACTATTACAACCATTTTATAGACAAGACACTGAGCTTTGGTAAGACAGACTGACGTGTGAAGTCACAAGATGGGGAGCAGAGCTGAGATTTGAGCTCAGATCTTTGGACTTTAGATCCAGTGCTCATCTCTCCCACAACTCACCTGGGCTGAATATTGGATTAGTTAGGATCTTTGCTGCAAATGATGAAACCTATTTTGCTGATTTAAACAGAAAAGGAATTCATTAAGTGGCTTGAAGAGTTTCTGGGAGGGCCAGATAATTGAGCTTGAGCAGAAGTCATTATTCTCAAAGTATTGGGGCGGTCAGACGTGTGGCTTCACAATCTTCTCCATGAGCTCACTTGTTGCAATACCATTTTGAAGACTTAATAGAGCAGCACCTTCTTGGCCTTCCTTGCCAGCTCCAGTTCCTCCACCTGTCCCAGGCCCCAGGCTAGTGTCCATGGAGATAGTGTCCCGGATCCTCCAGCTTTCCAGACCATCCCTCCACCAGCTCTTTCCGCATCAGGGTAAGCCCTAATTTCCATATGAAATCCCTTATTCCTGTAATACTTGTAGTGGCTCTGATTGATCCTAACTGATACACCAGGCAAGCACAAACATCATTTTCATGGAAGGATCACTTATTAGATCTAAGCCAAGCCAGCAAGTGGGGTCAAGACATTCACATTCCATCATTTCCTGGTAACTGAGGGCTGAGTTATTCAAGCAGTTTATTTTTCACTTACAAGGAGGTTGGCCCTGTCTTCTCTTTCTATAATTGCTTACCTCTTTTCCCTGTTTCAGCAAAGTGTCAGTTTCTTATCTCCAAACCAGGGATGCCACCATTTTCAAACACAATCTGCAGTCCAATCCCTGGGAAGTTGCCTGGCATGTCTGCATGCTCTTAGTTGATTCATAGACTGGCACACCAGGAACACACTTCCAAGATGGTCTGGCCCAGGTCCTCTTGCAAAAAAGCCGTACTTATTGAGGGGTCACCAAAAGAGCAGGGCCCCAGGTGGGCATGTGTTCAGGTACCACCTCCATCACTTAGTCCCGTTCTTCATATTCCAGTGTATTGTTTATAATTTCAAGGTATTTCAACTCACCTTCCCAAGTTCTCATGTACTGCTTTAGTCTAGGGATCAATCAGTATCTTGATCAAGGAGTCTGGAACTTCTGTCTTCCACGAATCTCAGTGTTGCCACAGCTGAGGTCCCAAAGACATCAATAGCAAGATTCCAAGTGGCTGTGACTCCTAATGGTTCTCTGAGGGGGAAGAGTATTCTAGGGATCTTGAGACGGTTGTTCCCTCTGCTGGAACAGCAAGAACAAAGTTCGGGAGCTGAGAGTCTGCCTGGTGGGTTCGAGCCAGGAGGGTGGTCAGGATAGCTGGGGCAGGGTAAGGGAGAAGGGAAGAGCCAGGTGGTGGAAAGTCCCATAGATTAGCATTTTGATCTTTCTCTGGAGTGAGTTGAAAGTTATTCAAAGAATCTGAGAATAGGCTGTGAGTGGTCGTGTGTGTCTGGAAAAGTTATTCAAAGATTCTGAGAATAGGCTGGGAGCACTGGTGTGTGCCTGGAATGATGGCATTTTGGGAGGTAAAGGTGGGCGGATTGCTCGAGCTCAGGAGTTTGAGACCAGCCTGGGCAACATGGCGAAACCCCATCTCTACAAAAAATACAAAAATTAGCTGCGCATGTTAGCCCATGCCTGCAGTCCCAGATACTCAGGAGGCTGAGGTGGGAAGTTCACTTAAGCCTAGGAGGTTGAGGCTGCAGTGAGCAGAGATCATGCCAATGCACTCCAGCCTGGGTGACAGAATGAGACCCTGTTTCAAAAAAAAAAAAAAAAAAAAAAGAAAAGAAAAGAAAAGAAGAAAAGAAAAAGATTCTGAGAACAGGCCAAAAGGAGGCAATCTAGGGGAGAGATGATATATGAGCTGTGTGGGGTTGAAAAGTTGTCATTCTAGAAAAGCCACATTTGGACTTGACATAGACATTTTCACCAGATCCCAGACCTTGAATCTGATTGGATGGAATGGTTGGGTGTCTTCTTCCAGAAGGGGAAGAAGAGTGCAAACACAGGTTTGGTAACCAGCACCAAAATCCATTTCTGGTTCTTCCTGGACACCCAGCTAATCTAACTTCTCAGCCTCTCTTTTTTTTTTTTTTTTTTTTTTTTGAGACAGAGTCTGGCTCTGTCGCCCAGGCTGGAGTACAGTGGCCGGATCTCAGCTCACTGCAGGCTCCGCCTCTCGGGTTTACGCCATTCTCCTGCCTCAGCCTCCCGAGTAGCTGGGACTACAGGCGCCCGCCACCTCGCCTGGCTACTTTTTTGTATTTTTTAGTAGAGACGGGGTTTCACCGTGTTAGCCAGGATGGTCTCGATCTCCTGACCTCAGGCGATCCGCCCGTCTCGGCCTCCCAAAGTGCTGGGATTACAGGCTTGAGCCACCGCGCCCGGCCTTCTCAGCCTCTCTTACAGGGAGGTCTGACTATGGGACTGACCAGGCTCTGAGCAATGAAATGTGAGTGGAGGTGTGTGTTGCTTCCAGGTCTGGCCCATAAACATTGCCCATGCATGTGTGCTCCTTGGAATGCCTTTTCTCTGCCGGCTCACTGGGATGACTCACCGTCAAGGGTGACCTTGGAAAGCATGTAAAGTCAAATACAGTCTGATATTAGAACTGTAGAGTGAATTATCCTTGCTCAGACTATCAACTCAGCCCAGCTGAGGCATCAGTCATATTTATATTAACATGCTTCCTCCAATATTTCATCACAGCTCCTCATGATTATGCCTTCAAGCTCTCAATCTAATGGAAATTCAGTCCCTCAGCTCCAGTGACACAAGCTGTTCCAAAATTTCCAGTGAATGGTTCTCTAGATATTGACACATCCTAACTTTCAGGTATAGATAAAATGGTTAACTATGGAAACCTTCATTAACTGCATGCGTACTTGAGTCTAGGTCTTTAGGTAGCTTGATAAGGGTGATGAATGGGAATATATTTCTGATCCATCAGCTTAAAAATACTGTGAAGGATGGGGAAACTCTTGGCAGGAAAATTGCCCCATTTCAGTGGTTAGGAGACAGTTCTGAGCCCAATAGATATTTGGGGTATCTTTAGGGTAGAATTCCTCCTACACAGCTTATTGATGACCATCTCACAAAAGTATACATGATCTAACCCCAACTTGAAACTAACCTTGCCTCATAGGTTTAAGGAAAGGCTGTTGAGTCTCCTTAAATTTTCACTGCAACGTGGCCTCTGTTTCTTTCAGACCATATAATGACCATGGTTATGTTGTCTGAAGCTTGTAGTTGTCTGCTATTTTCTTATGTATATTACAAATTGTACCAGCCAGTTGTGTGTCCCATTCTTTGGTGACGGTTTATAGTAGACGTATTGGTATTTGGTCTGTTACCAGACTCTTTCCATGTGGGAATTTTCTCTTTCCCACTTTATGTAATTCAGGTGGGGCTGTCGATCAAGGGATTGAGTCCCATGCCCAGTAGTGGTCACATGACCAAGAACAACCAATCGTGAGTCCGTTTAAAGTTTGCTATGGATGCTAGGAGGCAGTGCCTCTCCCGAGACTGTGAACCTGGGTTTTCTGGAACTCTCTTTTCTATAAGCAAGCAGGGCTGAGAGACTGGCAAGGGAGAAACAAATTCCTAATGAGAGCTGTTGTGCAGCTGGATCCAGGTCTGCTCGAAACCAAAAGTTCCTTAATCTTGGATTTATTTGCATTAGACAATATACGTTCTAAAATTTAATGCAATTAATCACGTATGAGTCGGGTTTCTATTACTTATAACTAGGAGTTCTAATTAATGTCCTATGAACTTGTTTAGCTATAGGACGTCAAGGGAGTCAGTATATTTCCTCACTGACCTTTTCCCTAAGGGTCTCACTGAGTGCAGTCTTTCCTTACGTACACTCATACACTTCCACTACAGCCACTTGAATCTCTTTCTCATTCAATTCACTCTTCGAATCTACTGCTTTGCCTGTGGGTTGCAAGCTCAATGGAGAAAATGGACCTCTCAAGTCACTCACTCCCATGGACCTTCTCTAAAAGACAGATTGCTGAACCGGGCGTGGTGGCTTACGCCTATAATCCCAGTACTTTGGGAGGCTGAGGCGGGTGGATCATGAGGTCGAGATCAAGCCCATCCTAGCTAACACAGTGAAACCCCGTCTCTACTAAAAATACAAAAAATTAGCCAGGTGTGGTGGCGCACACCTGTAATCCCAGCTACTCGGGAGGCTGAGGCAGGAGAATGGCTTGAACCCGGGAGGCGGAGCTTGCAGTGAGCCGAGATCATGCCACTGCACTCCAGCCTGGGTGACAGAGCGAGACTCCGTCTAAAAAAAAAAAAAAAAAAAGACCGTTTGCTGTCTGAGTTCATGACCTTGAAGAACTCCTAGTAAGGGTAGAATTTTTTTTTGTGGTTCTTTCTGGGATTGCTATAATCAACCCAAATATTTAGGACTTCATTAAGAAAGCCTCTCTTCATCTTAATCCTGTATCTTCTTATTTTGAAAGAGAATAGGGTCCTTGAATTGTCTGCTTCATGAGTTTTTTAATTTTTAATTTTTTTTTTTTTTGAGACAGAATCTCGCTCTGTCGCCCAGGCTGGAGTGCAGTGGCTCGATATCGGCTCACTGCAAGCTCCCCCTCCCGGGTTCACGCCATTCTCCTGCCTCAGCCTCCTGAGTAGCTGGGACTACAGGCTCCCGCCCCCACACCCGACTTTTTTTTTTTTTTTTTTTTGTATTTTTAGTAGGGACGGGGTTTCACCGTGTTAGCCAGGATGGCCTCAATCTCCTGACATCGTGATCCACCGTCCTTGGCCTCCCAAAGTGCTGGGATTACAGGTATGAGCCACCATGCCCGGCCTTTTTTTAATTTTTTGAGGTTGGTGTCATTTCAAAGGTTCTAGTACTCCAAGTCATTAACACAACTGTTTCTTCTCTTCAGTGTCCTTAGCTTTAGATCTATGAACTCAATGTGAAAGTGATCCTTTAGATTACTGACAAACCACATCCACAGATCAAATCCCACCAGTAACCTGTTTTTGTAAATACTTTTCTTGGAACACAGCCACATCCATTCATTTTTGTATTGTCTATGGCTGCTTTTGCAGTTGCTACAGAAACCACATGGCCACAAAGCCAAAAATATTTACTCTCTGGCCCTTTAGAGAGTTTATCAACCCCGGCTCTAGCTGAGTACTTCACAATCATTGCAAAGCACGAGCATCTATAAAAAATGCTCATCCTGGCATCCATAAAAATGGTATTCATAAGGTACCTTGAGGGATGATGAAATGAGTAACCTGACAAATCTTTGGGGCTTAGGAAAGTCTACTCTACACCACTTGGGGCAGGACATGACACAGCATATACTTGGGATATACCTGTCTGAGAGCCCAGTCTTCTTTTTGAGGAATCTGGGATCAACACATGATCTAAATCTTGGTACCATGGGTCCTGCATTTGGATTTCCATGTGGATTTCATTTTGGCCAGGGCTGGAGTTACTGCTTCTGTTCACGATGGTGGTGGTGACCTATGGAGCATCCTAACTTCCTTCCCGCATAGATGTCCCTGCTGCATTGGATCACATGTGGCTCCAAAACTAGACTTAAAAAAGCATAAAGATGTTCCCATCATTGGTGGGGACAATCTGAGCCATTTGTGTTTTGAAACTAATTACTAGCACACCTGTGCAAGAGGTATAGTGTGCTCCTGAATATGTGGTCAGAATCTGTTAGTTATCACAGCCACTTGTCCTTTTCCCTTGAACAATGCTGTAGCAAAGGCAGAAACATCCATCTTCCAGTATGATTTCCCAGGGCCCATTACATTAACTGGTGTCCACAACTTTGGCTCTGTATTCCAATCATATCAGCTGTGGAATCCTGAAGCATCCATCACATTTTGAGGTCCCACCAACATATTCTTCCTTTTTCTCATTTTATTATAGCATAAATTCATTGCAAAAGCTATGACAGAAGTGACTGTCCACTATTCATATTGCTATAAGGGACATGAGTGGGTCAAGAACCATTTGCACAAAGAGAAAGAATGAAACTGCAAATTTATTAGAAAGTATAAAAATTAAAAAACAAAACCAAGCCTAACCAAAAAACAAGCAAAGACATACAACCTTTCCAGTTTACATTAACTTTGAGCATCACACACTATTAATCACTTAGTTGCATTTTATAAAAATGTCAATTTCAAGGTAGAGGGAGCTGAGTCAGGTAATAGGCCAGCCATCAGAGTGTAACTAATTTAATGCTAAAATAAAGCACTGATCTCATTTGTAAAAAAAAAAAAAAAAGAGACGAGACCATTTTCTGGTTGGCAACGTATAAAAAAGTTTCCTGGTTGGAATGAGTTAAAAAATATTGCTGGCCACTAATTTGCCATCTTGAGTAGGAAAACAAACCCCACCCCGCAAAAAACCCTGCCGCTTTGGTATCCTATATATTTTTAAAAACATTCATTAAAAAAACCAAATCTATAATAAAAATGTCCCTGTTTGTTTTAAAAAACATTAGTAGGCTTCCCTTATCTACTAAAACCATTTGTTTTTCCTAAGATGCTTGGAAGCAGAAAAGCAAGTGAGATTAACTCACTGCGCAATTAATTAAAATTAGAATTCTTTCCTCTAAACAACTTCCAGAGCACCAGAAAGAAGAAAGGGCCCCATCAAAGGGAGAAATAAAGCCCTTCTGACTCACAGGAGATGAAATGTTCAGCCAGAGTTCTAACACATTCTAGCTGTCATCAAAAGTTCTTTATTGGATTACTCAGAAAATAACTCAAGTGCTATTTTAAAAATGAAAGATACAGGCAACTAGGTTCCTTTCCCTTCTTTTTTTCTTTCTTTCTTTCTTTTTTTTTTTAACAAAACAAAATACCAATGGCTAGCTTTCCTGTAACATCCTTTGGATTTGGTTAAAAAAAGAAAGAAAAGTCTACAGAACAGGATCACTGAATGCCACTTCAGCCCCACTTCCTGCAGGCTCTATTTTAATTAGCATCAAACAGGTTACAGAACATTTCTTCAGCTGCAGAAAGAAGTTCTGAGTGGGTGACAGCTGCCCCGAGTCGCTCTACCTGGTTCCATTTCACCCCTCATCAGTCAGTGTGGTTTCTTGCCAAATAACGCCTAATATTTTACCCCTTATTCCTGCCGGGAGGCGGGCCCTGTGGCTGGCTGGGCACAGAGAAAGAAAGAGAAAAACTAGCACAAACATAGAGACTATACACGGAGGGAGACAGGAGTCCCTCTTTCTGCTTCCTTCAAGAACTCGATAAATAATAACCTCAAAGTGCAACAATGCACAAATGTCTGGCACACAGGTTAATCTGGAGTGACCTGTTATCACGGGGCTCCGTGGGGCAAGGGTGTGATCTCCTTTTGCATTTTTCTTTGGACCTCGTTAAAGGAAAAACAACAACAAAAAAAAGAGAGACAGCTTTCCTATACACATATAAATAGTCCCTTAACTAGAAGGGAAAAAACAAACACACTGTTTCAAATGCATTTCTAAAAGATTTAAAATAAATCCAAACGGGAAACCTTGACTCCAAATTGTCTATTGCCCATGTGTCTCAGAGGAGAAACTACTGGGATGTTGGGAGAGGCCTGACCCTGATCCTAACTCTAACTAGAGGCGCTGGTACTGGGTGGGACCTTGGGAAGAGGAGCGTGCACAGTGCAGGGAGCCAGGAGCTCTTGGTGGAGGTATTGAATACAGCTCTCACCTGTGATAGAAACCAGTGTCCTCAAGTCCAAACGCACAGGTAAAATGGACTTGCAAGTCTTAAGGGAACTTCGGAGGCCAGTGTTGAGGCTGCACGAATGAGCAAGACAGGCTGGGTGTGGGTCACAGGGACATACAGCCAGGTCAGATTTTGGCTCAACTCAAGTTAGGTCCTCATTCCTTGGCTATGGGCGGGTCAGCTGGGAGGGTGACAGTCCAGAAACCAGGTAAGTGGCTGGTAGTGCAAGGGCAGGTGTAGGCTCCTGGCAGCCTGCATTTTAGGAGCTGAGAACTTGGATATCAACTCATGGCAGGGGCTCCCTGCCTATTCTGGGATGAGGCTGATGATATATGCTGCTGGAGAAAGCTCTCAGAATAAGCATTCTTGGGCAAATTTCTAAAGCCAGAATTTATACAGCGTAGATGGTTTCAGAGTCCTTCACAAAACCATAATCACATTGTGACTGCTGAAGGGTGTTACTCACGTCCAAAGTTTTCTTTGGCTACTGATTCTGCTGAACTGATGGCAACATACAGGATTGTGCAAGGCAGGTTCTGATGCTCAACTGGAAGTCTTTTTTTTGGGGGGTGACCATCCAGTGATGGCCTCCTGGTTAGATCATGTAACCCAAATCCCCAAATGCCATCAGGTAGCTGCCCAGCAGAGAGAATTTGGTCCAGCGTCTCCTGCATTTCTGAGCATCCAATATAGCATAGAAACATTGCTCTCTCCCAGCCTACTTCAATACTGTTTGATCTGCTGTCTTTCCAATAGCAACAGAATAATGTGAAAAGTAAGGGTGTGATCTCGGGCCCCAAGGGAAGAGTGAGCTCACAGAAAAAATGCACAACAGATCACGTCAACTGAGAGGCCAGGAAAAGATCTCTGAAATCTGGGGGAGGAGGGGAATGCAGAGATAGCTAACATCCCAAACCGTAACTTGAGACGCCCTTACAGGTGCTTAAAATGTTTCCCATGAGCACAAATTGTTAGAACGGCAACAAGTCAGAGCAGATTAACCCATATGGACTTTGGAATAACCGGGACTTATACTTCTTCAGTGCCCTGCCTGGGCTCAGAGTCCCTGGGCTCAGCAGTGCCCTCCTGGGGGCCAGGCTGCCCCGGGCTGTGGCCGGTGTCTTCCACACTCAGGAGGCTGCTGGCTGCCTGGGAGCTGGCACTGTTGGCACTCCCAGACCGGGAGCGGTAAGGGGGCAGGTCGGCTTGGTTCAGAGATTCCGTGTCAGAAGAGTAGGGTGGTGGAGGAAGGTCATACCACGCAGGCCTGCGATGGGGACAGCAGAGGGGCAGGGGCAGTGGAGACAGGAAAAGAAGAGAACACATTAGAGCCAAGACAAGCCAACTTCAGCCCATTTCTGAGATGGTGTTTCCAGTGCGAAATGAGATTTTCCATCCAAGTACAAAGACAGTCAATTCAAGGACCAGGAACCACGGCGGAACAGAAAAGGCCAGTGTGTTCTGGCTGGTTCGGGTTGACCGGGCAGTGCCAAAACCATATCCTCTGGGTAGAACCAGAATGAGGTCGCCCGCCAAGTCCCTCGGCTCAACCTGGGTGGTTCGGCATTGCCACTCTGCTCCATCGGCCAAAAGCCCTGTGGTCAAGAGGCTGGGCTGGTATCTTGACTGGGCCTCTGATGGGAACACAGAATTGGCATTTCTACTGGAAGCTAACTCTTCCTGGCTGTGAACTGGGGTAAGTGAGAGGACATCCTCTCAACACCTCAGTCTGTATCTGCAGAAGGGGCTTGAAAGGAATGAATTGAACAGAAAAGACATTTTATTTTCTAGCTCTCATTTACTGGAGTCTCCGCGTGAGTCAGGCACTTTGCCGTGCCCCTTACATTTCTTACCTCATTTAATGCTCACAAGAATGCTGTGAGGTGGGCATTACTTTCATGCCTGCTACTCTGGCGGGGAAACTGAGGCACAGGGACATTCAATGTCTGGCCCAGGATCAGAAATAACTGGTAAACAGCAATGCTGGGATTTGAACCCACGCATTCTGTTTCCGGATTCGGCAATTTTAACCCTACCCTATGCTGGATGGTCCATATGAAGAGGTTATGAGTGGGAACTTTATTAGGTGAGGAAGGTCCTGAATTCTTACACTTATTTGCAAAGAGATCCTTAAGTGCCATCCCCTCCCCTGACCTCTGAAACTTTATTCACCTTTTATGAGGAAGGAAAACGAAGATTAAATAATATAAGAGCTGCCACTGAAGAGGGTCCAAGGAAGAGCCCAGTCACCATCAGAACATGGCCTGCAAAATGTCTAATGCCATACATGGCAGAGCTCGAGGAAGAGGGATGCTGATCAGCAAACGAACCCACTACTTGCTTCAACTATAGAACTCTGCTTCTTGGCTTTATACATACTGGGGGCTCTTGTACAATTCCATTTGCAATGTGGTGTCTACTGCTTAAAAAAGCTTGAAAGTGCTCCTTTCCGCCTCCTTTATTTTATAAATGAGCCAAGCAAAGTTAAGGAACTCACTGATTCTCTCATTCCTTCACTTCTTCATTCATCCATTCATTCCACAGATATTAACCAAACCTCTCACATGTACTAGGCACTGCTCTGCAGTAGCAGGTGAGGCTCAGAGCTGGTCTGTGGCCAGAACATGGACCAGCGTGGCATTCCCAGGAGAAGCAGGCCTCTGAGTTAGCCAGGATCCTAACTATATGTTCCTCAGATGAGTCATTTAACATCCCAGAGCCTCAGTTTCCTCATCTGTAGAATTTGGAAATTTCCTGACTTGTGCAACCATCACCATAATCCAGTTTTGGAACATTCCTATCAGTTTCCTCCCACAGTGAGGCGCTGAGAGGATTAAATGAGGTGATACATGTAGAGCATTTTGCAAGGACTTGGAGAATGTCAGATGCTGCCACTGCCTACGGCAGCTGAAGCCAGGCTCTCAGCAAGACCTAGGAACCTCAGTGTGTGCACCTGTTCCCCTCCCCACAATGGATGACCTCTCCCGCCTCAATCTCTTCCATCCAGCACACACCTCTGGTCCAGCAAGGCCTCGGAGTAGGAGGGTGGGGAGCCTACTTCCGACGCATTCTGCTCCGCCTGGCTGGCCACATACTGGATGCCATTATTGACGTTGTAGGTCACGTTGCAGTGGTGGGGGTGGTCCAGGACCACCAGGCGGGACAGCAGCACAGGGTGCTGCAGCCGGTGCACGGGCAGCGTCATGAGGTTGTTCCGTTTCCGCTGGTGGTGCAAGACCAGTGCCAGCAGGGCCACCACCAGCACGAAGATGACGGAGCTGCCGATGATGGCATAGGTGATGCTGGGGTAATACACAAGCTGGTTCTCTGAAGTCACAAACACCTGCCCGCTGCCAGGTTCTGAGAAACCCCAGAGAGAGGAGAGAAAAGAGAGAAGGTTACCAGTTTGGCTCATCTTTGTGTTTCAACGTCAGTCCCAGAACTTGCATGCGAATGTTCACAGTAGCCCTATTCACAATAGCCAAAAAGTGGAAACTGCCCAAATGTCCACCAACTGATGAACGGATAAACAAAATGTGGTACATCCACCCAAAGGAATATTATTCGGCCATAAAAAGTACTAAATACTGATACATGCTACTGCATGGATGGAACTCAAAAACATGATGCGGTAAAATAATCCAGACACAAAAGATCACATATTGTATGATTCTGTTTATACGAAATTTCCAGGAAAGGCGATTTTACAGAGGCAGAAAGTAGATTAGTGGTTGCCTGGAGTGGGAAAGAGAATGGGGATTAACAGTCAGTGGGCAGGAGGAATCTTGTTGGGGTGATGGGAATGTTCTGAAACTGGTTTATGGTGATGGTTACACAAATTGGCAAATTTCCCCCTGCAAAATCACTGAACTGTACAGTTAAAATGGGCAAATTTTAAGTACTGCAAATAATACCTCAATTAAGTTGTTTTAAAAAGTATCATATACTCATATACTATCCAGGGAACAGGGGTGAGAGTTCTGGTGGCAGAAATCAGTTCTTTAGTAGAAATGTATAATGTAACACATCTCAGGAACACAGGCAGTACCTCTGGGGTCCTCATACCTGCAGAGCATTTATTTTAAGCCAGGCCCCACATGGAGCTTTTGGGATGGAGAGCCAGCACAGCCCAGCCTCACAGCAGGAACTCCTGGGCTCAAATCCCAGCCCCTCAAAACTTGCTTGCTGTGTGCCTTTTGGAAGTGCTACCCTCTCCCGGCTGCAAAATGGAGATGCAATAGTGCCAAGTTCTTGGGGCTTCTCTGAGCATGAAATGAGTCAATACTCATCAAGCCCCTGAACATAGCTACACGCTGTGCTCTGTAAGTGCATGTGTTTGGTACATACAAAGACACGATTGATTATTTATTTATTTATTTATTTGAGACAGGGTCTCGCTCTGTCACCCAGGCTGGAGTGCAGTGGCACGATCGCGGTGCACTCAACCTCCGCCTCCCGGGTTCAAGCAATTCTCTCACCTCAGCCTCCCAAGCAGCTGGGACTACAGGTGCATGCCACCATGCTCAGCTACTTTTTGTATTTTAGAGATGGGGTTTCACCATGTTGGCCAGGCCAGTCTCGAACTCCTGACCTCAAGTGATCCAACTGCCTCGGCCTCCCAAAGTGCTGGGATCACAGGCGTGAGCCACTGTGCCTGGCCAGGCACGTGCTTTGTATCACATCTCCCTGCCTCGTAACCACTCCATGGGGTAGGTGGTGTGATTCTCCTTTTTTTTTAGATGAAGAAAATGAAGCTCAGAGAAGTCAGTTCCCCTGACCAAGGCCACACAGTTTGGAGGTAAGGAGCTGTGCGTGAGTTAGTCCAGGGGTCTGACTTCAGGACCCGGCCCCAGCGTTCTGCTCTACATCACCCGAATAAGACCTGCCAGGCAATCTGCAGGCACTTCCTCGGGAGTTCCAGGGTGGAGGTCTGATACATATCTCACCCCTGCAGGTTGCTATCATAATATCCTTCTCTGCACACATGCTAAAGAGCCATGCTTCAAGCACTCAGGTAAGGAGCTTCCCAGTCAGCAGGACACACCTGGCCACCACTGTAAGGCCCAGGCAGGTGGAGGAAACCAGGGGTCCAAGCTGGGTACCCCTCATCTTTACAGACAGCTGCCACTACCTACTGTCATGGCCTAGCTGGAAGAATAATCTAAATGCAGCTCAAGTGAGTACACTTGGTGGCCACGACCCTGTCCTTGTTCCGCCTGTGAGGCAGTGAGGAGGTTTCAGTGGGTCCACAGGGGTCAAAATGTAGCCATGAAATAGCAGCAGTGGCAGCGACTACAGGTGACTCATGTCCGCTGTCCTGGCATCGGCTAAGGGCTTCACTCCATCCCTCATCACTAGCTGTGCATCTGTTTTGTTCACTGCTGTATCCCGAGAGAGTAGGATGGTGCCTGGCACATAGTAGGCACTCAATAAATACCCGCCACGCAATGGGAAAAAAAATCTGTTTATTCACATGCCCTAGTAAAGTGAGTGCTGCTGTTATTCCTATTTTTCAGATGAGCAAATGGACTCAGAGAAGTGAATTATTTTGTCTAACATCACCTAAGAAGTAGGCAGAGGAACAGGACTAGAATTTAGATGTTTCTCCTTCAAAAAACCACAGACTGTGAAACACATTGACTTCTCTTCTTTTCTGATATAAACATTTTCTGATTCCCCAAACGATCCCAATCTGAGACAAATGATGACCTTCCCCTTCAAGGTCCGGCTCTGTGTGTTAATTTGTCTCTCCAGCCACACCCAAGCATAGACTAAAAGCTACAAAGATTCTCCAAATCCCTGGCGGTCACTGTTTCAATGATTCATTGCACAGAGAGAAGCAAATAGGGGCCCAGCGGAAAGACAGAACCATGTTACACTACAGTTAAGGGAGGGAGGCAGTTTTTGGATGTTTTCTGAAGACAATTAGCTGTCATTCAGGGATTCTGCCGGAATTCTGTCTGTTCTCCGCTTAGACAATTAGAAGCTGGGTGGAGGCTTGTGTATGTGTATGTTTCAGAATTCAGGCTTAAACTAAAATATCTTCTTTATTTTGTTATCTAGCAGGGAGAACTGCAGAGTTAGGAGCCTTGGGGGGAATCCTGGAGCCACTGCTTCTAGCTGTTTGAGCTCAAGTGAGTTATTTAACTCTTAGAAGCCTCACCCTCCTCGTCTGTGAAATGGTGGCGGTCCTAGGTAAACAACAGTATCCGTATCTCCCTGGATTATCCAGATGGTAGAGTATAATATATACACTGAGCACAGTGCCTGGCAAGGGTTTGCCTCAGTAATGCCAGCTCTTTTTTGTAACCACCACCACCACAACAAAATAATAATGATAATTATTATATAACTTTGAAGGAGAAACATCTAAATTCTAGTCCTGTTCCTCTGCCTACTTCGCAGGTGATGTTAGACAAAATAATTCACCTCTCTGAGTCAATCTGCTCATCTGAATTTGCTCATATAATTATAATTTATATAATAAATAATAGACACAAAATTTACCACTGTAACCATTTTAAAGTGCACAGTTCAGTGGCGCTTAACATTCATACACATTATTAACGTTCATACGTGTTATTGTGCATTCATCACCACTATCCAGCTCCAGAATTTTCCATCATCTCTCACTAATGAACACTAGATTGTAGTGTTGCCTTTCTTACCGTTATCCTCACCAACTTCTCGCAACCGGGGGTAGAAAGTTGGGGGAGCCACCTCTGGGGGATAGGGTTGGGTTGGGGAGAAGATACGAACAGACTGAGTTCCATTCCAGTGAGATGTATTTCTTTTTATTTTTTATTGTTTAATTTTTAATATATATTTTTTGAGACAAGGTCTCACTCTGTTGCCCAAGCTGGAGTGCAGTGGTGATCTTGGTTCAACAGCCTCCACCTCCTGGGCTCGAGCCACCTTCCTGTCTCAGTGGCTGGGACTACAAGCATGCGCCACACAACCCAGCTAATTTTTGCATATTTTGTAAAGACGGAGTCTCCCTATGTTGCCCAGGCTGGTCTTGAACTCCTGGGCTCAGGTAATCTATCCGTCTTGGCCTTCCAAACTGTTGGGATTACAGGCGTGAGTCACTGCTCCTGGCCAGTGAAACGTAAATTTCTTAAAGGAGGAAAGTGGGTAAACTGTCACACAGAAAACAAATGGTCCAGAGATTTTAAAATGCTGACTTCTGTGTAAACACGTGAGGTTTTAAGAATACAAGTGGGAGCCCTTTAAAATGCATAGGATATAAAATGCCTGTGGAACTTAATGGTCTCTCTTATGTCTCCGAAAGCAGGCCTCTTCAGACATCTCTTCACTTTGGCAGGCGAGACACAGTGATCACATTTGCCTGAGAAATTATGATGTTGCATAACTCAGTGGTGCCTGCTCTCGTTTTTGCTGTGTGTAAAATGTCATCTTGTGTTAATTCATTAACTAGGCCCACTTTTCTTAAGAGCTTAATGAGCCTGTTGGCCAAATCACTAATATCAGAGTTGCCTGGGACCTAAGTTCCAAGTGCATAATCCATGGATAATGAAGTTTCCATTTATTCTGGCTGTCCCTCAAGCTAATGCCCTCGTGCTCCACTGTCAAGCATCTTGAATTCTTGTCCTGTCCGTGCCGCTTCTACTGTACTAATTCCAGGCAATCTGGTCACTACCTAGAGACTGTTGTTCTATCAACACTGCCAGTAGCTCCACGGCCGCTTGTGGAGAAGCAGGCTGTGTTTTGTACAACTCCAGGGGTGCTCTTCACCTCAATGTCATTACATATTTCTTTAGCTATCATGACAGCTTTCTAGCAGATGGCAGCCAAGTGTCTTGAGGAGGAGTACCTTTAACTAATTCACTCAGAGGTGCTGTCTGGATCAGCGAAGGCACTCAAGCAGCTGACACTTGTGACTTGGTGTTCCTTCACTTCCAAAAAAATCCCCTCCTCCAGATGCAAATTACATTTCCTACCGGATACCATTTTTCACCCATCAGATTGGCAAAAGCAAAGTTTGAGCTCATATTCTGCTGGCCAGGTCTCAGGCAAACAGGTATATTCGTGCCTGGTATATATATGCAGGCATGGCTAGTGGGAGGGTAAGTTGGTACCAACCCAGGGTGGTGGAGGAGCTAATAATATATATTAATATAAAATGTGCATATTTTTTGAGATTGGCCAGGCATGGTGACTCCTATCTATAAACCCAGCTCTTTGGGAGGTGAAAGCAGGGAGGATGGCTTGAGCCCAGGAGTTCGAGACCAGCCTGGGCAACATAGGGAGACCCTGTCTCTACAAAAAAATAAACATTTAATAATTTAATAAATTAGCTGGGTGTAGTGGCATGCGCCTGTAGTCCCAGCTACTCAGGAGGCTAAGAAGGAAGATCACTTGAGCCCAGGAGTTTGAGGTTGCACTGAGCTATGATCATGCCACTATGCTCCAGCCTGAGTGACAGAGTGAGACCCTGTCTCTAAAAAACCAACAAACAAAATAAGCATGGCTCACCGCACCCTCCAACTCCTGGGTTCAAGTGATTCTCCGGCCTCAGCCTCATGAGTAACTGGGATTATAAGCGCATGACACCCACCATGCCCAGCTAATTTTATATTTTTAGTAGAGATGGGGTTTCACTATGTTGGCCAGGCCAGTCTCGAACTCCTGACCTCAAGTGATCCACCCACCTCAGCATCCCAAAGTGCTGGGACTACAGGCGTGAGCCACCGTGCCTGGCCCAGCCTGACCTCCTGAGTCCAGAATTCCTGTTCTGGAATATTCACTGCCCTTCAAACTGACTCTTCCTCATCCCTTTGAAAAACTCCTACCTTGCTATTTTTTTAAGTGTTTTTTTCAGTTTGTTTTTCCTCCAGATTATATATTTTAAAAGTTAGATTTATTGAGGTACACCTTAGACATAATAAAATTTGCCCTTTAAAAACGCACCATTAGATGAATTCTGATAAAATGAAACAGTCACACATCCTCTTCCACAATCAAGATACAGACCCTTCCATCCCCCACAAAAGGTATTTTGTGCTTCTTGTGGTCACTCTTCTCCCCTCATTCCAAGCCTCTGGAAACCAGGGGTCTATTTTCTGTCCAAATAGATCCACTTTTTTTCCAGAAAGCCATACAAATGGAATCCTACAGTATGCAGTATCCTACAGTACCTAAAAACAAATTTTTACGTAGTCCTTTGGATCAATTCTTTCTTAATGGTGTTTTTTATACTCTATTCCATCTGGCTTCTTTCACTCAGCACACTGCTTTTGAGATTCATCCATGTTTCTTTAAGTGTTAATATTTCATTCCTTTTTGTCCCTGAGTAGTATTCAGTCACATGGATGTATCACAATTTGTTTGATTCCCCAAATGAGGGAGGGTACTCGGCTGTTTCCAATTTCAGGAAGGCTGGTCTTTGTGCTAACATATATTTTCATATTTCTTGGGCATACTAGGGCTGAGAGATTTCCGGGTCATATGGGAAGCATATGTTTAACTTTAGAAGAAATTGTCCCACTGTTCTCCAAAGTTGCTATAGCATTTCCCATCTCCACCAGCAGCAATGTATGAAATTCTCAGTCATCCTGTGTTCTCAACAGCACTTAGTAATACCAGTTTTTTTTAAATTTTAGCCATCTTAATAGGTATTTAGTGGTATCTTATTGATACCAGTTAAAACTCTTATTGAGGTTTTAATTAGCATTTCCTAATGACTAATGGTATGAGCATCTGTTCATGTACTGATTTGCCACAGTTTTATCTTCTTTAATGAAGTATTTATTCACATCTTTTGCCCATTTTTAAATTGGTTTGACATTATTATTGGATAGTAAGAGCACTATTTATATGTTCTGCGACATAGTATTTTATCACAAATGTGTTTTGCAAATATTTTCTCCTAGTCTATGGCTTATCTTTTCATTTGCTTTACAGTGTCTTAAAAAGAGCTTTTTGGTGTTTTCTTTTTTAAGACTAGTCAATGAAGAGAAGGTTTCAAAACAAATTTTTATATAGTCCTTTCCATCAATTCTTTCTTAATGGTTTGTGTTTTTTGTATTCATTTCAAGGAATCTTCCCCTGTATCATTGCTTAGAAGAAGTCTTATAGCTTTAACTTCTACATTTGTGTCTATGATCCACAGCAAGTTAATTTTTGTTTATGCTGCAAGGTAAAGGTCAAGGTTCTTTTTATCTCCCCATTTAGCTTTCCAATTTTTCTAACACCATTTGTTGAAAAGCCTATCCTCTCTTATTGAATTACCTTGGCACCTTTGTTGAAAATCAATTGACCATACAAGTCTGAGTCTATTCTTAGACTATCTATTTTGTATGATTGAGCTATACACCTATCTTTATGCCAATAAGGGTTGTTAACTACAGCTTTATAGTTAAGTCTTGAAATGAGGCAGTGTGTCTTACATGCCTTTTTCCCCCTTCTAAAATGAACTTTATTTCTGATTGTAAAAACCCATGTCATTTAAAAAAAAAGTAATATAGAAATATTCAAGGCAGACAAAAACGTCCCCCTCCTCTCCCTCAAACCTACTAGGATTCTACTAGACATGGTTTACAGTTTGGTATAGACCAGGAGCTGGTGAACTTTTTCTGTCAAGGGCCAGACAGTAAATATTCTATGCTTTGTGAGCTACACAAGTAGCATAAAAGCTGTCATGGACAATATGTCAATGAATGAATGTGGTTGTGTCCCAATTAAACTTCATTTACAAAAACAGGCGGCAGGTCAGATTTGGCCCACTGGCCATAGTTTGCTGTCTACCCACAGCATAGATCCTTGAAAACTGCTCCCTATGCTTGTGAACATGCATGTACTTTTCTTCATGCTATATGGATACTTCAGCATGTGGGCATCTTTCCTTGTCACCTACACCTTTGTGAAAGAATAGCCACATAGTATCCCACTATAGAGATAAACTATAGTTTATTTAACCAAACCTCCATTGAAGTACCTTTAGGTTACTTCCCATTTTTGCTATTACAAACAATGCTACAATACCATTCAGGCAGACAGTGAGGGTCGTGAGGGGAGGGGCCAGTGATCTTTGGTCACTGATGCAATTATTTCTTTGGACGAATTCCTAGATGCTGGATGTTTCCCTGGCCATCTGGTCTGCCAGGTTTGAACACTTGGGGTTGTCTTGAACATTCTCCTTTTTCTCTGTCCACATCAAGCAACCAAGTATGGTCAATTTCTACTGTGCTGTGTTTCTCCAGCCTCTTAACCTCACGTCCATTCTCATGGTCACGTCCAGGCCCAGGCCAGGAAGAAAACCTCCGTGAGAGTCTTGCCAACTGTAGCCTCTTCGAACTGAAGTCTTTTTGCAATACTCCCACAAGTCTGAACATTACCAAGGACTGTGTTGCTGTGTCATTCTTGTAATATTCTTCAGATCAAGGAACTTCAGTGGCTCACATCACCCTGTTTGGCCTGTCATTCACAGATAGCACTGTTCCCTGTGCTTAATTTCCCAGCATCAACCCCCAGAGGGCATGGGGAAAAGTCCAGAGTTGGAATGAGGAACACCATCTGCCTTGTGACATGTCCTCATTTCTGATTTGAACTAAATAATGATATTAATAATACTAACAACCATCACCACCATGCATAGTTGCTTTGAAACAAAACACAAGAGTAACCATAATATCATCACCATAGTTATCCTAGCAGCTGTTACCCTATTCTCATTACTATCTGATGTGTTTTACACATTCTAACACTTTTAATCCTTACACCATCTGTATTGAGTTGAGTAGTGTCCCCCCGAAAAATATGTCCACCCAGAACCTCACAATGTGACCTTATTTGGAAAAAGGGTCTTTGCAGATACAATTAAGGTAAGAGTTTCAAGATGAGCTCATTCTGAATTAGAGTGAGCTTTGGATCCAACGATGAGTGTCTTTATGAGAGACAGAGAAGGAGATGACACAGAAACAGACAAGGGCGAAGGCCATGCCAAGCTGAAGGCAGAAACTGGAATCATGCAGCCCCAACCAAGCCAAGGAACACAAGAATCCAGCAGCCCCAGAAGCTAGGAATGAGGCACGGAACAGACTCTCCCTCAGAGCCTCCAGAAAGAACAAACCCTGCCAGAACCTTGAATTTGCACTTCTAGCCTCCAGAACTGTGAGAGAATAAATTTCGGTTGTTTCAAAGCCAAGTTTGTGGTCATTTGTTATGGCAGCCCTAGCAAACGAATACACCCTCCTGTGAAGTGGACCATTTCACAGGTGAGGAAATGGGAACATGGGTTAAGGCACTTGCCCAAGTACTCCCTACACCTGAGGAATGATTAATAGCTATTATCAGAGCTAGCTAGTGGAGAAACCAAGAGGAACCCAGGCAGTCTGGTTCCAGCATCTGTGCTCTTAGCCCACAGCTTTATTTCATTTTACATATGTGGCCATCTTACCATTAAGTTCTCAGTGGGCAAAGACCAGGCTTGCTCCTTCTTGGAACCCCACTCAGGGCTCACTGCAATCTGGGAAATACAACAGGTACTCCACGGTGTTTTTTGATATTGGTAAACTAACTCTGAAACATGTCAACATGGTAATTCACAATTTCTTCACTTACAGACAGAGTCAAAACTACAGGAAGGCAAACATTTGAAGAAGAAAATAAGGATAACCTAGACGCTGAGCAGTGAGCACTGAACCTCCTTTTTCTACTCTTCCTTTGAAACATACAATTTCCCTTTTTCTTTACCACAATCCTGTGAAGTGTGCCATTTTATTATCAGAGAGGTTAAGTAACTTACAGAAGGTCACAGAGCAAACAAGTGGTACAACTAGTCTTTGGCTGCAGGAGTCTGATGTCAGAATCCATTGTGCTATCCTGAATACTTCTCTCTGCTCCCTCCTCTCCTCTTTCGCATTCATCCTGACCATTTGTCACTTCACTGTACTGCTCTTGCAATGAGGTCCCTTTCCAGTGACTTCAATGAAGACTCAGTCTTAGAGTCTGGTCAATATACTGGAAGTATCTTCTGTGGGATGGCAAGAGGTATTTCATGAAAAAGAGTACCTTGGTCAAACAGGTGTGACAATGACTGGAATAAGACAAGTTAAACCCCTTCCCCCCTCCTTTTTTGTAGCTGTTTGGAGCGAAGGTACAGAGATCAAACTGTCTAGATTCAAACCTCAGCCATGTCACTCACTAGCTGTGTGGACTAGGAGAACTACTTTGCCTCTCTGTGTCTCAAAATCCTCACTTTTAAAATGCGATAACAGAACCCACCCCATAGGGTTAGTTTTTGGATACAAAGGGAAAGTATGTATAGAAATGTTTAAAGTGGTGTCTGGCGCAGAGTAAGTAGCACTCAACAAACCTTTCAGTTATTATCAATAGCTACTGACTCGTCAGAGCCTTTACTAGGCACATGTCCACTGTGACACTTCATGAGAGGATGTGGTTATTTCCTCAACCTCAGTGCTAGGCTGAGATGGACAGAACATACACCATATTCCAAATATGTGCATGCCCAACATTCTAGAAGGTATCTTCTCACAAATCAGAAAGGGGAATCCCCGGCCTTTGGGCAGGCTGTTGGAGGAAGCTCTGTGTTGCAGCTGCCGACGGAAGAAGATGAAGCTGAGAGACAATTACCTTAGCCCTATCCTTTCTTCTCGTGATACAGTGAGACCCAGGTCCCAGGCCACATCAGTTAAGGTTCGGCATCACCATCACTGACGGCCAAGCATTGGGAGCAGCTCCTGAGCGTGAAGTGAGAGAGGCCACCCTGAGGGTTGTACGACACTCTGCCGCGTCTGACATTTGTCAAGAACTGAGCATGCAGGAGCTGATGCTGCAGAAATTCACAAGGAGTCCAAAGGCTGCCCTGGTTCTGTTCTTGGGATCTGTGAGTTTGTCATGGCCCCTTGCATAATCAGTTCATCAGGTGCTACTCCTGCCCGTGAAACTTGATTACCCGGGGAAATGCTGAGTGCGCACACTTGGAGCTTCAGAGGGCAGAAAACTTTCTGAGTAATTGAGGGGAACGGGCTGATACAGAATCACTGTAAGCGGGGCTCCCAAGGGGGAACTTTATTGACCATGAACAAATTCATGGCTTCTTGAGATTTCAGATCTGAACACAACGACCCTGACCCAACGAGCTCCAGTGCCTTGGAGGGAGGGCTGTTCATTTTGCACACACCGGATTCTTGTTCTCCAGACACTGGGCTCTCAGGCTCCAGTCCCAGTGCAGGAAAGATGAGCATGCCTGAAAGGGGAGCACAAGACATATCTGATGCCAGACGGGACTCTGCACACCAGCCTCAACCAATCCCCAGTCCTGGTGCCTCTGCTTCATAACCTCTCTGTTCTCAGCCACGTCCCCTCCACCTGCCTCCACTCTGACTCTCTGTAGTCTCTTTTCCACAAGGCTGCAGGGTGCTCCTTCTAAAAACATTCATCTGTTCGTGTCACTCCTCAGCTCAAAAACTTCCAGTGGCTTCTCATGTACTAGAATAAAGCCCAAAGTCCACATCATGGCCTCCAGGCCCTGAATAATCTCATCCCCGTTGTTACTCTGACCTCCACTCCTGCTCCTCCCCGGCTGCTGCTGCAGACCCGTTGGCCTCCTTTATGTGGTTCTGGAACACACCCAGCATGTACCTGCTACAGGGCCCTTGCCGTCTGCTTAGCACGCCCTTCCAGGGCATCTGCATCACTCACGATTCCATTCAAGGCTCTACTCCTTTCTGGCCCACCGACATCAGTCTCCGTCCCCCTACTCACCTCGTCTACCTTCACAGCACTGTCACTGCCTGTCATTGTACTTTATATTTGTATTTAATTGTCTCTCTTTCCTACTGGAATAGAACTCCCTGGGGGCAGAGCTGAATTCTGCTTGCTCATCCCTGAATCCCCAAAGTCCCAAATAGTAAAAATTTGCTGGGAGAAGCGGGCAGAGTGTCTCTAACTCTGTGGCGCTATGAAGTCTTGGCTTGTGCATCTTTCCTATGAGACTCCACGGCTTCATGGCCATCATTCCATTCAGCCTCACAGGTGAGAAAGACTGAGAGAAGTGAGGTTACTTGTCCCCAGTCACACAGCCAGGAAATAATGGAGCTGAGACAGGAGCTCAGGTCTGTCTGACCAACACCCAGAGATGACACATGGTATGAGGGCAGGTCCCACTCAACGAGTTTGTCCCATTGATCTGTTTTGGGGAAAGTAAAACCACCCTCCTGGCTGAAACAGTCACACTGTTATTGATGGGCACTGGCTGAGCTCAGGACTCAGAGAGAAAACACATGTTCACTGTACAAAAACAGAGTCTCATCCTTCTAGAATCTTCCTTCTCACAAATAAAGTGGGATCAATGTAACCCTTTCCCAGAATCATCTAGAGATCCACTGCCTCGCAAGACCAAAAGTGTGGGGCCAGTGCAGGCAGACTCCTCTCCCAAAGTGGCCAAGATGGTGCCCTGACACCGTCACTCCAGGCCAACCCTGCAGACTGGACCTGGCTCTGCCCCCACTCACAGCCCTTCCAGGACTTCCTATTTGCCAAGGGTCAAGTCCCACCCCCTCATCATGAAAGTCAAAGCTCTTCACCATGGGGCCTTCCTCCCCCACTCTCCTCTCTCACTGTCTCCTTCTCCAGCTGCTCTTCAGTGTGCTGGCCACACCTAGAACAGCTTGCCTGCCTAGTGCCTAAAGCCTGTCAACACCGGGCCCCACAGCCTCCTGGTTTAAAAGAGACAACTGAAAGCATTTAATGAAGGGACAGCAGGATTAAAATTGGGACTGTAAAGTCAGGATGAACAACTTACACCCACCCCAAAGTTTAGATGAACACTGAAGACTATTTTAAATTTGAGCCAAGTAAAGCGACTGTGAGCTTGCTTCTGCAGTTTCCTTTTACCTGGACGAAGAGTCCGGCCCTTCACACTAGATTAAAATGGCCCTCGGAAGTGCTGAATGGCAAAGAGAAAATGCTGCTGAGAGGGAGGCAGGGAGAACAGCTGGGATTCACAGGGACACAGAGACTCCAAGCTGTGACATGATGGAGGGAAGTCTGGCTGGGGCCACATTTCATTCGTCCACTGGGAAAGCCCAGATCCTGGCTGGGCCCTGTGCTCAGGAGCTGGGAGCAGGCCTGACCCCGGTGGCACTCCCAGGGTGGGAGCGGCCCTGGGGGGCCCATTTCACTCCTGCATGCCTCCTACCATGGCCTCTGCAACAGCAGCAGCCACATTTTCTCAAGCCTGGAAGCATCAAGGGACTGTCTGGACCACTGTAAACCAAGGGCATCCCCACATCCACCCCGACTTTCCTATTTAAAAAAAGCAGCCCAGGGGACTGGAGCGCCTTTGCAGATCCCTATTCCAAGCACATCGCCCATCCCAATTTAGACGCGGATTGAAAAAGTTTAATCTAAAGGGCAGACCAGCAAATGACTGAATCAAAAGAGAGCCACGAAAACCCCACTGAACCATTACCATGGCAACTCAAGTTGCTAAAATTAACTGAAAAGAGGGTGATGGGAAAACTGGAGCTGCCCAACCTCAGACCAGCCACAGCAGGGGCCATCCTGGCCCCAAGCCAGAGGGAAATGAGAGAGGAGACCCATCTGCCAGGATGCTGGGAACTGGGACCATTGAGATCTGGGAGACAAGTGCCCAAGGATTAAATTCAAAATGAGAGTGAGAGAAAGCAAGGGGAGGGGGAGTGGAAGAGGAACAGGGACGGAGGGAGAGAAGGAGGGAGGGAGACAAGTGGGAGGGAGAGAGGGGGAGGGGGATATATATATATATATATATAGAGAGAGAGAGAGAGAGAGAGAGGGAGAGAGACAGAGACAGAGAGAGAGAAGAAAGTTCTAAGACTGAAGACCGAATGAAGCAGGCATTTCCTGGGAATTTTCAGTCATTGTTACTGCAAAAGACTGAACAGCTTTCCTATCTGCCTAACCACTGCCATCCTTTGGGCAAATGGGAGCAGGGAGTCTCCCTGAAAGCTGCACTCTATCCTTTCAGTGAGTGCTACTGAACAGCCAACTGGTATCAATGGCCCCTAATTTCTAAGGTGTTCACCCCAGAGAGTTTCTTAGAATGGAGGAAAGCCCCCAGCAGTCCCAGAGCTCTCTGAAGCCTGCTGAGAGCTGCTGTATACCCTCAGAATTTGATCTCTGCGTCTGATGAGGAAGGGCCCAGTGATAAGCCAGAGAGTCGGGTGGCTAATGGCCTCTTTGCTAAGACACAGGCTCAGGGCAGTTGCAGAACTGTTTGGAGGGTAAGGCATTTAATTGGCTGTTTAAGATAGAAAAGGGCTTTTTTTTTTTTTTTTTTTTTTTTTTGAGACAGGGTCTCACTCTGTTGCCCAGGCTAGAGTGCAAGGGCATTTTTAAATTAAGAATTCAGACTGCCACTCAAACTCAGTGAGAGGGTAACTGGGAGCTAGGGCCCAGTTGGCCTTTTTAGAACTCTGCTCAATTGTGTCATCGCTTCGAAAATGTCAACAGAAGAATGCAGTGAAAAGGAGGGGTAAGAGTTCTTTGCTACCTCTCCTACCACAGGCCACAAAAGCAGCAAAGGCCAATGAGAGACAGTGCGGGAACGGGATGGGCCTTGGTAATGAGCTCATGCACCTGCACTGGGATCAATCTAATCATTGCACCCATCCGAAGGGAAACCTCTGAGGCATCTGTCTCCTCTGCATTAAGTGGCTTCGCCAGACCCAGGTTCCTGTATGTGACATCCCGGGCTGCTCCTGCAGGCAACATGCTGGAAATGACTATCCATGCCTCCTGGAATTTGCTGAATAAGGAGGGTTCTAAAGAATTACTATTTCTCTTGCTTACTGTATCTATTTACCTGTAGTGTTTGGTGGAAGCTGCAAAATTAAATGCTTAGCAGACATTCTTTGAACTCAATGGTCAGTGGGTTTCTGGTCCAGTAATAAGGCTTGGCCAGTTACAATACAATAGTTTATTGAGCCTGCTGTGTCAGCGGCCAGAGTGAATACTGCTAACTCAAGCAGGATGCAGGGAGCGGAGATGCTCTCATCAGTTTGTGAGTATGGTGTAATCACACACAAATAGCATTGCAGGGAAAAGCAAACCCTAAAAACTGGAGAGAGAGCAATCTACTTCAGGCAGGCCATTGTTGCAAGTAAAACTTCATTTGTGGGAGCTGGGAAAACAAGTATCATCATCAAATAGCAATTACAATCCTAGGACAGGGCCCCCAGGCAGTCACTGGAGCTGCAGGCCTCAGTGTTAAAGCTGGTTCCTTCCTTTCCTTTTCCATTCATGTCTAACTCAGGGGCAGGTCCTGCTGAGTCTGCTTCCACAATGTGGGACAAGTTACCATCATCTGTTGCGTGGATTACCATGTGAACCTCTTACTTGGTCTCCCAATTTCTGATCTTGCCCCTCTCCAATCCGTTTTCCATACAGCACCAGGAGAGCTCATTTTAGGAAGTAAATAAGATCATGGTATGTTTCCTGCTTTATACCCCTGCCAAGGGTTGCTCACTGTACTGAAAATCCAAACTCCTAGCAATGGCTTAAACATATGATCTCTACGAGAGGCCCTTGACTCTTCTACAACCTGCCTGTTAGCATCCCGTGTTCTAGCTTGGGGGTCGGTAAGGTATGGCCTGCTGTCTGCTTTTATAAATAAAGTTTTATTGGTACACAGCCATTCCCCTTCATTATGTATAGTCTATGGCTGCTTTCATGCTACAATGGCAGAGTTGCATAGTTGAGACAGTGATTCTAGGGTCCATCAAGCCTAAAATACAAACTGACCCAAGGAGGGCTAATGTTAGTTCCTCGAGCAGACCAATACTGCAGTGAACCACGAGCTTAGAGATGTGCAGCTTTTATCCAGCTATGGTCTCTTTGGGAAGTTACTCTAATACACAAAATGTGGCAATCAGCATAAGGTAACTATAACTGCTATAGAAAACGAATGGAGAAATCGAGAAATCAAGGAATAAATCAAGCACACCCTTCCCCTGCTGTCCCTCAATTAGCTCTTGCTTTTTGTTATCTGTAGAAGTAAGCGCCTGAAATGTTCCTACAGGAAATGGCAAACTTGGTCTCAATCTTGGCTATGAAATACCCGAACAGTTAAAAACCTATCTGTTCTTGCCACCACCACCTCCCTGGGTGGTTGAGCAATACTGCCTGCCTGTGCAATCCTGTCTTCTGAGAGGTACTTGGATGTCTCATATTTATGCTTCTTGAAATGAAGGCTTGGTGGCGCATTTTAATGTTCTTTAAGACAAGGTGCTGGAGGCTCCACTCCAACACCAGTGGGCCTCCTGGGCAGTAGGTCACTGAACCCGGTTGTGCCATAATATATGAATAACTACAGGGTCTTGGGCTGTGGAGAATTCAAAGTTACTCATTCAATTCTATAAAGAGGAAATAATAACCAAGTGCCCCCAGGGCCGCTTTAGAATCCCTGTCAAAAGCTCTCGAAACACCGGGTGTGATGGCATGCACCTGTTATCCCAGCTACTCAGGAGGCTGAGGCAGAAGAATCGCTTGAATTCGGGAGGCGAAGCTTGCAGTGAGCCGAGATCGCACCACTGCATTCCAGCCTAGGTGACAGAGTGAGACACAGTTTCTGTAAATCTTTCGTCTAGGTTCCCCTAGTGATGATCCCTTTCCTAACCACAGAACAACTGCTAAAACTGAAATAACCTTGGAACAACTGTATTAACTAAGTTAATAGAATTGATTCAAATTTTGCCAGGATCCCATGGGGCACTGATCTCCTCTAATCAGTGACAGTTTCTCAGTCTTTCCTTGTTCTTCATGACTTTAATACTGTGAAGAGGATCGAGAAGTTATTTTGTAGACTGTCCCTCAATTTGGGTTTTTCTGATGTAGTTTCACAATTGTGAGAATATATATTATTGAAAAGAGTATCAGAGCATATTTAGTGTACCCCATCAGGGGGTACCTGAAATGCATTCACTGATGATATTAACTTTGATCACTTTATCTGCCAGGATTCTTCACTGCAGAGTTACCATTTCTGTCTTTGTAGTCAATAAATATTTTGGGGGAGATTCTTTGAAACTATGCAAATATCCTGTTTCTGCTTAAACTTTCACCCACTCATTTTAGCATTCATCATGGATCTTGCCTGCTGCCTGCAGCAAATATTCCTGTGTTGTTCTCATGGTTTTTTTTTCCCCCCTATTTCCTTGATTCCCTCTACATTTCAATGATTATGATTTTTCTATAAGGAAGGTTTGCCCCTTTCTCCAATTTATTTATTATTTATTTACTTCAGATGGACTTGTTATTTCAGTTACTCTCTGAGTTATAAAACCCAATACTGTTTGAATGGGTTCCCTCCAAAATACAAGTATTGCCAATGTGATGGTATTGAGGGGTGAGGCGTTTAAGGGATGGTTAGGCCAGGAAGGCGCCTTCCTCAGGAATGGGACTGGGGTGCTTATAAAAGGGGCATCATGCAATGTTTGGCTAGCTGCCCTTCTGCCCCCTGGGAACACACGCTCGTCGCCTCTAGAGGATGCAGCAATAGAGCAGCATCTTAGAAGCAGAGCAGCCCTTGCCAGACAGCTGAACCTGCTCACGCCTTGATCTTGGACTTCCCAGGCTCCAGAACTGTGAGAAATAAACTTCTGTTCTTTTTAGATGATTCAGTCTCAGGTATTTTGTTACACCAGCACAAAACAAAGGCATTAGTACTTATTTTGTTGCTCACATTGTTTCACCTTTGGCCATGGGGAGCGCTTTCTCAGGTTGGCTCCTGCATCCTTTCAATGAACCTCCATGCTCTTGTTTTTTATGGTTTGGGGGCTACTTGCTTACTTTCTGGGAGAAGATGCTTCAGGCACATCTTGTATTTCCCAGCCCGAGGCCTAGAATCAACTCTAACTCTTCTTGATAGTTGCATAGTGAGTGTACCATTGGTGGAGATTATAACCAGGATCTATCTATTTCCAAACTTTTCTATTATAATCTTTTACAATAAAAATCCTTGTAGGCGGGCTGTTTCATACATAAGCAGTTGTTAAAGTAAAACCTAAAGCATTTACAAAGACCTAGGAGGCCCTCTCTGAGCAGCCCCCGTGTTCTCTCTCTGCCCTCGTTCCCGATGTTCTATTCCCTTCCCCAGTGTGGTGGACAACCTTTGAGGCAGCTCCTCCAATGCCTGCCTTTTCAGATTCATGGCCTTCTGTGATCCCTTTCCCATGAGGTGGGGTTGGACTTATTTCTTACTTGTTTTATTTAATTTTTTTTTTTTTTTTTGAGACAGGATCTCACTGTGGATAAATGGCCCTTAAATGGCCCTTCGCACCCCCACGCCCAGGCTGGAGTGCAGTGGCATGATCATGGCTCACTGCAGCTTCAGCTTTCCAGGCTCAGGTGATTCTCCTGCCTCAGCCTCCAGAGTAGCTGGAACCCCAGGTACACGCCACTACGCCTGGTTAATTTTAAAAATTATTTTGAGAGATACGGTCTCCCTGCGCTGCCCAGGCTGATCTCGAACTCCTCCAGCCTCCGGAAGTGTTGGGATGATAGGCGGGAACAACCACACCCAGGCATTTCTCATTCCTAATTAATGAAATATGATGGAAATAAGATGTCACTTCCAATACCAGGTTATCAAAGGACTGTGGCTTCCGCTCCCTCTTGGCTGCTTGCTCTTGATCGTTTTCTTGTTTGCTTACTCTAAGAGCCACGACAATGTGAGCTGCTCTATGGAGAAGTCCATGTGCCCAGGAACAGAGGGAGGCCTCCAGCAAACAGACAGCCAGTGAGAGACTGAGGCTCTCATTCCAGCAACCCACAAGAAATGGAAACCCCCTAGTTGAAACTTAAGATGAGACCACAGTTCCAGCAGATAGGAGAAGTGCAATCACATGAGAGATCTTAAGCCAGAGAAACTCACGTATAAAACGTAGAATCAGGGTCGGGCGCGGTGGCTCATGCCTATAATCCCAGCACTTTGGGAGGTCGAGGTGGGTGGATCACGAGGTCAAGAGTTTGAGACCAGCCTGGCCAACATGGTAAAATCCCGCCTCTACTAAAAATACAAAAATTAGCTGGGCACAGTTGCGGGGGGCGCCTGTAATCCCAGCTACTTGGGAGGCTGAGGCAGGAGAATTGCTTGAACCCAGGAGGCAGAGGTTGCAGTGAGTTGAGATCGCAGCACTGTACTCCAGCCTGGGTGACAGAGCAGGACTCCATCTCAAAAAAAAAAAAAAAAAAGTAAAATCAACAAGTCTTGCTAGTTACAGGGCTGTACAGGTAAATCATTCTAGCAGTCCTTCCTTCCTAGGACTGATGCTCTCTTGACTTTGTATAAGAGCCTGATGCTCTCTTGGCCAAGATGACCTCCTGCCCACATTTGGCCAGCCTTCAAGATTCAAATGGCCACTAAGCCACTTTCTCCTTGACTTCTCCCCTGAGTTCCCTAACTAGTAATAACCACGCTCTGCCTCGGCCTCCCAGTGTGCTTTACCTGGCCCATGTCATGGCACATCTTCCTCTCTCCCATGTTGTAGAGTTACGGACATAGCTAGTCTTCCGAACACTAAACTTATTAAGGGCTGGATTCTCCTCTCAGTCATGTTTATAATCCATCCCTCTCACTGCTAAGCACTAAGCTCAGCCTTGCACATATATGTTAGGTGTTCTAAAATATCTGTAAAGCTAATATGTCATATTACATATTAGCCTTAAATGGTGGGTTCAGGACCACCAGGCAGCCCCAGCACCTACCGCACACAGTATTAGCTCTTAGAAGCACTATTACTGCCACTCAATATTTCAAGAATGAATGCTTGCTTCTCTAACAAGGATATAATTTTCTGGACTCTTCATGATTTTCCTCTCTGATTTTTGAATTTCTAAGTTTAGAAGAAATAACTCCAGACCAAAAGTTGAGGGCCTCTAGCTTAATTCTGCTGTTTTCATACATCAAGTGCTTCCTCTGGTGATACTTTCACCCAGAGCAACAAGGAGACCCCGCTGTTAACACCAATGGAAAATCTGCACTGGAGACCCAGGGAGCGGGAACTTCCAGGCAGGAGCATAAATAAGATTCATGTCAATTAATATTCCACTCATCGCCTCTGAGCATTTGCTGGCCACCCTATCATTGCCGGCAAAGCTCCTCTTATAACAGTGTCTATGTCCAATTGCACTAATTGAACACGCAAATGAGGGAGATAAAGGGAGACTCAGCTAATTGTATTTTTTCATTGGCTTCCAAGGAGAAAAACCCATAATCAGTCATAATTACAAACTTCCCTTGTGGTCTCAGCAGCACAGGCCCCAAATGGAGCTATTCTAAGGCATCTTGCTTGATGGCAGATAAACAGCTCTTAAACCCTGTTTTGATCTGTAAAGACTTTGGGGGAATAACAGGAGAAGCTGTGGACCTTCTTGCTTCTTTCTTCTGCTTATACCACTCAACTTTACACCTTCAGCTAAAGATACTGTCATCTGTGGCGTCTCCACCATTATCTATTCTCTCTGAGGATAAAAGTCCTTCAACAGCCCTTCATCAGGGACACTAAGACAGTGACAGGGCTGTGTGAAGCCAGTGACTGTCCCACTCCTCGGAATTCACTTTTCAAGGCGCAGAGGGGAGCAGGAAGAGAGCCACAGCACTGGGCTTTTCCTCTAGGAAGAGATAGCTGCAAGCTGCCTTGGGACATTCATGATGATGACAGTCAAATGTGGGGTAAGCTCAGCTGAAGGCAGGAATCCCCCGGCCCCACGGAGAACACAGAATGGCTTTGTTGCCTTAATCTGTCCTAAATTCATATGTTTCTGTTACCATTCAGAATAATGCAAAACCAAAATGAACAGAACATGGCGCTGGAGTCCCAGCTGAGCTTGGAAAGTATAAATCTTAGTTCCGGAGAATTCAAGTCACTTATAAATGAAGAGGAGGAAGACCTCGGGAACCTGAAGGGAAGATGGGGCTGTGCATTAGGGCGGGGGCAAGAATAGGCGGCTCCAGTCCGTCGTCATAGGCGCTCAAGGGACTTTTGCAGAACAAGTGCCAATGTGACAACCTAAGTGGCTGTCTGGCAGGAGACAGGAATGTCCAAATACTGAAATGATAGCCTAGGAAAACTTTGAAAACTTAAGAACTAGAGGAAAACTGAAACCATTAAAGAAGAAACTCCAGGCCGGGCACCGTGGCTCACACCTGTAATCCCAGCACTCTGGGAGGCCGAGGCGCGTGGATTATCTGAAGTCAGGAGTTCGAGACCAGCCTGGCCAACACAGTGAAACCCCGTCTCTACTAAAAATACAAAAAAAGTAGTAGGGCGTGGTGGTGGGTGCCTGTAATCTCAGCTACTCAGGAGGCTGAGGCAGGAGAATCGCTTGAACCTGGGAGGCGGAGGTTGCAGTGAGCAGCCATTGCACTCCAACCTGGATGTCAAGAGCAAGACTCCACAGCAAAAAAAAAAAAAAAAAAAACAAAACAAAACAGAGAGAGAGAGAGAAACTCCAATGACATCAAGAAAAACCCAACATGACAGAAAAGAACACGAGTTGGCTAAGAGTAGGAGGGACGAGTTGTCTAAACACAAGGAGAGGAAGGACCAAGCCTGGAACTGCTTGGCCACTGGATGGCTCATTTTCTGACTTTGGGCCAACTGCTTCCCTTCTCTGTACCTCAGTTTCCTGGTCTCTTCATGCTGCCCCTGATATAGCAGGAAGAGATGGCTCAGACCTGACCCCCCTGCTATGCTGTATTCATGACAAGGGGATACCCAGGATGTTCTGCCCAGAGCCTCCGATTTTCCTCTGACATGCACATTGTAAAACGCTTCTGTCTCACGTCACCAGGTTTGCCCATAAATACATTCAGCCCGCAAATTGCTTTAATTACAGAAGAAGGAAATTGCTTCACTTGGCAAAAGGTTCTTCCCGGTTCAGCTAATGGCAGTCTGGTATGCACGTCTGTGATGGACTTCTTTTTCTTTCTTTTTTTTTTTTTTTAAACTAAAAGCCATTGTGCTTAGTGAGAACTGGAAATGTGCCGTGGAACCAGCATTCACTGGGGCCCATCCTGGCCCCTCTGGTGAGTTGTAACTGCCTTCAGAAATCACACACTATTCCAGAAAGTAACAGCTGACCTCAAAGAGTGTGCTTCCCAGATCAAAAAAAGTCACTAGCCGAGGTGTTGTGACCTCACAGTGAGGGGGCAAGGGTGGAGAGGCCTTCTGGGGTTATGCATTTGGAAATGAGAAGCTCAGACAAAGTGCTGTGTGTTAAATAAAAACAAGACCCCGTAATCATTACAGTGAGAGACAATCTATGCTTCTTTAACTCTTTGCTGTGGAGATTCTAGAAAGTTCTTTGCAAGTTTCCAAGTATCATCTCATGTGCCGCCAGGGGAAATTTTCCAAGATGTCCAACACTCGCACTCTGGCTCTTACCACCAGTGAGCGAGATTACAGACTGCGTTTGTTGGGCCAGGTTTTCCCACCTGGTGGACGGGCACCCATGGACATTAAAAAGGAGTTGAGACGATGATGCACTGACATCCAACACAGACCACAGACTCTGGAGGCTGACAGACCCATGTCTGAATCCTGGCTCCACCATTTATTAACTTTGCAACTGTGGCAAGTTACTTAAAACTCCTGAGCCTGTTTTCCTCATCTGTAAAATGAAGAATAAGAGCATGCATCTCATGAGGTATTTGTGAAGATCAGACACGGTCGTTATAAAGTATGTAGCACATGGCGGCTCACACCTGTAATCGCAGCACTTTTGGAGGCTGAGATGGGAGGATCGCTTGAGGCCAGGAGTTCAAGGTCATGGTGAACTATAATTGCACTACCGTACTCCAGCCTGGGCAACACAGTGAGACACCATCTCTATAAAAAATTTAAAAATTTGCTGGGCATGGTGGCATGCTCCTATAAACCTAGGTACTCAGGAGGCTGAGGAGGGAGGATGGCTTGAGCCCAGGAGTTTGAGGTCACAGTGTGCTATGATGGCACCATTGCACTCCAGCCTGGGCGACAGAGCAAGACTCTGTCTCTTAAGACAAATAAAAACACATACTTAAATAAGCATGTAGCACAATGCCTGGCAAACAGTCGAAGGGGTCATTAAATATTTGCAGCTGCTGCTGCCAGTGCCACCATCACATCCCCCTCTGCTGTGCCCTTCTTCCTAGCTCCCTGTCAGGGTCTGGCTTTACTGACTCAGGCGCCCGTGGGACATCTATCTGTAGGAGGAAGGTGACCTTGGAAAAACAAGGGAGATGCATGAACTCCACCTACAGCCTAAAGTGGGGACTCACAACAATTTCCTTCTTTTTCTCAAGCTGGAGAAAAATGATACGAAATGAGTGGCACACAGCACACAGACCTCAGGATCAAAAAGACCTGGGTTCAAATCTCCCTCTGCCACTTCCTATGCAAGTGAGTCTGAACAAGTTCCTCAAGTGTCAAACTTCGGTGGCCAGGAAGATGAAAGAGAAAAGTGCATGTCAAGTGGTCAGCATCTCTGGCCTGTAGGAACAGCTCAACCGTGAGAGGTGCTGTTATTATTATTATTATTGGGTATTCCAGCTATAGCCCAATTCCTACATCTTGCATTATAGATAAAGATGCCCCTGCCGGGCACAGCGGCTCACGCCTGTAATCCCAGCACTTTGGGAGGCTGAGACGGGTGAATCACCTGAGGTCAGGAGTTTGAGACCAGCCTGGCCAACATAGTGAAACCCCCTCTCTACTAAACATACAAGAATTAGCTGGGCATGGTGGTGCATGCCTATTATCCCAACTACTCCCGAGGCTGAGTCAGGAGAATTGCTTGAACCTGGGAAGTGGAGGTTGCAGTGAGCTGAGACCCTGCCATTGCACTCCAGCCCGGGTGACGAGAGTGAAACTCCATCTCAAAAAAAAAAAAAAAAAGTGCCCCCAAGAGGTACCCAAGGAGGGGTCTTTGACACAAGGTGGAAATGAAACAAAGTGGCATCTGCATAAGGCTGAGCTGTGCTTATTTGACATAAAAATCTATTCCAAGGTATTGCTGTTCAGGTCACACCGGACAATGATGCATGCCATGCCTAAGGTCCAAGGAAGCTAGAAATCTGAAAATTAAAGGAAGACTGAGAAAAACCACACTGGCAACTGCCTCCTTTCCAGCAACGGCCTCCTTTATATTTTGGGGTGCTGTTTGTTTGGAAAGACTTTGCTAAGAGTTTGAGGAGACTAAACACAACACAAGGCAGGTTTGCCTGGCTAAGCCAGCTAGAAGTTTAATTAAATACAATTGCTTGCTGTGTGTTCCTTTCCCAAATGGCTTCATGCATATTCATTACTGTAATTATGGTAGTGAAAAAATCCACGCCTAATTATTCTGTGCTCCCCATCTTTCACATGCCTAGAATTTTTGCATAATGACTGCTGAAATTAATTGCAAGTTCGTTAATTTTACACTTTGTCCTTTCAAAACTTAATTGAAAATTAATTTAAAAGATACAAAAATCCCACAAAAACCCACAACAAAAAAATCCCACTAGCAGGCATTATGGCAAATCTGGTTTTTTAGACTTACAATGTGCCCTAAAAATGTGATGTGATTACTTCTAACTTGAGTGCAGTGTTGTACTTGTCAAGCTATAATAAAAGGCCAGTCCCATAAACTTGTCTCAGAACTCACATCTCTATTTCTTCTACCACATAGCAACAAAGACTTATGTTGAGTGGGGAGGGCTGTCAGGGGTCCACCTGTCTTCTGGTTGCTGGTTTATCGTGGTATCCTTCAGAAATTACATCCCCAGCCTTCAAAGAAGACCAGCAGGTGGTTTCCATTGTCACTCCCTCACACTTCTACCCTCAAATAACTCTACTGGTACCCATTTTCAGGCCCCAACTGCAATCTGGCATGCAAGAAACTTCACCTTCATGCCCAGCAAACCAACAGAAAACATTTCTTTCTCCCTCTCTGTTACAGCACTCTGTTCCCACCAGCTCTTCCATTTGAGTTACTCCCACTAATCGTGTTTTGGGGATCCCTTCTGTGTGGGACCAGGAAGGAGACACTGATCACGTAACTACTGTGTCCTGCATTGAGCTTTCGGCATAAGCAAGAGTTTCATTTGATTTCATCACCTAAGAGTTCCTGACATATAAATCCATTGCTATTTCTTGACTGGCTGATTGACAGAAGAACATTTATTGCAAGCCCACGGGGTGAGCACCATCGGCCCTACTTTTAGAGAGAAGGAAAGGCAAGTTCAGAGAGATTAAGTACGCTTCTAAGTTCACACAGCCACTAAGTGGCAGAGCAGGCATTTGGTGCCAACACTGTATTCCCCCACCCCACCACCATGTTGCCTCTCCATCCTTTTCCTGATGCCCGGCCATCTTGGCAGTTCAGATTTTAGCTTTTGCCAGCGGTGGTATCTTGGCCACATGCCTTTCTTGGCCCTGAGTCCTGAAAACAGATGGTTATGGACTGAATGTATGTATTCTCCTCAATTCATATGTTGAGGTACTAACCCCCAATGTGATGGTGGTTAAGATGAAGACTTTGGGAGGTTAGGGAGTAATGGGGTCCTGAGAGTGGGACCCCCATGCTAGGATTCGTGCCCCAATGAAGACGGAATACCAGAGAGCGTGCTGAGGAGAGAACACCATGAGAAGCTGGTTGTCTATAAGCCAGGAGGGCCCTTACTAGGAACTGAATTGGTGGGAGCCTTGATCTTGGACTTTCAGCCTCCAAAACTGAGAATTTCTGTTGTTTAAGCCACCTGGTCTGTTTTTTAAATTTTTAATTATTTATTTTTTTTAGATGGAGTCTTGCTCTGTCATCCAGGCTGAAATGAAGTGGCACAATCTCGGCTCACTACACATCCGCCTTTCTGGTTCAAGTGATTCTTCTGTCTCAGCCTCCTGAGTAGCTGGGACTACAGGTGCATGCCACCACACCCAGCTAATTGTTGTATTTTTAGTAGAGATGCGGTTTCACCATGCTGGCCGGCCTGTTCTTGAACTCCTGACCTCAAGGGATCTGCCCACCTCGGCCTCCTAGAGAGCTGAGATGACAGGCGTCAGCCACGGCGCCCGGCTCCAGTCTATGGTATTTTGTTATGGCAGCCTGAGCAGACTGTGAGATCATTTCACAGTTTTATTAGATGACCTTGGTTACTCACTTTACTCATTTTGGACTGATTCAGGGTTAAGCTGTGAGAGTATAAAGGAAAATACAAGAGAAAAATCAACTCAAGAGGGAGAAGACCACTCTTCATGACACAAAGGAAGCTAGACGGGCGGGCTACTGTTAGAAGGCTGAGGCCTGTGACATGCTAAGCAGCTGCTGTCAATCCACCTGGAATGAGCCAGAATATGTGTGCGTGTGTGTGCGTGCATGTGAGTGTGTGTAGAACCACAGCTTCCTGCTACTCCTAACATTATGCTAACAGGGACCCTCATTGAGAGATGTCTTCGATCGTACCACATAGGAGATGAATGAATCAACTTGTATTGAGTAGATGAGGAGGAGAAAGAGGTGGAAAGCAAATTAACATAGCACAAAGACATTGATTTTTTTTTTAAGTTCATAAAAGTACCTCCTTTAAAGGCGACTTTCATGATTTGAGCCTTCAACAATTTTAGAAAAAGCAATCCATCCTCTAAGAGGCTCCCACAATTCGGGAGTCTCTTAAGACCCTAGGAGTAAATTCCTTAACAGGGATCCTTTAGAGCTCAGGCTCCAGGAATATGAAAGGTATTTTAAGAAATAAGGTGCAGCCGGGCACTGTGGCTCATGCCTGTAATCCCAGCACTTTGGGAGGCTGAGGCGGGCGGATCATGAGGTCAGGAGATGGAGACCATCCTGGCTAACATGGTGAAACCCCGTCTCTACTAAAAATACAAAAAATTATCTGGGCGTGGTGGTGGGCGCCGGTAGTCCCAGCTATTCGGGAGGCTGAGGCAGAACGGCATGAACCTGGGAGGCAGACCTTGCAGTGAGTGGAGATCATGCCACTGCACTGCAGCCCCTAGGCGACAGAGCAAGACTCTGTCTCCAAAAAAAGAAAATAAAATAAAGAAATAAGGTGCTGTGCCTGTGGATACATTTTTCCTCCAAATGTGTAAACAGAGGCTTTCATTCCAGATAAGCCCATAAATGTTGATGGTGATCACAAACCCAAATGAGGTGTTCAGACACAGCCATAAAGCCTCTGGATCCAATCTGCACATCAGGAGAATATACTGTAAGGTACCTGGAGGCTCTAAGCAGGTGTCAGGAAGCAGCCTTGCAAACAGATGGAAGTCCAGTGCTAGGTGTGTGCCAAGAGCTGTCAGGTGAGAGTGAAGAAGCCTGGCTCTAGAAGCATAACCACCCTGCTTCATGCAGAGGCAAGCGTGGGACGGGGTGGGAAGCAAGCCAGGCACGGAACTGAGCTGGAAGGTCCGCAGTGGCTCTTGGCTCTCAGGATGTTGGTCCTGCTGGCTGACACAGAAAGGTATCCTCAGCATGCTGCTCGGTGAAGACAGCACATTAGTGGACAGCATATCTTTTACGAGAGCAGGATGCCATTTATGTTGATGAGAAAGTGTGTATGTGTGTGTGTATTTCTATCCATTCATAAAGAAGGTATAGAGGGCTATACAGCAAAATGTTAACAATGGCTACTATCATTGGATGGATAAATTACATGCGATGTGAAGGTGGTATTTTTCTACATTTTCTGAGTTAATGATCTTGTATTGAATTAATACCTCTCCTTTCGATCTCAGGTCAATCATCTGCTCTTCAGAAAAGCCTTTGATGACCTTCATGATTATGACAGTTCCCCTTATTCGTGTTCACCTAAATCTAGTTATCTCTCATCATAGCACATGCTATAGTTATATATTTACCACAATCTTTTGTTTGTTTGGTATTTTTTAGAGACAGGGTCTCTGTTATTCAGGCCAGGGTACAGCAGTACAATCATAGCTCACTGCAGCCTTGAACTTCTGGGAGGAAGCAATCCTCTTGCCTCAGCCTCCTGAGTAGCTGGGACTACAGGTGTGCCATGACACCCAGTTAATTTTTTGTTGTTGTTTTTTTTAAGAGATGGGGTCTTGCTATGTTGCCCAGGCTGGTCTTGAACAGCTGGCCTCAAGCCATTCTCCTGCTTAGCTTCTCAAAACATTGGGATTACAGCCATGAGTCCCTGTACCTGGTCTACAGTTTTTTATTCAGTGTGTGCTTCCCTCAGGAAACTTGGTATTCCATAAGAACAGGAACCATGGTGGGTATAGTTTCATTTTGTTTTGGTGGACAACTTTGTTCCCAGCACCTAATAATAATAATGATGAAAGTAACAGTAATGAGATCAACAGCAGAGCAGCAGGAGCAGGAATGGAGGTAGTGACAGCTAACATTTGCTTAGTACCTGCTAGGTACCAGACTCCAAGGACTTCGTTATGAGGTCAGTATGGTCAACATCCCCATTTTCCTGAAGGGGAAACCACAGCCCAGAAAGACTGTGTAACCATCACAACCTCACACAGCTGTCAAAGGTGGGAGCCAGGATCTGAACCCGGGCAGCTGGACTCTTGAATCCATGCTTGCAACTGTGATGCTACACTGCCCTTTTACCCAGCACTTCCCACACAGCAGCACCTCATAAATATGTATTAAATAAAAGATTGATCACACATTCCTTTTTACAATCCTGAAATAGTCATCTCCATGTTTGGATGAGGAGAAATACAAAATCACTCCTCTGGGAATGAGGCAGCAGAATGAAAGAGGTCGTTCTGAAAAAGCAGAGTTTTCTGGAAAGAAGTGTTCTTTTTCAGACAGCAGTGCTTGACTCTGAAGAAAAATGCCCCATACATGGTTCACACAAGTCCTCATGTTTTTAATTTTCCTGAATGCAGAAGGGCACAGGGAATGATGGGGTTCAATGGCATTCTCTTCAGACATTCTACAAATGGGACTCTGGGCTCAAGTTTCTATAACTTGATAAAGTCAAGAGTTCTGGTTCCTTTTAAGTGACCAATGAAAGAGAAGCAGTGTCTCATCTGAAACCTTCCCAAACTCACAGTAAGAGAGCCAGGCCCTAGAGAATGGATGGGGAGCTACCACCAGGGTTAAGATATGCCAAGAGCCTTGTATGTTGCATGAGGGATTTGGGTAAAACCATGTAGGCATGGGGGATTATTGATCCCCCCCTCAAAAAAGCAGGCAGAAGTGGTCATATTTGCATGGACTTAGCAGAACAAGACTGTCTGTAGAGCTGAAGAGCCCCACGTGCATTGTTAGCTAGGAATATTTAACGGATTAGGACTGCGTGTACTGCCAGACAGACCTGATTTAAGTTTTTCACATGATATGAATTCTCCAGGGTAAAACCAAACACACTGGCATCATTCCAGGTTAAAGCAGGAGATAAAACTGGAAGAATTCAGACTGCTCCATTCATTTCAAACCCAGAAAGCGAGGCTCTCCTTATAGCTTATTGTTTCAGGATTAGCGTATGTAATGTTAATGCCACACTGCATACCGATGAGATGGGGCCTCACTTCATTAAGCATTTGATATGGTTAAACTGCTACCCCATTTCAAAGCCTACAGAAATCATCGCACACTGACAACTTGTCCTACAAACAGAATGCAAAAGCGTGACTTCACTGGCTGCAGATGAGCCTTCTCTCTCTCTCACCTTCTAGTCATTTTCAAATGTGGAGGGAAAAAATGTACTTTTTCCAACTCCCTTGTGTCTTAGCGTAAGAAAAGGACACATTTTCTACCATTTCCACCATTTTCTGGCTCATGCCAAAGATATTAAATAACTCAGTAAAGCCAGATGTATCCTATTCTTGCCAGAGCTCAGAAACAGACCCAGCTACTAGGCAGCTGTGAAATAGAGCAGCAATCTGTCAGGATTTAATTAGGCCAGCTTTTTGGATGGGGTATGGTTTTTTTTTTGTCTTTTGGGGTGGGCATGTTGGCAAAAAAGTTGGGATGGGCCGACTATGGCTTAGTATGTCCTTGAATCAGGTGATGCTTGACTGATGGGAGGTAGCAGGGAGTAACTTCCCTTTCTTTACGTGCAGATGCTAAACACAAGTAAATATAGACCCGGAGGTATCTGAATTTTATGCACATATGGGGAATTAACAGCAGCATGTCTCTGGCTCTCCTGTCTTTCCTGCTTCAATGCTAAATTCACCATGTCACCGCTGGGTCAAGTGTCTTGGGTGACTGAGCAGGGGAGCCACAGAGGGATTTAGGAATATATTTTTCCTTAAGAACAGTGACACAAAGTCAGGCCATAAACATTATACACAGGCACCAGGCTGATGCATCGAGGGGCTGTTTTGCAGCCCTTTATAATCTAGCTTTTAGAATTATGAGTCCTTTTCTCCCTGTTTTAAAATGTTCAATTCCTATTCAGCTCTCCTTTCTGTACTCTGAGCCTTAATCATGAAAAGCTACTTGAATGTTCAAAAGGAATTAGATGGTGGGACTTCAGGGGCCAGCAACAGAGAATCAGTTGGAACAACATAAATAGCCAACAACAGGGGATGAGCTGGACCCCGCACAATGTTATAAACAGTGGTGAGGTGTGACTGGAATGGTGGTGTTCACAGTGTGCTTCTGGTCCACGAGAAATAGGTTTTCATGGACTTATGTGCAATGCCAATGACCCTTTTTAGTACAATGCTTCTAGAAAAATGCAAAACTTTCCCTGCTGGCTCAACATCTTCCTCATCCTACCACTATTCATCCTAAATACTCCTACTGTTACTACTAATGATGGTAATGGTGACGATGAAGATGATGACAGCAGCCGTGGCTAACATTTACCAAGGGCTTTCTAGAAGCTGATGTCTTTATGAAATGTTCTGTACGGATTACCAACCTCATTTCCTCTTTTAAAAAGCTCTATAACAGAAGTATGGTCATCACTCCCACTTTGCACATAGTAAGACTGAGGTACAGAGAGGTTTAGGAACTTTCTCAAGGCTGATAGGAAGAAATGCAGGCCCAGTGATGAGCTGTCTGACTCCAGAGCCCATTCAGTTAATCATTTTAAACTACTGCCTTCTCCGCCTAATTGTCAGATCTGAATAGGCAGGGACCATGTCTGTCTTAGTATCACTGTATTGTTGTAAATAAAATTGTGCTTGGCACATAGCAAACCTCCACAAATCTAGTATTGTGGAGTGAATGAATGAGTAAAGGATGACAGAGTTTTAGAGAACTGGGGGTCCCTGAACATTGCTTATTTTTTCAAACAGGACAAAGCTGCCGTCTTCATTTTGTCCTTACTGGTAGGGGTATGGTTGAGTCTTGAGACAAGTGGATTCACACTGGGTTTCTGGCACAGGTTGTGAATCACAGTTGGGCAACCATGAACCCATGGAGAAGAGGACTGTAATCACCAAGACTCCAAGTCCCGGGAGTGAACCATATACCCAGTGGTGTCACCAGGCTTGCCAACAGATATCGCCACACAGGAAACCTGAGATAGGACCTGGAGGATACAGTGGTCACTAGGTGGTTGACAAATGTTCCTGAATTTCTGTCCTTCCAGATACACAATAGGATTAGACTTCCCTGTCCCCTCAGAAGTTCAGATCTGTCTAGGTGATGTGCTTTGGCCAGTGAAATGTGAGTGGTCTAGCTCCCTGGGTGACTAAGATGAGAGAAGCCTGCCCTACTAATCCATCATGGACCTGCAAAGCAAGTGGGAAACAAACCTCTATTGTCTGAAACTGCTGAGCCTTGGGTCTGTAAGTTACCAAAGCACCACCTAGCATATACCAACTAATACAGGGGCCTACACAGACAAAACATCTGGGCAAAGCAACAAACCAGGCACATATGAAACAACAGGGGGAAGGGAATTGTAATATGTAAGCAGCTAAATGTCAGATGTGATACTAAGGACTTTATGTAATAATAATCTCATGTGTTATCTCACCTCTCCATGTCCCCATTTGTAAACTGGGAATAATGACAGTATTCCCAGTTTATAAATTCTTATTTGGTAACTGAGAACACTGAGAAGTAAAATAACATTCCCAAGACGTCTCAGCTAGTAAGTGGCAGAACGAAGATCTGAATCCAAATCTGTCAGACCTCCAAAGCCTCAAGGCCTTTCCACTACACTCAGCGGCTTTTCAGGACAAGGAAATTTACTCAAAGCTGCATGAGACCAGTGCTGGCTATAGCCCCAAGGGCTGCTAAGGCAAGGCATAAAGGAATGAGGAGGGTAAAGGTATCAGGGGGAATTTTTGAAAGAAGTGGGTTTCATTTCAAATCAATTATTAAAACTAAGTGGTGCTCTTAACAAGAGAGTTGGGAGGGGCATGTGACAATGTCTAGCACACAGAGGCAGTAGGCACAAAGGTAGATGAGGAATAAGGTGACTGGTTGGACAGCAAAGATGCAAAGCACACATCTCAGCGTGCAAAGCTTTAAATAACAGCCTGGGGTGTTTCGATCTTCTAACTGTAGTGGGCTCCTCGGCAGGGGTGGGAAGTTATAAAAGCCGTGTTTATGTAAAATTGTTCTGGCGACTGTATGTAGGATGAGCTACAGCAGAAAGAGGGAGAGAGACTCAGGGTGGCCAGATATGCTATTCTGGTGGCCAGACAAAAGGAAAGTAGGTCTGAATTAGGAGAGAAGCTGTGGAAAGGAAAAGGCAGGAAAGTAATAATCACCTTCATGAATTGAGCTCTCACTAGTTGCCACATTTTGGGCTAAGCAATTTGCACACATTGGCTCACAGAACGTTCCCCACACTCTTGAGGATGCAGCATTACCCCCATTTGACGAATGAGGAAACTGGGGCTTGGAGAGATTCCGTGATTTTCCCACAATGACATAGCAAATATAATGTTGAGTTAAGAGCTAATATATGATAGGTGCTAAAAGCACATCCTAGGTCTTATTTAATGTTACAACACAGGCACTACTATTATTCCCATTCCCAGAAGAGAAAATGGAGGCTCAGAGAAGCGAAGTAACTTCCTCGGAGTGGTACTCAGCTAGTAAGTAGCAAGGTTCAGATGTGAACTCCGTTGAGTTTGGCTCCAAAGTCCATGCTCTGAATTGCTATACTCACGAGCATGCGCATTTGGCCCCTGAGGCTTTGGCTGGTTTGGCCTGGGAGCAAGTTGGCAGGATCTCATCTCCGGAAAGGAGTCTCCACCATTCACCCTAAAAGGTGCCAGGGAGACAACTCCGGCAACACATTCTATGCCCTGGACCTCATCCAGGCTACCTAGGAGTGTGAGAGAAAAGCGAATGAATTCTTATGCTGCACATATGCCAGATATGTGCATGTAGCTTTGCTTTGAAGAGCAGGGCAGCATTGTAACTTTCCCCACAAAGCGGCCTTGTGATGCTTTGTGTGTGACCCAAACCCATTGAGACGGCACCTCTGCCTTCTCCTCTAGTTTGTGGTAGACCAAAATGCTCAGAATTGGATTTTTCAATAAACCACTCATCCTGCAGTTACCTGCAGAGAAAAAAGTCAGGTCACAGGCTTCTGAAATGTTCCCACAGCCTCTGTGCTTCCATCATTAAGGTGGATCCAAGATTGGGAGACAAGCAGGGGTGCAGTGGTCTTCTGCATGCCCGGACTATCCGTTGCGAGGCTAGAGATGCTTGAAAGAGGTTTTTGTTTGACAGCTCGCTTTTAAAGTGCAAAGTGCTGTCACAGACCAATTGTTCCTACCAGCGCATTCTTGAAATTCCACTTTTATTTCTATCAAAGTAACATGTGCACACAATTTAAAGAGTCAAATAGTTGTAAGAGGCTTGATAAAAGCGATCGCATTCTTTGACCCTCATCTTCCAGAAGCAGTCATTTTCTACTATTTTGGTTAGGTCTTTTGATAGCTTGCTGCCGTATCTCTAAATAGCATGCTTGTGTGCTACTTTATGATTCTTTAGTTTTAGGAATTATTTATTGTCTTCCCTCTCTGAAAGCTGAGGATTTAGCTCTAGTTTATTACCTTCTCTGCCACTGCCACACACATGCCCATTTTCAAGCTTCTTAGTTAGACAGTAATTATAGATAATCAGTGTTTTTGTTATCTTGATCAAGAAAATGCTACAGATGAACAACACAGGTATACTATGATTTGAACACTTTTCTTCCTGGGAAAACAAAAGCCTTCCCCCTCCCCATTTGTTTAGCATTCCATATACTTCTCAATAATCCACACACAAAGTCTTTCCCAGATTCATAAATCTCTTCTCAACAAATTCAAATATATTAAGTATTCTATCAATTTCTTCTTCTGTGTGTGTGTGTGTGTATGTGTGTGTGTAGAAAGGGTCTTGCTCTGTCACCTAGGCTACAGTGCAGTAGCGTGCTCACAGCTCACCACAGCCTCAAACTCCTGGGCTCGAGCAATCCTCCCATCTCAGCTTCTGGAGTAGCTGGGATTGGAGGTGAGCACACCGTGCCCAGCTATAATAATTTTTAATTTTTCTGTAGATATGGGGTCTCACTATGTTGTTCAGGCTGGTCTCGAATTCCTGGCTTCAAGTGATCCTCTTTCCCCAGCCTCCCAAAGTGTTGGGATTACAGGCATGAGTGAGCCACCAAGCTTGGCCTATCAATTTCTTCCTACAGAAATCTCTCCCCACACCTTCGGATCCACTCCAGTCTGGACAAAGGGTTCCCAGCTGCCACCATGTGATGGCCCTTCAGCGTCATTCCAGAGGCTCCTTTTCACTCTCTAGGGTTGGATCCCCAGTTTCCCATATCCTGTGTCTTTCTTTTTCTTGGTTTACTCCCTTGGTTTTGGTAGACCACATTTATTAGCAGCTTCCTGAAAGGGCTGTATGAAAGTAACTTTTTAATCATTTCTGAAAATGTCTTTATGGTACAGAATTTGAGTTGAAACGATTTGTTTCAGAACGGTCTTCTCACGTCCAATGTTATTAAGAAGACTGACACCATTTTGATTCTTGAATCTTTGTAAAAAGCTTACTTTTATTTATGTATTTATTTTTGTAATGCCCTCTCTAGAAACTTGTAGGATCTTCTTTTTGCCCAATGTTCTGAAATTTCATAACGATGTGCTTGGTGTGGTTTACTGTCGTTCACCAATCTGAGCATCAGGTGGGCTCTTCTCTGTCTGAAAACCACTGTTCTTTGGTTCAGGGAGCATTTTCTTCAATTTCTCAAATTTTTCTCTTCTCTCTAGAATTCCTATGATTTGGATGTGTATCTCCTAACCCAGTCTTCAGTTTTTATTTTCTATTTCTTTGTGTTTTTCTACCTTCTGGTATATACCTTCAATTTTCTGGGATATACCTTCAAATTTATGACCTAACTTTTTCCATTATTATGTTTTTTTAGAGACAAGGTCTCACTCTGTTGCCCAGGCTGGAATGCAGTGGTGCAATCATAACTCATGGCAGCCTTTAACTCCTGGGATCAAGCAATCTTCCCACCTCAGCCAACTGAGTGGTTAGGCCTACAGGCATGTGCCACCACACCCAACTAATATATTTTTTAAATTGTTTGTGAAGATGGGGTCTCACTATGTTGCCCAGACCAGTCTTGATTTCCTGGCCTTAAGCAATCCCAACTTTTTCAAGTTAAATTTCTATGAGTCCTTTCCTGTTTAGTCCTTTAAAAGCAGGGAGGCATCTTATTTTTATTTCACGGATTCCATATCTTCAGTCATCTTTCAGGTTTTTCTGTTTTATTTTAAGTTTCCTTCTCTTGATATAGCCTGTTTTCCTCCCAGGTGATTTCCTCCTCTTTCTCCTCCTCCTCCTCCCCTCCCCCTCCCCATAGATGTGTGAGTGTTCTGCCTTTCATATTCAAGGTTTCTGTCAAGTGTCAAATGTCTGGTGATCCTTGGCTGACACTCATTTTTAAATGTGGGACACTGAAAAGCTCTTGGTTGTGGGCTTCATCATTAGATGATTCAGTTGGGCCATTTCATTGACATCCAATCTCTTAAACTGGTGAGTTTTCCCAAAGAAGACTTTTATAAACTCCTGCTTAGAAGGAATATGAGCCTGGCTGGCTGTGTTCTGGGACCGGACTTGAGGAAAAGGACTAGTAGTTTCAATGTTCATTATGTTGACTTGTGCTAAATCCCTGTTTTCAGAAACGGATCCCCATTCTCAGTTGTGCTTCATATCTGGTATTCCAGACACCTGCTCTACCCTCACCAGAGAGTAAGCTCCAGTCTTCTGCCTGGGTGTGAGAGGGGGAGTCGCCAGGCTGTGCAGCATAGGGAAGGAATATGAAAGTGTGATAGCTTCCTAATGAAATTTCAACTAATCTTCCCATTTTTAGCCCCACCATCTCTTTTGTTTCCAGAGTTATCTCAACTTGCCAATTCCCAGGCCTTCTGGAAGTAAATCTGGTTGCCTCTTGGTTCTCCTGAGTGCCAGCTTAGAACTCCATTTTCTGAGTTCACTAATCCAGTCATAGCTCACCCATTTGTTCTCCAGCTTCCTTTTTTTTTTTTTTTTTTTTTCCTGTTTCTCCTCTCTTTTTCTTTGTCCCTGTGGATTTACCCTTTAAAAAACCATTTTAGAGAAAGGTAGCAGAGGTAAATGTGAGAATTCAAGTTACCACTTTAAACTACAAGTTTTGAAGGAAGGTAGTCATATCATTTACTCCCCTCAACTATCGAAGGCACCTGGACTTCCCAGGTAAGTGATACTAACGGAATTCTGTGTGCCCTGTGCTGTGGTGACCAATCTCTTCTCAGTGCGGTGCACTTCTCAATGTAGAAAGCACGCTGGGTCAATAATAAGAAAATAGGGGTTAATTCTAGCTCTGATTCCTACTCATTGTTATCCTTGGTCTCATTTGTAGTCTCAGGATAAAAACCACCAACCTATGTACTTTCAGGGTTCTTAGTAGGATCAAACAGGATAATGACTGTGAAAGCACTTCAAAAAGCACAAAGTACTACAGAAACACAAGGCTTTGCTATTACTTAAAAACCTCACTTTCATCTCTTGAAATTCAATCTAACATTATCTTGGCCTGTCTTCAGGAGACAGAGGCTTGTCTCCAGTAATCATACAAATCATCCTTGTGGCATTCAAAAGAAATGTCCTGTAGTCACACAGACATATGACTTGGGATAGTGTTTCTCACCCTACCAACACTGTCCTTGTTGCCAAAACCAGCCAGTACCACAGCATCTAAAACAAATACACCCAGAATCCAAGATTTTATTGCTGAGAAGGGATAAGTGAGATGAAACTCTTTTTGAGGAGTCCATTTCACAATATGTCTGCCTCTCAGCTGAGCTGTATGTCCACCTTGACTAAAGTTAGAAATATAGAAAAAAGAGTGGTTAATATATCCAAACAGTGGATCTATTATAGCCACTGAAAAAGAATGGGGTGGCAGTGCTATTTGTAGTGCCATGAAAGATGTTTTGTAGGATTCCATTCCTATAATAAAACAACATAACCCTATATATGTGGAGGTCTTTATCTACACATCTATATATATGTATTATATAGGCACATAGATATGTGACATGTATATATAGAAAAGTATGGCTGCATTTTCACCAAATCATGCTGATCACTTCTGGGGAATTGAAAAAAACTTTTGCTTTTTACTTTATATAGTTCTAAGCAGTTTGATCGTTCTCATAATATGCATAGGTTATTTCTGATCATAAAAAAGGAAAGACTAAATGTAAATTAAAAGAGTAAAAAAAAAAACCCCAGAATCTGAGAAAAGAAGTAAAGGTAATAAGAAGCCAAGGCAAGATGGATATAGGAGAAGAGGCTAAGAAAGGGGCCCGAATTGGCAGGAGTTGGGGGCAGGTCACACACCTCTGCTAGAGACATGCAAGCAGGTGTATCTCCTCCCAGCTGGTAACCACAAATGGATCCCCGTGGGCCATGGCAACCACCTGCACATTTATGCAAGCTCCACTATCAACTTAAGGGGAGGAAGAACTCATTTTTTAAAAACTGTGTAATTTCCATATAGCGAAATGCACACATCTTGAGTATACAGGCTATGACTTCTGAAAAATGCATATGCCCACGTAACCCAAGGGGGAATCATTTAAAAAAAATCTCATGGTTATACGCAAGTGCATGGATCTGTAGGAGAAGAGCTCACTCAGCCACCATCAATCACAGGAATAGGTGGTGAGTATGGGATTCATACCCCATCCGTCTCACTAATTCTGAATCAGGACCTGCCTGGTAGTGCTATCTAGTCTTCTGCCTACATTTCCCAGAGATCTCCTGATTCTGTACCCTCCTAATTTGGGTTTCTCCTAGCTCAGTAACTCACATGTCTCTTGGCAATGAACATGGTAACCCTAGACCACACATGCAATCAGTCTGGCCAGAATTTACTGGCCTGAAAAGATTTTTGGATGTGGACCAACTCTCTCAAAAACGCCAGATACCACTGTCAATTTCCCCTTTCAAAATGGGAGCTGTTAGCTCCTGTGGCTCACTGCAAGAGGAGACTATTTTACAGGCATTGCCAGTAACTGCATATACTGTAGTTTCTCTGGGCTGGCATAATAATCATGATATCTCACATTTATTGAGTGTTTACTACATGTCAAGCATTATATTCTAAGTACTTTACATGATTGATCTGTACACCACCACCATGAGATAGGTACCACCATTATTTCCACTTCATAGAGGGGGAACTCAGGCACAGAGATGTGAGTAACTTGCTCGAGGTCACAGAATTAAAAAGTGATAGTGTGAGGAATGGGAACTCAGGCAGTTGGTGACTCCAGGGTCTGTTTTTATCTGCAAGGCTATACTATACTTTCTCTCATTCAGGGAAGGATGGCCAGACCAGGGTTTTAAAGTGTCACCTCCTGTCTCCCTGGCTAGAGTTTTCTTTGCCTCTGTGGCCTCTGTCTAATATATAAAAATGTCAATTCCATCTTTCTTCTAAAAAGAGGTAAATATACAGTCATCTCTAGGTATTGCTAGGGTCACAAAGGGGTCTCTTAGCTCTGTCTAGACACACAGCCAACAGAGCATAATGCATAACGGTGTTTTATAGCCAGAGGTTTTTATCTTGTTTCTTCTCTGAGGAGTTGGCTGATAAATCAGGCTTCACCGGTAGAGAAGAATGTGTGTTTTCAAGGGTGACTTTCAGAAGCAGAGTGAAGGGCAAGCAATAACGTGTTAAAGAGAGGCATCCTTCAGAACCAGTAGCAATCTCACCTCCAGAGGCCAATTCATCCATGTGAGGGAATAATGAACTCGACAGTGAGGGAGCCCGGGTACAGGCTGTCTATCTCCCCACTTTTCAACGACGGACACTGGAGCACTCTTTCCAGCTCTCATTTATCAGTCTCCGTGGTGAATACAAGCCATCTTGTGTCACTGCATTCCTCAAACAGCATTTATTGTCTAGAGGCACACAGTGATCGTGACAGGGAAGACCAGCCCAAGTTCATCTGAATAGCTGTGGTTCCTACACCCTAAATTCTCAGCATCTAAAGATTTTTACCTTTTATAGAATCCCCTTTGTCTCCTTCTAAAAGTACTATTTGATCTTTTTATTGCTTTAAAGCTACTGGTGCCTTGAGACTTGGGCCATCTCATTTGAGATGGCTGGAAACACCCTAGGGAGAACAAAGGTGAAAGATTTGGGCAAAGGTCAGTAAAACGTTCTACCCAACCACAGGCCAGAGGACAGCTTTGGTTCTGTCTCTCCAACATCATGGGCTGGAATGAACAGAGGAATGGTTCTATAATTCTAGTGCAGAGACTTCCAGTTCTAGTAATATGGTGAGCTATATATGCAAACCATCTCCCCTACTGGGCAAAAAAACCTAACTCTAGAGTAAAATATATTTTTTAAGATTCTTAATATCCTCAAAAAAGGAATAAAAAGTAAAAGGTAAGCACCTGGAAAATTGAGGCAACTTTTCTTCTAAGGGCAATGGTGAGCTGGACCAACTTGAGTTTCTGTTTTACCAAAGATTGAGAGGACCAATAAGTCAAGATCCAGGGCCAAAGTGGAGAGTCTAAAGGAGACCCGCTGTTATGCTTAGACTCCCAAGTGTGAATTTTTAAGGTGAAGATGAACCAGAAATAAACCTTCTCCAGATTAGGGGACTGTGGAGAAGGCTGTCTTTGCAACAAATTCAACAAGGGAGATGTGGAAGAATTTATTCACCATGGGTGGCCTTCTCATGGATTGTATACCTTTGGTTTGCATTACTCAGATGGTCCAGGGAACCTCATAAACTTGGTTTGAAATGGTCCTGAACTGGTAGTACTTCTAGGCACCTGGCAGAAGCCAATCTAAATCTTTCTGGAGAAAGTCATTTTTTATCACAGTCCTCAATGAATTTCCAAAAATAATTTTTCAAAGACAATGAGTAATATACAGTCAAAAATACTAAGTACTGGAGGATCCAAGATACCATGAATAGACCAGTAAAAATAGCAGATATCAGAAATAGACATGTAAAGACTTCAGATATTAAAATTATCAGACCTAATCATAAACATATTACTAAATTTCACGAACATATTAGTAAATTATTAAGAAATAAAAGCAAAGCTTGAATACGTCCATCTGCAGGGAAGAGCAAACTATTAAGAAATGATGGAAGACCAGATGCAGTGGCTCACGCTTGCAATCCCGGCACTTTGGGAGGCCAAGGTGGGTGGATCACTGGGGTTGGGAGTTTGAGACCAGACTGACCAACATGCAGAAACCCCGTCTCTACTAAAAATACAAAATTAGCTGTGTGTGGTGGTGCATGCCTGTAATCCCAGCTACTCGGGAGGCTGAGGCAGGTGAATCATTTGAACCCAGGAGGTGGAGGATGTGGTGAGCCAAGATGTGCCATTGCACTCGAGCCTGGGCAACAAGAGCGAAACTCCATCTTGGAAAAAAAAAAAAAGATGAAATACATATAGAAAAAGAACCAAACAGAACATCTAGAAAATACTGAAAGATACTGAAAAATACTGTAGCTAAAATTAAAAACTCAATGGACCCATTTAACAGTAGAGTAGACATAGATGAAAAAAGAATAAATGAACCGAAAGACAGCTCAAGAAGAACTATTCAGAACGCAGCAGAAAGAGACACACAAAGATAGAAAATATGGACAAGAGGTTAACAGATACGGAATGAGGTGATCTAAAGGAAATTCAAATTATGGTGCAGAATCACCTTTGGAACTTATTAAAATATGGATTCTGAGGCCCTAATACCATTGGTTTGATTATTCATACTAGGTCAAGTCCCAGGAATATGCAATATTAGCAGGTGTGGTATCCATCTATACTTTTTTTTTTTTTTTGAGATGGAATCATGCTCTGTCGCCCAGGCTGGAGTGCAGTGGTGTGATCTCGGCTCACTGCAAGCTCCGCCTCCCGGGTTCACACCATTCTTCTGCCTCCGTCTCCTGAGTACCTGGGACTACAGGTGCCTGCCACCACGCCCGGCTAATTTTTTGGTATTTTTAGTAGAGATGGGGTTTCACCGTGTTAGCCAGGATGGTCTCGGTCTCCTGACCTTGTGATCCTCCCGCCTCGGCCTCCCAAAGTGCTGGGATTACAGGCGTGAGCCACCACACCCAGCCCATCTATACTTTGAGAAGTATTAGAGTAGTGACATCTAGGTAGCAAAGTACAGAAGTTAATTGTTTCTTCTTGTCCAAACTAGATTAAGTTTTTCACCCGTCACTGACTGCACCCTTTTCATCCAGAATAGCTGGACAGAATGTGCACTATTTCTCCATATATTACGGTCAACATGTTTTACTGTAATCCAAAAGAGGTTTAGATAGGAAAATCAAAACATATTTTGAAAACCAGTATTTCTAACTTTTCAAAGCAAAAAATTCTTTTACAAAGCAAGTAATTACCCCCTAGTTCTGCTTTGAATAGGTTTAAATTTATTACCTTTGCTTAAATTAAGGTTTGTAAAAGTACATGCTGCTTTTCTTTCATTCACACCAGCTTGTGAAAAGTGTCTCCCAAAAGTTAACTAGCACTGTGTGTCCGTGGCTAGATCACTTAAGCTCTCGGGGTCTCTCACCATCCCACCATCTACATCCCACCATCTACAGTGCCTGGGACACAGTAAGTACTCAAAAACTAGAAGCCATTATTATAGATGATAAATTCAATTTTGTATTGTGGTCCCAACCGTATAGGCCCCCTTCTTGTTTCCTCATCTCTTTAAATTCCTTGTGCTTCTTCAAAGACAGCAACTTCTTGACACAACTGTCTTAGCTTGGCTCCTTGGTTTAATGCTTAATATCAGGCTCTGCATGTGTTTAACAAAAACCAAAAGCTTGCATTATTAAACTGAGATGCACAGCCCCCAGTCATTCCAGGAATGCCTTCCTAAAGACCAGAAGACAACAGATGAAGGAGGATGGCTGTGGTTTGTCATCATGGTTTTCTCTGCAGAACAGTAGCATGCACTGTTAGGGGTCTGCAAGAGCTTCAACAGGGAACTGAGGGCGAGTGGTAACATTCCACAGTCCCCACTCCAGGGGAAGTGAACAACGGGCTTGTGGAACTTCAGATACCAAGAAGAGGAGCAAATCTCCGAGGCCTGCAAATGCTCTAATAAGCAGCCAACATTGCCAAGACTGGAGCCCACTCACTCCCTGTCTTCTTGAAGGGGAAATCGAATGAGGGGAGAAAAAAAAAAAGAGTTTGTTGAGATGATGCCAAAATGTTGAGCCAAGAGGACCAAATTCTGAAGGTCACTCAAAGGTACTGTACTTCTACCTATATTTCTCTACTTTCTAAGTCTCTATACTACCTTTTTTTTTTTTTTGCCGGAGACGAAGTGGGAGTGGTCTTCTTGCTCTGACAAACCTATATATCTCTTGGTAATAAGCATTATGTAGTTTCAAGCCTCATATATTCTATCTGGAAAGGACTGGATCACAAACAACCTCCCACCTGGACATAATTCCATCCCGGGAATCATTTCCAAGCAAGAGGAATGCGGAGTCACCTCCTGTTTAAAGCTGATCAATTTCTCTACCTTCGTTCTCCTCACTTCAATGATTTGTTACTGGCTATTTCCACCACTCCTGTCTAGATAAGCTCCTGCTTTCTGTTATCTGCAGGCTCAGATCAGTGTCGAGGCCAAAGTCAGAGAGGGAGGGAAGGTACAATAAGATGCTTCTTAGCAGCTAAGGTCACTCAGTCTGACTTCTTATTTCTGATGCTTTGGGTCAATTGTAAGATAAGGATGTGCATATGTGTATTACAGAGAGAGACAGAGAGAAAGAGAGAGACAGAGACAGTGACAGAAATAGAGACACACACACACACACACACACACACAGAGACAGAAACAGAGAGACAGAGAGAGACAGAGACAGAGACAGAGACAGAAACAGAGAGAGAGAGAGAGAGAGAGAGAGAGAGAGGATACAGTTGACAACTGACTTCCATACTCTCATCCCCACTCAGGGCCTTCTAACAATTTAACGACACATTTTCAAAATGTTATCCAACCATTAATAATTGAGGACCTTTTCAGAAACAATGTTGGGCTGCCTTCTCAGGAGAGAAGGAAAGCTATAATTAGAAATATGGCAGTGTATTCAAAGAGGCCACATTTAATTAGTCAATTTTAATTTAATTTAGGTAGAGTCTATATCAGACAGCTCATATCCAACCCACAGCAGGAGATGCCAGAGGTGTTTTAGAGGCTCCATGTGAAATCCTAGGGTGCATGTTCCCAGGGGACGGTCTGGACTTTGGAGTCTGAAGGCCTAAACTTGAGCCCCTGCCCTCAGGAGCCTGTGGCCTTGGAAAAGACACTTCACCCGATGCTGTTTCCTCATCTGCAAAATGTGGATAATAAAGTGACCTACATTTGAAAGGCTGATAAGAGGATTACTGGGAGGTGATGCTTATCCAGCACTTAATTAGCTCAGGGCTTAGGACACAGTAATTTGTGGAAAAATAGCTGCAAAAAGACAAAGAACAAGACGCAGGGGTAGTGAGGAAGGCTTATTTTTCACCTTAGTCCTGTAATTCTTAGATTTTTTTTTTTTTTTTTTACCATGTACATGTATTACTTTTGTAATGAAAGCTAACTAGCTATTTTAAAGACTAGCCAGAGTTTTGAAGAGGTGCCCACAGTTAATGCATTTTATTGGGAGGGGTGAGCATCTGATCGTTAAAAAGTTAACCCTGAGCCACACACGGGGACAAGAGTCTCCAATCTGTGCTCGAGATCAGCTACCCAAGGCCACACTGAATTTCAGGAGGCAATATATCCGTAGCTGAGTTCCTGATCTGTTCTTTCTGCAATGTGTGCCTCTGCCCCATCTCTGTTACTGGTAGCTCCATCCCTTCATTCCTTTAGGCCAAAAAAACCTTGGTGCCATCCTTGGCTATTATCTCACACTCTACATCAAATCCGCAAGCAATTCCAACGGTCTCCACTTTCCAAGCATGGCCCGCACTGACCGTTCTTACCACCCCGATTGGTATACACTGGCCCTGGCCACCATCCTCACCCCACCCCCAACCCCCACCTAACCCCCATTACAGCCAGAGTCTCCCAACTGCTTCCTCATGTCCACCACTGCCCTCTGCAGTCTATTCTCAATACGGCAGTTGGATGATCCTGTCAAAATATGAGCCACATGAGGGTATTCCTCTACTCAAAACTCTCCATGGGCTCCGTGTCACCCAGAATAGAGGCAAAAGTCCCTTCAATGCCTCATAAGTCTTCACCCTCTGGCACACACCTCCTCTCTTCAGCTGTCCCCAGCTCCCGCCACTCTCCTCGCAGGCCTCCTTGAGCACCCTCCTACTTATTTCTACATGTACAGTCCCTCTAGACTACAAGCCCATGAAGACAGGGATTTGGGCTCATTGTGTTCACAGATGCACATTCAGTCTCTAGGACAGAGTCTGCCACAGGGCAGACACTCAACAAGTGTATGTTGAGGAAACAGCCCAACAGAAAAGTATTCTAAGAAAGCCAGCACGGCAGTCGTGTCCTCTGCAACGCAGGTCCTCTGGGCCAGAAGCAGAAGGGAGTGAAGAGGCAGACAAATCCCAGCTGAAGGAGAGCTGCTGACTTAGGGTGAAGAGACCTTCAACTAATGCTGAGGATGACGAAAATGACAGTATACCGAGGCAGGTAGGACCCACCTGGAACCAGGATGCAGAACTGAATGTGGCACTTTGGGAAGGAAACTGACAGAGCATCTACCCTGATCTGTGCATTGGGCTGGCCAGTTTACATATATTGTTGTTTGTTTGTTTTGATTATTTATTTTTTTGAGATGGGGTCTCGCTCTGTTGTCTAGGCTAGAGTGTGGTGGTGTGATCATGGCTTACTATAGCCTAGATCTGGGTTCAAGCGACCCTCCGACCTCAGCCTCCCAAGTAGCTAGGACCACAGGCAAGCACAGGCAACCATGTCAGGCTAATTTTTAATTTTTTGTAGAGATGGGGGTCTCCCTATGCTGCCCAGGCTGGTATCGAACTCTTGGGCTCAAGCCATCCTCCTGCCTCAGCCTCCCAAAGTGCTGGAATTACAGGCATGAGCCACCAAGCTCGGCTACATCTGTTGTTTTATTCACTCCCTGCAATGGCCTAAAAAAGCAAGTATTATCCCATTTTACAGATGAGGAGGCTGCTCAGGTCTGTACAATAAGGGAACCGAAGAACTGGGTTCAAATTCAGCTTCATTTGGTCCACTCCCCCAGTGGTTCCCACAACGTGTTTTAGTAGCAATGAACTTCTGAGCTGAGATGCCTGTTAAAAAGACAGGTTTCTGGGCTCTACCTTTTTTGTTTGTTTGTTTTTTGTTTTTGAGACAGAATCTCACTCTGTTACCCAGGCTGGAGTGCAGTGGCACAATCTTGGCTCACTGCAACCACCCCCTCCTGGGTTCAAGCGATTCTCCTACCTCAGCCTCCCAAGTAGCTGGGATTACAGGCACCTGCCACCGCCCCCAGCTAATTTTTGTATTTTTAGTAGAGATGGGGTTTCACCATGTTAGCCAGGCTGTTCTCTAACTCCTGACCTCAAGTGATCCACCCGCCTCAGCCTCTCGAAGTGCTGGGATTACAGGCATGAGCCACCATGCCTGGCCTATCTGGGCTCTACCTTTTAATTCAGAATCTCCAGGGATGCAGACCAAGAATGTGTACTTAGTGAATACCCTGGGATTCCCATGTCAGCCAGAGCATTCTGTCTCCCTGCTTCATTGTTGTTCAAGTCAGAGAAACGATTAAATTACAGAGACAGGCCCTGGTCTGTTGAGAATTCAATGCAGTTCACAATTAAGGAGGGCTTATGTTAGCAAAGGCAGATAGCCTGTACTCTGGGTAACAAGGCATGCTCTTACTTCTATGACCTCAAGAAACTTACAATCAAATCAGTAGACAAATCAAGGTTGGCAAGTGTCAGGAACACAAGTTCTCCAACATAAGTGATGGAAAAGCATATAAATTCCATGCCATGGATGTTCAAAGGCAGGAGGGATGGGAGGGTCTTGGGCGCAGAAGTGAAAATCAGCTCATGATTCGTCAGGTAGGTGGTATTTGAGTCCTGAAGGATGGAAACAATTTTAGCAAGTGGAGATGGAGACAGGATATTTCCTGTGAAGGGAATTAGCACTGGTCAGTGGAAGGAGAGAAACTGCAAGATGTTTTTGGGTAATGATCAACAATCCAGTTTTGATGGGGCACAGGGGTAGGGTATATGTCCACTGGAGTCAAATGCACAGCTCTGAATGACAGGGTGAGGAGCTTACTCTTAATCTAAAAGGTAGAAGGGGTGTTTGGAAGGGGTTTGAGTGGGGAGGTAACAAAACTGAGGAAAAAAAAATACGACACTGAGTGTAGGATGGATTTGGCATAAGAGGGAATGAGGAGGTGGGAAGACCAGTGGGCAGATGAACTATGGAGGTCAAAGAAGTGTGGCAGGTTCCAGGAGAGGACCCTCAGCAGTGGAAGGGAAAGGGACAGTGGGAAACTGAAATCCTGGGGTGGAGAGGAGGTTGAAGAAACTCTCACTGGGAGGCCTGAATTGTTCTCCATAGAGTGGGAAGCAAGGGTTTCTGCATGATGAAACTGAGGGACTGAGAACAAAGTGGTATAAAACAGTGGTAGCATCAAAAAACTGAAAATAGGGAAAAATGGTGGTGAGGAGGCAGGACTAACTTGCAGCTCCCACTCAGATGGACAGAACAGCATGTAGAAACTCACATTGTGAACTTTAGCTCCAAAAACCACCACAGGAACACACCAGGAAAGCTGCAAGATTTCACAGACTCTTTGAAGGAAGTGGCTTGCCACTGCAAACTCCGTGAGACAGCCAAAAAACAAAAACTCTGAATTAAGACAAAAGACATAATCTCTTAGGAGCTCTATGATGGCACTGCCTATGGCCTGAGAAACCCAAATACTTATCTAGGCGACCTTAGCTTGTATCAGCTGATGCTCTCTTGAAAGCATCACCTCCTTGCTGGAGGCCAACCAACCGGGAGCACAAGCAGCATTTGTGAAAACCAGCGGACTATACAAAATTCCAACCAAGGACACAGTCCACTTCACTCCCCTGCTACCTCCACCACAGCAGGTGCTGGTACCCACAGCTGAGAGACCTGAAGGTGGATCACATCACAGGACTCTTTGACTCTTTGCAAACACTCCCTAGCACCAACCTGCAGTCCTGTAGCTCCACTGGGTGGCTAGACCCAGAAGAACAGTAACAATCACTGCAGTCTGGCTCTCAGGAAGCCCCATCCCTAGGCGAAGAGGGAGAACACCACATCAAGGGATCACCCTGTGGGACAAAAGAATCTGAACAGCAGCCCTTGAATTCCCAATCGTTCCTCTGACAGAGTCTACCCAAATGAGAAGGAACCAGAAAAAACAATTCTGGTAATATGACAAAGCAACGTTCTTTAACATCCACAAAAGATCACACTAGCTCATGAGCAATGGATCCAAATCAAGAAGAAATCACTGAACTGCCAGAAAAAGAGCTAAGAAGCTCAATTCTTTAGCTATTCATGGAGGCACCAGAGAAAGATGAAAACCAATTTAAAGAAATTTAAAAAGCAATACAGGATATGAATGAAAAAATATTTAGAAAGTAAAATAAATATTTAAAAAGTAAAAATATTTAAAAATATTTAAAAAGTAAAAAAAATATTTAGAAGTAAATAGCATCAATGAAAAACAATTACAAGTTCTGGAAATAAAAGACACACTCAGAGAAATGCAAAATAAACTGGAAAGTTTCAACAATAGAATCAAACAAGTAGAGGAAAGAACTTCAGAGCTCAAAGACAAGGCTTTCAAATTAACCCAATCTGACAAAGACAAAGAAAAAAAAAAAAAAATTGAACAAAGCCCCCAGGAAGTTTGGGATTATCTTAAACCACCAAACCTAGGAATAATTGGTGTTCCTGAGTAAGAAGAGAAATCCAGAAGTTTGGAAAACTTATTTGAGGGAATAATTGAGGAAAACTTCCCTGGCCTTGCTAGAGACCTAGACATTGAAATAGAAGGAGCTCAAAGAACACCTGGGAAATTCATCGCAAAAAGATAATCGCCTAGACATGGTTATCTGAAGTCAAGATGAAGGAAATAATCTTAGCAGCTGTGAGGCAAAAGCATCAGGTAACCTATAAAGGAAGATCTATCAGATTAACGGCAGGTTTCTCAGCAGAAACCCTGCAAGCTAGAAGGGAGTGGTCCTATCTTTAGCCTGATTGAACAAAATAATTATCTGTCAAGAATCTTGTACCCAGTGAAACTAAGCTTCATAAATGAAGGAAAGATAAAGTCTTTTTTAGACAAAGAAATGCTGAGACAATTCACCACTACAAAGCCAGCACTTACAACAACTGCTAAAAGGAGTTCTAAATTTTGAAAAAAAAACCCTTGAAATACACCAGAATAGAACTTCCATAAAGCATAAATCCCATAGGGCCTATAAAATAATAACACACACACACAAAAAAAAAACCCAAGGTATTCAAGCAACAACTAGCACAATGAACAGAATAGGACCTCACATCTCAACACTAACATTGAAAGTAAATGGCCTAAATACTCCACTTAAAAGAGACAGAATGGATAAGAATTCACCAACTAAGTATCTGCTGTCTTCAAGAGACTCACCTAACACATAACGACTCACATAAACTTAAGGTAAAGGGGTGCAAAAAAAACACAGTCCATGCAAATGGACAACAAAAGTGAGCAGAAGTAGCTACAGACAAAACAGACTTCAAAGCAACAAGTTAAAAAAGACAAAGAGGGACATTATATAATGGTAAAAGGATTAGTCCAACAGGAAAATATCACAATTCTAAATATATATGTACTAACACTGGAGCTCCTAAGTTTATAAAACAATTACTTCTAGACCTAAGAAATGAGATAGACAACAACACAATAATAGTGGGGGATTTCAATACTCCACTGACAGCACTAGACAGGTCAACACGGAAAGTCGGCAAAGAAACAATGGACTTAAACTATACCCTAAAGCAAATAAACTTAACAGATATGTACAGAACATTCTACCCAACAACTGAAGAATATACATTCTATTCATCAGTACATGGAACATTCTCCAAGATAGACTGTATGATAGGCCACAAAACAAGTCTCAACAAACTTAAGAAAACTGAAATTATATCAAGTATTCTCTCAGACCAAAGTGGAATAAAATTGGAAATTAACTCCAAAAGGAACCCTTAAAACCATACAAATACATAGAAATAAAAAAATCTGCTCCTGAGTGATCTCTGGGTCAATAATGAAATCAAGATGGAAATTAAAATTCCTTGAACTGAAAAATAATAGTGATACAACCTATCAAAAACTCTGGGATACTACGAAAGCAGTGCTAAGAGGAAAGTTCATAGCATTAAATACCTACATTGAAAAGTCTGAAAGAGCACAAATAGACAATCTAAGGTCACACCTAAAGGAACTAGAGAAACGAGAACAAAGCAAACCCAAGCCCAGCAGCAGAAAAGAAAGAACAAAGATCAGAGCAGAACTAAATGAGATTGAAACAAAAAATTACAGAAGATAAATGGGATAAAAGGTGGTTCTTTGAAAAGATAAACAAAATCAATAGACCATTAGTGAGATTAACCAAAAAAAGGAGAGATCTAAATAGGCTCAATTAAGAATGAAATGGGAGATATTACAGGTGATACCACAGAAATACAAAAGACCATTCAAGGTTATCATGAACACCTTTACACACATAAAGTAGAAAAGCTGGAGGAGATGGATAAATTTTTGGAAATATACAACCCTCCAAGATTAAACCAGGAAGAAATAGGAACTCTAAACAGACTAATAACAAGCAGCCCAATTAAAATGGTAATTAAAACATTGCCAACCAAAAAAGTCCTGGAATGGACAGATTCACAGCTGAATTCTATCAGACATTCAAGGAAGAATTAGGACCAATCCCATTGAAACTATTACAAATGATAGAGAAAGAGGGGATCCTCCCTAAATCATTCTATGAAGCCAGTATCACCCTACCACCAAAACAGGAAAGGACATAAGCAAAAAAGAAAATTACAGATCAATAGCCCTGATAAACACAGATGCAAAAATCAACAAAATGGTAGCTAACAGAATCCAACAGCATAACAAAAAGATAATACACCATGATCAAGTGAGTTTCACACCAGGAATGCAGGGCTGGTTTAATATATGCAAGTCAATAAATGTGATACATTACATAAACAGAATCAAAAACAAAAATCACATGATCATCTCAATAGATGCAGAAAAAGCATTTGACAAAAATCCAGTATCCCCTTTTTATTAAACCCTCAGCAAAATCGGTATATAAGGGACATCCTTAATGTGATAAAAGTCATTTATGACAAACCCACAGCCAACATAATACTGAATGGGGAATGGTTGAAAGTAGTCCCCCTGAGAACTGGAACAAGACAAGGATGCCCCACATTCACCACTTCTATTCAACATAGTTCTGCAAGTCCTAGCCAGAACAATCAAACAAGAGAAAGAAAGGGCATCCAAATTGTCAAAGAGGTCAAACTGTTGCTGTTCACTTATGATATGATCATATACCTAAAAAACCCTAAAGACTCTAGATCTTCTAGAGTCTCCTAGATCTGACAAATGAATTCGGTAAGGTTTCAGGATACAAAATCAATGTACACAAATCAGAAGTACTGCTATACACCAACAGCAACCAAGCTGAGAATCAAATCAAGAACTCAACTCCTTTTGCAATAGCTGCAAAACAAAACAAAACAAACAACAACAACAAAAAACTAAGAATATGAAAGACCTCTACAAGGAAAACTACAAAACACTGCTGAAAGAAATCACAGATTACACAAACAAATGGAAACACACTCTATGCTTGTGGATGGGTAGAATACTGTGAAAATAACCATATTGCAAAAGCAATCTCCAAATTCAATCTAATTCCCATCAATATATTATCATAATTCTTCATAGAACTAGAAAAAACAATCCTAAAATTCATGTGGAACCAAAAAAGAGCCCGCACAGCCAAAGAAAGACTAAGCAAAAAGAACAAATCTGAAGGCATCAGATTACCCAACTTCAAACTATACTATAAGGCTATAGTCACCAAAACAGCATGGCACCGGGAGAAAAATAGGCTCACAGACCAATGCAACAGAACAGGGAACCCAGAAATAAAGCCAAATACTTGCAGTAAACTGACCTTTGACAAAGCAAACAACAACATAAAGTGGGGAAAGCACACCCTACTCAACAAATGGTGTTGGGATAAATGGACAAGCCTCATGTGGAAGAATTAAACTGGATCCTCATTTCTCACCTTATACAAAAACCAACTCAAGATGGATCAAAGACTTAAATCTAAGACCTGAAACCATAAAAAGTCAAGAAGATAACATCAGAAAAACCCTTCCAGACATGGGCTTAGGCAAAGACTTCATGACCAAGAACTCAAAAGCAAATGCAATAAAAACAGATAACAGTGGGACTTAACTAAACTAAAAAACTTCTGCATAGCAAAAGAAACAATCAGCACACAACCCAACAGAGTGGGAGAAAATCTTTGCAAACTACGCATTCGACAAAGGACTAATATCCAGAATCTACAAGGGATTCAAACAATTCAGCAAGAAAAAAAACAAATAATCTCATCAAATAGTGGGCTAAGGGCACACATAGATAATTATCAAAAGAAGATATACATCACACCTATAATCCCAGCACTTTGGGAGGCCAAGTGATCACCAGGTCAAGAGATCGATACCATCCTGGCCAACAAGATGAAACCCCATCTCTACTAAAAATACAAAAATTAGCTGGGCATGGTGGCATGCACCTGTTGTCCCACCTACTCGGGAGGCTGAGGCAGGAGAATCGCTTCGACCTGGGAGGTGGAGGTTTCAGTGAGCCAAGATCACGCCACTGCACTCCAACCTGGAGACAGAGGGCAACTCTGTCTCAAAAAAAAAAAAAAAAAAAAGAAGATATACAAATGGCCAACAAACATATGAAAAAATGCTCAACGTCACTAACGATCAGGGAAATGCAGATCAAAACCACAATGTGATTCCATCTTACTCTTGCGAGAATGGCCATAATTAAAACATCAAAAGATAATAAATGCTGGCATGAATGTGGTGAACAGGGTATCACTGGTAGGAATGTAAACTAGTACAACCACTATGGAAAACAATATGGAGATTCCTGAAAGAACTAAAAGTAGATCTATCATTTGATCCAGCAATTCCATTACTGGGTATCTACCCAGAGGATTATATAAAAAATACACTTGCACATACATGTTTATAGCAGTACAATTTGCAATTGAAAAAATATGGAACCAGCACAAATGCCCATAAATCAACAAGTGGATAAAGAAAATGTCATACACACACACACACACCATGGAATACTGTTCAGCCATAAAAAGGAACAAAATACCTGGATTGAGTTCAACACCATTATTTTAAGTGAAGAAACTCAGGAATGGAAAACCAAACATCGCATGTTCTCACTTACAAGTGCGAGCTAAGCTATGAGGATGCAAAGGCATAAGAATGATATAACGCACTCTGGGGATTCAGAGAGGGAAGGGTGGGAGGAGGGTGGGGGATAAAAGACTGCACATTGGGTAGTGTACACTGCTCCGGTGATAGGTGTACCAGAATTTCAGAGATTACCGCTAAAGAACTTCTCCATGCAACCAAATAGCACTTGTTCCCCAAAAACCTATTGAATTTAAAAAATTAAAAGATATGAAAACCTAAAAATAGACCTACCCCCATGATCTGGCAATCTCACTGCTGAGGATATATCCAAAGGACAGGAAATCAGGATATAGAAAAGATGCCTGCACTCCCGTGCTTATGCAGCTCTATTCACAACAGCTGAGATACGAAATCAACATAAGTGTCCACCAATGGATGAACAGATAAAGAAAATGTGGTATGTACACATAATGGAGTACTATTTAGCCACAGAAAGGATGAAATTCTGTCATTTGCAGTAACAAATGACAGGAACTGGAACTGGAAGACATTAGGTTAAGTGAAATAAGCCAGGAACAGAAACATAAATATTACATGTTCTCACTTACATGTGGGAGCTAAACAAAATTGATCTAATGGAGGTAAAGAGTAGAATGATGGTTACCAGAAGCTGGGAAGGGTGGCAGGGGTGAGGCTGGGATGAAGACAGTTTGGTTGATAGGTACAAACATAAAGTTAGACAGAAGGAATAAGTCCTAGTATTCAACAGCACAGTAGGGTGACTACAGTTAACAATAATTATATATTTCAAAACAGCTAGAAGAGATGATCTGGCATATTCCCAGTAGAAATAAATGATAAATGTTTGAGGTGGTGGATATCCCAATTACCCTGGTTTGATCATTACACACTGTATGCATGTATCAAAATATCACATATACCCCATAAACACTACAATCATTATGTATCAATAAAAATCTCATAGGAGATCAATAAGAAGGATTTGTTTTGCCCCAGGTGGAGCAGGGGTCCAGCTAATGCTACACAACTGTAGTCTGCACTGACCCAAATCAGAAATAAGACAACTCTTCCGGGAAAGTAAAAAAGCAGGGTGACTCCTATACTGGGAATACAGAATCATTCCTTATATGTCATTCTGCACAGCCATGCTTCAACGTCGGTGTGAAACTCTTTTAAAGGTGTTCAGCTCAAAGCACGATGTGGGCTGTGTTCTGTCTGATGTTCATCTCCAGGCAGTCCTGAGAGTCATCGTAATTTGATGAATTAGAGAGCTGAGAAATCACAACGTCTGGAAGTCTGATTTCTCCATGCTACCATTGTTAAGGGGAACCCAACTTTTCCAGGGCAATTTTATCTCCTCACCACCGATTTTGGTCGATACTCCCTGGCTAAAGTTGAAGTCACTGATTACAGACTTCGGCTCTAACACCCACAACTGTTGCTAAAAAGTGAAATGAGTGACATTTACTGCTTTGCTTGCTTTGTGGAGGCTACCCTATTGATCACAACTGACATTTACTTAAACATATCCTAGCAGAAAAATAACTCCTAGATTCTATCTCCTTTTGAAAATGCCAACAAACATGCCTGAGGCAGAGAAAGAAAGAAAAGAAAAGAAAAGAAAAGAAAAGAAAAGAAAGAAATGAAAAGAAAGGAAAAGAAAAGAGAGAGAGAGAAAGAAAGAGAGAGAGAGAGAGAGAGAGAGAGACAGAAAGAAAGAAAGAAAAGAAAAAGAAAGAAAGAAAGAAAGAAAGAAAGAAAGAAAGAAAGAAAGAAATGGAATAAAATCATTTATCCATCCCCTCTACAACCATGTTGTTTTGTTAATATTATAACTTTAATTATTTCTTTGGTAACAGTTCGAACACATTGTTAGTCTAACCCTCACCCGGTATTGATTCTCCTCCTGTTAAAAACAAGCATCAGGGAGGCACCAAAAATTGCATGCTCAAGCTTAGTGCTATGCCAGGAGGTTATATCACACATATTAAATCTGGACAGCATTTAGGCTAAAGCAATCTTAGCTTTATGATCTTGTTGGTTTTTAAAGCAAATGTTAATGAAATATGCATTACTTATGGCAAACAGCAATCCCAGTGGGGTCCATTTCAATTAGTATAGTTTGTTCAAAGAAAAAGCAAATTAAGCTCCTCCTCATTTGTCACCGGGCTGCCCTGCAACCTGAAGGCAGGGCCAGAAGAGAAAGCAGAGGAGAAGATCGACGAGCATTTTCAGACCAACTTGGGAGTCTAAGAAAGAAGAGGGGATTCCTGACCAATTCATTCCCACCCACAGTGACTCTGAACTTCTTTTCTACGAGAATGATAAAATATTTTAGTTGGTGCACTTTCCAGACACTGCATCCATGTGTCAAGGTGGCAAATTACCAGAAAAGTCAAGCATTCTGGCTTTGTGATGATGTTCTTAGGCCTGTTGTAGGCCTATGTCTTAGATACTGTATGAGTTTCCTAGGGCTGCTGTAACTAAGTGCCATGAACTGGGTGGCATGAAAACAATAGAAATGTATTCTGGAGGCCCGAAGTCTGCAATCAAGCTGTCAGCAGGTCCTCTGAAGGCCCTAGGAAAGAGTCCTTCCTTACCTTTTCCTCGCTGCTGGTGGTTGCTGGCTATCTTGGGTGTTCCTTGGCTTGCAGATGCATTTGGTAACCATGATTCTACTCTTTACCTCAATTGGATCAATTGTGTTTAGCTCCCAATCTCTGTTTCTGTCTTCATGTGGTCCTGTGAGTCTGTATCTCTGTATCCAAAATTCCTTCTTCTTATAGGAACATGAGACATATTGGATTTAGGGCCCACCCTAATCCAGTATGACCTCATTGTGATGGTTAATTTTATGTGTCAACTTAGCTAGGCTATGGTAATCAGCTTTTAGTCAACCACCATTCCAGATGCAGCTGTGAAGATATTTCTTCAGAGGAGATTAACATTTAAATCAGTAGACTCTGAGTTCAAGCAAATTATGTGGGCGGGCCTCATCCAATCAGTTGAAGGCCTTCACAGAAAAGACTGAGGTTCCTGGGGCAAGAAGGAATTCTGCTTCCAGACTGCCTTCTGACTCAAGACTGCAACATCAACTCTTCTCTGGGTCTCCAGCTTGCTGACCTGCCCTGCAGATTTTGGACTAGCTAGCCCCCAACAATTGCATGAGCCAACTCCTTAAAATAAATTAATATCATTCTATCTACATCCAATTCTATTAATTCTGTTTTCCTGAAGAATGCTGACCATAAAACCATCTTAACTTGATTACATCTGCAAAAACTATACCCAAATAAGGTCACATACACAGGTGCTGGGTAGTTATGAATTTTCGGAGAACATTATTCAACACCGTGCAGATATGGTAGACTACAGCCTCACTATTCAAATGGTGCTTGGATCAGCAGCAGTGGCATCTCCTGGGAATTTGACAGACATGCGTTCTCTCTGGCCCCATCCTGGACCTACTGAATCAGAATCTTCATTTTAACAGATCCCCAGATGATTTGTGTGTACATTACAATTTGAGAAGTACTGGGCTGGAAGATCATGTTTCCAACCATTTATGGTATTTATAATAAAAGGCTTGAAGTCTAGACATTGTAAAAGTCAGATAGCTCTAAAGTAAAGGGTCAAAGAGGAAGAATTAAGAAACAAAGTAGAAATAACAGGGAGATTTGAAATAAGTCATCTCTCTTATTAATCAGTATACACCTTACCAATAGTGGAAAATAAATAAATATTTGTCAAACAAATGGAGAAAAGAATACATGAATGAAATGGGCTCTTCATAACAGAGGTTTTCTAACAAACTGGCTTCTATTTACAAGGAAAGTCTTTAGGCAAAAGAGAGAAAAACTTCATTTCCACCCTCCAGAGTCCAGGCCACCTTTTCCCCTTTCCTGTCTCATTGAGAGGCACCGCCATGCCGATGTTATTACCTGGTGACAGTGTCTCACTTGAATACTCATGTCTTGCTCTAGGCTCCCACTGTAATTCATGTTGACATGGAGAAATGTTTCATTTTCAGATCCATATGTATGAATTTTTAATGAACTGTGTCAAAGAAATCAAATATTTCCCCCTGCATCCCCACTCTATGGAATCAGATTTTGACCTTCTGCCAAACAACTATAAATCATGTTCGGTGGAAAGAGCAGGAACCAGGGGCTACTGCACATAGATTAGCCAGTCAATTTCCCTCCGTCAGCCCTTTACCTAAGCTGTCCACGATGGGAGAGGAGGGAGGAGAGGAGAGGATGGAACAGAGGAAGGGAAGGGGAGGGGAGGGGAGGGGGAGGAAGGGAGGGAAGGAAAGAGGGAAGTTGGGGGAGGGAGGGAGGGAAGAGGGAGGGAGGGAAGGAAGGAGGGAAGTAGAAGGAGGAAGAGAAGGAGGGAGGGAAGGAGGGAAGGAGAAGGAGGGAAGGAGAAGGAGGTAGGGAAGGAGGGAGGGAAGAAGGGAAGGAAGCAGGAAGGAAGGACAGAGGGAGGGAGGGAGGGAGAGAGGGAGGGAGGGAGGAAGGAGGGAGGGAGGAAGGAGGAAGGGACAGAAAGAGGGAAGGGAGGAAGGAGGGAGGGAGGGAGGAAGGGAAGGAAGGAGGAAGGGAAGGAAGGAGGGAAGGGAGGAAGGAGGGAGGAAGGGAAGGAACGAGGGAGGGAGGGAGGGAGGAAGGAAGGAAGGAAGGAAGGAAGGGAGGAAGGAAGTCAGCCTAGAAAGAAATATAAACAGTAGGCACTCAACGATTACTGACTAAAATATTTAAGCCATAAAAATGAGACCACTTATTTTTGAAAACCGGGTGGCCATCTCATTAACTAGAATCTGTGGAGCATTAATTCCCTGCTTCTGTAGTTTGGTCTTATATTTCTTCATGTAAAATGACTTAAAACTGGGGGGGTGGGAGGGGGAGGTGAGAAGTTTGAAAAAGTAAAATGAAAATAAATAATTTCATTTTTCAAGAGCACTTTCCTAGAATTTCCATGAACTGTGCAAAACACAGCAGGGCCTTCCTAAATAAAGGCTCAATCAACACTTAGAAGGGAGCTGCAATTAGATACCATTTCTTGCCTAGCAGTGCAAGAATGATTTTTTAAAATGATAATATCCCATGTTGGCAATTATGTGATGAAAAAAAGGTTCTATCCAATTGCTTGTGGGGGTGTAAACAGATATCCATTTGGATAACAAGTTAGTAATATAAATGTAATGAGCCCTAAAGGTATTCATACCTGATATAAATCTTATGGAAATCTATCCTAAGGAAGTAATCCAAAAGACGAAAGCAAAAAAAAGCTTTGAAGGCCATTACAACTTTGTCTACAATTTATTGACAAAATCTAAATGTTCATCAATAGATGTGTGGCTAAGTAAAAACTAAGATGCACCCATTTAATAGAATATCATACGACCATTAAGAATGCTCACTAAGAGTTTATAACAACACGGGAAAATATTTATTAATATAAGTGGGAAAAAAAGTAGGATGTAAAACTGAATAAAAAGTATCATGATTGCAAGAACAAAGCCTCCATTATCTAGGCACGGAAAAGGATATGCGAGGAAATACGCCAACTGCTAATAGTGATTATTTATGGAAGCAGGAAATGTGTGTGAATTTTTCCCCGTTCTGTATTTTCCAAACATCCTGTAATGAGTATATGCACTTTTATATTGGGAACATAAGATTTTATTGTGCTTTTGAAAAGCAAGTCAGTTGTATAAGTAAAATTTTAAAAGATGTCCCCTTCAACAAACAATAGCAATTGGGTCATGGCTAATTCAAGGTGAAGCACATTTGTAAATACCAAATTTTCTAATCTAACATCCAGATCTGGGATATAGAAGAATCTGGCGGGTTGCCTGCTCGCAAAGCTTCTATCTCTGTCCAAAATACTGCACTTAAGAAGTTAAAGGAAGAGTCAGAGCTGTCAGCTTTAAGCCAGTAGATTCTAGGATGATTCAAATAGCTGTCATAGACACTCCATTTGCTAAGCTCATTCACTGGAAGGGGATCTGCCACACAGGGCTGAAGAACAGACACACAGATGGACAGACATGGATTGTATCAGACCCTGCTCCTTGCCAGCAATTACCCCCACTCACAGCATTTTCCTTTCTTGGCAAGTTTGTACACCTGAAAGCTACCACCTCTCACTTTTTTACCTTGTTCAAGCAAAACATTTTGAAGCAAGTCATCTGCGTCTGGAAATGAACAGCAATCTAAGGCCATATGCAAGTGCAGGGGTGGGGGCACACTTTCATTTGAGTGATGAGTTTATTGATAAATGTTCTAAGTGGCTGACTCTTGTTCAATTTTAAATAAAGCAACACTTGGGTGATTTAAATAGGTGAAACAGCATCAGCAGCAGGCAGCCTGTGATGAGCAAACCCAAAGCCCACGTGCTTCACACAAGGCATCTTTACAGTTTTCATCACCATGGAAGCTTGTATGAGATGCACAGGGACAGAGTGTGGCTGAGATTCACAGGCTCAACCATGATATCAGCTCCTGTGTGACCTAGGGGATCACCCAGGGCAGTGGTAAGAGGCTGGAAAACGGTTCCTTCTGGAGGGAGGTCTTAATTCAGTTCTGTCACCGATTTCCTCTCTTCCCACTAGAAGCTCTAGGTCTCTATTTTCATAATCCAGTCAGGCAGGACATAGATCAAAGCAGGGAAAACTGAAGGCACTCAGCACTAGGGACAAAGAAGAAAATGGGAGCAAAATTGAGGTGGCTCAATCAGTGCTCTAAACCAGCAAACTTGCATCATTTGAGACAATATCCCCCCAATATATGTATATTTACATTATATACATGATCCTGTCAATCTATATATCAAATATAAAGCTTTTCTTTCTTCTTTCCCTTCCTCTCCTCCCCTTTTCTCTTCCTCTCTCCCTTTTCCCTCCCTCCCTCCCTTCCTTCCTTCCCTAAACAATCACCTTGCACACATCCCTCTTTGGAAGACTGTTCTAAATACTCAAGTGGGTTATCAAATAGGTGCTGGAGTGAAGGGGCGGGAAAAGAAGTGCATTTCCTACCTTTACAGTCTTGCAGAGGGAAAGCATCCTGAAAAGGATTTCCACATATGGTTGGTAGGTATCTTACATCACCATTCTCCAAAATCTATTTACCTACACTGGGCACTCGACTATACCCAGTCATACATCATATGCAGGGAAGTAAGCTAAGCTTCATTAACGTGGATCCCATAAGCTAATTCAAACCAGGCTGGGCTATGCAACACCTTGGTGCTATGTATTAAGAAGAATGGGTCTGCTGAATAATCAAAGTGGAGAAAGTGGCAGCAGTCGGGGGGATGTTTAATTGCTAGAAGGGAATAGACTCTTTTCAGGCTCCATTTATAGCCAAGCAATCCATCTACCAATTACAGGCAAGTTCTTATTCAGACATTAAAGCAGGCAACTGCCTGTGTTGGAAATCAACCAAAACTGCTTATCTTCAACCTTCCATAATTCCAGACCTTTTGCTGATCCGCCCTGGCTTCTCGCCTAATGCATTTGCATTGCTTTTTCTGCTCCCACTTTTAGTCCCTAGAGTTTACCCTGATATCAAACACCCATGCAGACACACAGGCAAGGCAGTGAACAGGTCTTTGTTTTAACTACTTGGGGAAGGAAGAAGCTGTTGGTCTCTTGGGTCTGTATTTGTCCTGCTGAACATCACAGCTGCTGAGCTCTTGTGGATAGGATCCAGATATAATGACAACCCTGTTTCCCCCTTCACATTTGAAATACTCCAGAAAGGGAGACTGTCATGAGAAGGGGATGGGGGAAGCTGCAAAGTTAGTCAGTGCATTTTAAAAATGGAGACTCCATATCAAATTGGGCATTTCCATTGCAAATCAAGCATTCACTGGGCCCACCATTAGCCAAGCTCAGGATCCTGGCTAATTAAGTCAGTCTCTGGTGGGACGCTATAGACTTAGGGACCATCACTTAGCTCCAGTCTGAGAAGCTCACGGCTAAGGCTCTGTTTCATTCTTCATGCAATGTCTAGCAAATCAAAGCTAATGTGAGGAGCACAGCCACAGCTGACTGGGCCTCCCCTCAGTCATGTACACTCAAAGCCCAGGGCACCACTGACTCACATGTCATTTCCCTGCATTAACATTCTGTCTGGGTTCTAGCTTCACACTCAACAAGTCTATTGCAAGCTATAAATCAGGAGACGAAGGACAGGGTGGTGTGCCAAGGAAGAGTTTCTTCTCATGGTGCACAGTGACAGAAACCATTTTAATAATGCGATCTTTAGAGACCCAAGGAAGATCGGACATGCTGTCATTTCTCCCCTGATGAGGAATCCTGCCAGGAAGAAGTGACTGATATCCCAATTCTTCAAAAATGCATCTTTCTAAAACTGTAGATGAAACTTGCAAAAATAGCTTTGATGCTCCTCCAATTCTACTTTTTCCCCAGTGCCCTGCCCCCACCATGGCTTAAAAATACCACGCCAGGAATTTATATTTGGTTCAAAGTTGCTTAGCACATTGAGGCTAAATACAGCTTATATACCAATTTTGCTTCCAAAATTACTTACTTGTAAATGTATGAAACCGTAACGGAATGATTTATAGTTTTACAGTTCTTTCATTACTGATTTGCAGAGATCTCTCTAGGGGTGATTATTTTTGGATATTTCTAAGTCTGCGGACTGCACAACTCTCAATAGATGTTAATTCATTCTCAGAGAGCCTCACTGTAACTGAATTACACATCTCATTCATTTAACATTTAATGAACACCCATGAAGCATTAAGGACAGCAGGGCACACAAAGCTGACTAAGGCAAGGGCTTGTGCCCTCAAGAACTTACACTTGTTCTCAGTCATCTTGTAAGTCGGGAGATGTGTTGACACAGTGGCTAAATTTAGTGGCAAAATACAACTTTCCTGGTCTGAAGCCCAAGTCTACCAATGTATGTTTCCACCCTTCTGTAAGAGGAATTTGCTGGAACGGAAGTGGAATTGGCCTCTGAAGATTGTTGTACTCCATCCATCCATCCATCCATCCATCCATCCATCCATCCATCCCAAAATGAATCAGCAGAATGCAGACTCCACAAGGGTAGGGATTTTTATCTGTTTTCCCCCCATTTATAAATATACCTACAGATATGTATTTATAAGTACATCTACAGATATATATTTATAAATACATCATATATATTTATATGATGGCCTGTCTGCTATTTTTAAAAGTTTATATCTCACCCTGCTAGCAGGAAGCAGTTGCCAAAGCCTGATTTCTACTTGGAACAAAATCACTCTGAAGTTCCATTTCCTCAATTAGAAAACACGGATAATATTATACATGTCATAGGATTCCTGGGAGGGATCAAAGGGGTATTATAAGAAACGCACTTCACACACAGTGCCTGGTACCCTAAAGCTCTTAACAAATGTGGAGTATCTTCCCCCTCTCTGCTACAGGAAAGGGAAATCAGAGAGAATGGGAAGCCCTCATTGTGCACAGAAGCAGAAACGGGCATTCTGAGAGCTTCAAGATCCTGCTTCCGGCCAGGCGCGGTGGCTCACGCCTGTAATCCCAGCACTTTGGGAGGCCAAGGCGGGCGGATCCCCTGAGGTCAGGAGTTCGAGACCAGGCTGGCCAACATGGTGAAACCCTGTCTCTACCAAAAATACAGAATTAGCTGGGCGTGGTTGTGGGTGCCTGTAACCCCAATTACTTGGGAGGCTGAGGCAGGAGAATCACTTGAACCGGGGAGGCGGAGGTTGCAGTGAGCCCAGATTGCGCCATTGCACTCCAGCCTGGGTGACAAAAGTGAAACTCTGTCCCTCCCCCCGAAAAAAAAAAAAAAAAAAAAAAAAGATCCTGTTTCCATTTCGAGGTTTCACTAAGTCATTGAGTGACTTTGAGCGGGTCACTAACACATTTTCAATCCCGATTTCTTCTATGTGAAAACGCTTTTTAAAACTGAAAACCAATATGAAAGGGTAAACGGTACCTATGAAAGAAACCAGACAGCATTACTTTATTGAAAGATCCTCTTTGACAAGCAGAGTTCCTGGGTTGAACGATGGGCTAAAAATACTGTAAGGGAAAAAACTGACCCCTGAGAGCCTCATTAAAAGAAAGATAAACTCCCAGGAACCATATTTTATTTTTTGCTGCAAGGCTCAACATGGGTTAAGAGGAAAAAATAACTGCTACGATAAGCATTCATGTATCTTATAATTAAATATTTCAAGGAGGATTTGGTGTAACAGGGGTCGCTAAGCTGCCATTCACTCCCATGGGTCTTATCTCCTCTGGCTGGGAAACCATGCTGGCTTTCTGTGAGCGTGATTTTCCCCCAGGTTTCACTGGGCCACGTCCCTCGAGGCTGGCCCACACAAAGGGCAGAGGGGTCTGAGCACAAAGAGGCAGTGCCTGCAATACGTCCCACAAAACAGCAAGCTGGAATTTTATCACATTCACTTCACCAGGATGTTCATTCACCACACAGATTCAGGTTTCTTCTCTGCGTCAAGAACAGGGAAGGGAGATGCTTTTCTTTCTGTCAGACTGTGGCTTATCTGCCTCACTCACAGCCAGTAAGGCCACGGATTTATAAATTTTCCCGCAACAGTCTTATCAACCACGAGCAATGTGCAGCAACGTGGGACTGAGTGTCTTCAAAGGGGTCCCAACAAAAGCCCTGTGGCTCTGTGTTGCTCATGAGTTGCCCGAGGACTCACTACTGGGCAGGGAACAGAAGACTCAGGCTTGGGATGGAAGGAGAGGAAGGAACCGTTCTGGCCCTCCAGGGTAGGGGTGGTTATTCTGTGGGCAAAGGTCATAGGCCTTTGTCACCTTGATTCTTGTCCCCTGAGTTCTCCTTTTTATTGAGGGCCTCGTTCTGTTGCCCAGGCTGGAGTGCAGTGGCATGATCTGGGCTCACTGCAGCCTCACCCGCCCAGGCTCAAGCAATCCTCCCACCTCAGCTTCCCATGTAGCTGGGACTACAGGAGCATGCCACCACATCTGGCTATTTTTTTGTTTGTTTATTTGTTTCTGTAGAGACGGTGTTTTACTATGTTGATCAGGCTGGTCTTGAACTCCTGGCCTCAAGTGATCCTTCTGCCTTGGCTTCCCAAAGTGCTGGGATTACAGCAGTGAGCCACCGCACCTGGCTCCTTTTTCTTTTTAGAGACAGGGTCTGACTGTCGCTCAGGCTGGAGTCCAGTGGCCTGCTCACAGCTAACCGCAGACTCAACCTCCCGAGCTAAAGTGATCCTCCCACCTGGGCTTCTCGAGTAGCTGGGACTACAGGCAAACGCCACCATACCCAGCAAGTTTAAAAAATTTTTTATATAGATGGGGTCTCACTATGTTGCCCAGGCTGGTCTCAAATTCCTGGGCTCAAGCGATGCTTTGGCCTTCGTGTCCTAAGTGCTGGGATTACAGCCGTGAACCACCACACCCGGTCAAGTTCTCCTTTTTCAATGGAACTGTCACCAGGTATCACTGTCACCATCTCCTTATCTCACTGTTCTTCATCTTCCTCATTTCTATTCAAATCTGAGTGACAGTTCAGCCCTTCCTTTAATTTCCACAATTTAAGAAAGCAATCAACATGTACAAAAGTACAATCAGAAAAACTGGTGTTCTATTGCACAGTAGGGCGACTATAGATAATAATGTATTGTATATTTCAAAATAGTTAGAGCTTTCCAAATGTTCTCACCAAAAGAAATGATACACATATAAGGCAATGGATATGCCAATTACCCTGATTTGATCATTACACAATGTATACATGGATTAAAACATATTGTACCCTGTAAATATGTACAATTATTATGTGTCAATTAAAAAAAATAAAAGACCGTTGTAGTAAGAAGAAGCTATCATTTAAAAATCATTAATTAATTCATTTATTCATTCCGCAAAGTCTTTAGCGAGCATCTGTCACATCACAGGCACTGAGCCGGCCGATGGGATGTGATGATATGCAGAACAGAAATTCCTGCCCTCACAGAACTTACAGGGTAGTGGGCAGAGACAGAGACTAGACATAATAAAAAAAATTACAGGTATATTGTTTGGGAGAAGGTAATAAATGCTGTGGCAAACAACAACAACAACAACAAAAGCCCAGAACGTGGTAAGCGGAACGAAGAGGGAGAGGGGTTGCTGATGGGTTGCAATTTTAAACAGGCGGTAGGGATGGGGATGGGGGTCTCCTTGAGAGGGTGGCACCTGATAAAGAGCTGAAGAGGGACCCTTGGGTATATGGAAGGCAGGTGTTCTAAGTGGACAGAACAGCAAGTGCAAAGATCCTGGGGTGAGAGAGTCTTTGGTACATTTGAGGAACAGCAAGGGGGCTTTTTCTTTAAAATTCAATGAAACTCAAAGGGAATTACTCCCGGACAGCGATGTGCCTAGAACTCTTCTAGCTGAGGCAGCTCTCACAACTCATGTGCTGAGGCCGTCTTCATAGACTATCCCATTGGAATGTTTTTTCAACATCAGGTCTCAACCAAATAGTATAATAAGTACAGAAACTAACATAGTGGGTCACAGCCAGCATAAAATTAAAAGAAGGAAATAGAATGTATTAAAAATACCTGCATCAGTGTGCTGCAGGTAGGATGATTTCCTATCTGTATATTTGCAAAACAAAAGTAGTTCTTATTGTAGGTTTGGGTCAAAATTGCTTAACAGCTACTAACCAACAGGTTACAAAAGACAGACACCCTGCTTCCCACCCAGGGGCTACATCTTCGCATGATGGTCCCAATGGCTCCTACTCTGCTAGAATTTTAAGACACTCAAAACAGAGACCGCACAATAGTAGGAGCTCCCTTCCCTTATCACAATCCCCAATTCACAGAGTGGAGTTTAACTCATGGGCGGTTTGTTGGAAAATAACTCCCTGGCCTAACCAATGTTCATCTATTCTCTGCGCCAAGAACCACGGTTCATGTGGGACTTTGAAAAACTGACTAAATAAAAAGAAATTTTAAAAATCAACAAAAGTACAACAGAACCACTCACAAGCTGCAATGTGGGAAACTCTTCAATTAACTCCCTCTCAAGTTTTTCTCTTCTGACAAGACCAAGTTTGTCTGGCATCCCCCAGAGGTCTCCCTTTATCTGGACAACTCATTTTGAGTTTTTGGACTACATCCCGCACTAAGCAGGAAATTATTAATGTTCTTATTTAAAGGCATGAGGGGGCAGAGGTCCTCTATGATGGTTTCGGGGGTGCAGGAGACTGTATACAATCTGGAGACCCCATCAGCCCCTTACAGTATTACCGAGAGCATTCGGAATGGGGTCCTCTCTTTCCAGCAGGAGACCAACAGATTGCCCTTAATAGAATTGTTTAAATTGCCTAAAATTGCTGCTTCTATTCCAGGCTGGAAATTACAGGCCTTACACTGTTTCCCATCCTCTCCCCAGGGTTACTCAGTGCCCCAGAGGAGATGTGTACTAACAACAACATCATCAACAAAACCTGAATGTACTTTGTGTGGAGAAAAATATTTGCAGCTTTTCAACTAGATCGGAAGAGGCTGTGACTGACATACACACATTCTCCCAAATGAATTCAGATTTTCCTTTTTTTTTTTTTTTGGCATGACAAAAAAAAATTACCATGATTTATGCTGCCTTCTGACATGTTACAAATCAAATGCTAAAAATCTCTGGAACCATATCATGCTGAAGATGATGAATGCTGACCTTCCTTCTTTGTCATTTTCTGCCAGTTGGGTGGGTGCCATGAGGAGGGGAGGGGCTGAAGAACAAGTCACTGTTGCCAACTAATGCCACATCAGGGTGTGGGTGTTGAGACTGTCATTTCCTTACCTTAACTCCCCTCTAAGAGAAGGCTGTGTGTGGGTAAACAAACAAAACCCAATCCATGTATATTTCAAGGAGGTGGATCTTCTGAAAACTGTTGTTTATTGCAGTGAGACAGCACCGCCTTGGGAGACCCAACTTCTTTCAGTTCATGCTAACAATGACGAATGGGTGGCCCTCATCCAAGTGGCCCTGCGCTGCCTCATCCATGTTCTTCCAAGGCACCTGGCCCTACCCAGGGTCCTGCTGGGCAGAGCTGGTTATACGAACAAACTTGGGTTTTGAGTTTGCAGTGACAATGTGTATATGCAAACAGCGCTTAAGTTGGGGATCATGCCACTCCACAGGAATCACAAACTGCTTCAGATTCAATCTTGAAGCCCCAACCAAGACTGCCAACTACTGGCAGTCCTTTTTATCTCTTCAAGTGCTTAGCTGTTGATGAGGTTATACAATTTCCACTCAGTACGTTCTTCTCAATGAAAGCAAAGAACTTCTGACACATCGCAAGGCTCTACCTCGAATCAGCAGAGTCAGTCTCTTGCATGGAGTCTCTAAAAACCGCTCCCTGGGTGATTCTAATGTGCAGCTAGGACTGAGAACCACTAAAGAAATGCAGAGGCAGAACACGACTCATCTAAGAACATAATCTCCCAGCTCAAAGCTCTTTCCTTCACAGAGCCCTGCAGGTGGCCACGTGCTACTATCACTGGCGCAGCTCCTTGAAGCCAGGGGGAAGGCAGGCCCAGGACTTTTGAGGACCTAGACTGGCTCCAACAGAGGATTTCCTAGATAGGCACATCCCTCTAGTTCCCATTGAAAAAAATCTTGCTGAGCACTTACTATGAGCCAGGCGGTACCCCTGGGAAAAACAGGGGTGAACAAGAGGCCCCTGCTGTATTCTAAAGTGATGGGTAACTATGTTCTTTCTTTTTTTATTTTGACACAGAGTCTCTCTCTGTCGCCCAGGCTAGAGTGCAGCTGCGTGATCTCGGCTCACTGCAAGCTCTGCCTCCCGGGTTCATACCCTTCTCCTGCCTCAGCCTCCGGAGTAGCTGGGTCTACAGGCGCCCGTCACCACGCCCAGCTAATTTTCTTTGTATTTTTAGTAGAGACGGGGTTTCCCGTGTTAGCCAGGATGGTCTTGATCTCCTGACCTCGCGATCCGCCCGCCTTGGTCTCCCAAAGTGCTGGGATTACAGGCGTGAGCCACTGCGCCGGGCCGGATAATTATGTTCTTGAACTATGCTAAGTGCTTTGTATTCTCTCATTGTCATCCTTACCACTAGTCTGTGAGGAAGGTATTATTATCCTCATTTTACAGACAAAGAAACTAAGGCTCAGAAACATTAAGCCACTTGCTCAAGGTCACACAGCTGGGAAGTAACCCAAGTCTGACTTGTGCTAGGCATAGAGGCCAGCGTGGGGAGAAAACAGGGAGCAAAGATGAGCTGGGGAACAGACACATACGTCAGCATCACTATGACCTGACTGGGCTCTCTCCAAACAAAGTTTTACATGACAATTCTTTAAACAAAAAGGAAGAAAATAATTTAGAATTTTTGACAACATTTTGGAGCCGTGCTTCAAAGCCCGGGATAAATAAATAAATGTCACTGAAAGGCCACAGAGCAGGGGGGCTGAATCACATGCTCGCCATGCCAAGAGCTGCTGGAAAAAGAAAATACTTGACAGCGTGATCGCTGGGCTGTTAACGGCATCTGAAAATCTTTCTGGATCAGCAGATTTCCTAGACAGCTGTGATCCACTCTGGGGAGACGGTCAGCCATCGATTAATTCCTAATCAATGAGAAAGCAAATGATGGCAAAGGAACCAGCCTGAACCAGGAAAGACTGCGGGTCTGGGTTTTCAAGGCCATCCCCTTCCCAGCAGAATTCAAAGTAAGGGCAAGGGTGAGAGGATGGAAAACAGGGAAATGGGGAAGAGGAGGAGCTGCCCAAGGAAGGGGAGGAAGGGAGAGAGAGAAGCAGACACACAGATGGACGGGGCCTGAAGACGGCATGAGCTCTTGGGAGAGGGACTTGTAGTAGAGGCCAGGGGAGGCTGCTTGGGGTCACCTGGTGGTTGGTTTGTCCACAATGGAAAATTTTGTCTCAAATGAGGCTGTCATTAGGATGCACATGGATGTCCCTCTGACAAAGGTTCCAAGAAAATTAACCAATAGGAACTGAATGATGAGACACGAAACAAATTCCTAATTAAGTTACCTGACTCCAGACTGACTGCAGCCGCAGGTTCTGGAATGGGTTCGCATGGGAGGCTACAGGCAGTATGGAAAGGGGTAAAATAATGGGCTATTTGGTCAGCTAAGTTCAGGAAACACAGGTTAGACAACAATAAATTTTTTTTTCCATACGACTTCTTTAAACCTCTGTTGTGATTTCTAAGATGGGGAAAGTGCCTCCCAAATTCATGTGAACACAGGTGGAGATGCTTGTGGATTTAGGGTTCTAAGGAACATGCTTTAGGAAAGCTACTTGGGTACAAAAGGAATCAGTGGGGTCCGAGAGCCCCTTGGCTGTGCCACCTGGGGTCTAGTCATCTCTTGGACACTAACGGTGGGTCACTATTTACCTGTCCTGGCTCATCTGCAGGCTGGGGACATCAGTGGTGGTGGTATCACAGGCACATTCTACAAATTGAAGTCCCCCAGATGTTTAAAGGTGTGGCTGACTTTCAGTGGGTGTGGCGTTCTCAAAGTTCAAAATTGGGACTCTTTAAGAATGCCAGAATGCAGAACATTCTGGATGAACTCATCTCTTTACAAAAGGAAGAGCAGAGGCCGAGGAAGTCAAGTGGTTTATGCCAAAATCTCTGGGATAAGTCAGTGGTTAAGATACAACTGGAACCCGAGGCTTCTGGCCTTCAGTCCATTATGAAGGTACCTCTCCAATTCCCCCAACCCCACTGAAGGCACAACTCCAACCAATGTTTAAAAACTAAGAACGGTGTCCTTGAGCCGTCGGAGAGGTGGTAAATTCTACTTTCCCATGGCCGGCCTACCTCTTGTTAGTCTATCGATGACACTTGCACATGATTTATCCTGTAAAAAAAACATTAACAAGCAAAGCAAGCTAGAGAAACCCCCTAAGGCAGGAAGGTAAACATTTGCCCACCACTAGAGCAAACAAATAGGCACATAGCTACATTCCTCCCTTCTCCTTTGTTCAAGAAGCAGAAAAAAATAAGGCCAAAAGACAGCACTTAGGAAATGGGTCACTGGGATTGCAAAAGGGATGTTCCACTTAGCCATTCAAAATGTGTCTTGCTAATTAAGACCTTGTACTTGGTAACAGGGTCTACCTTTACGACAAATTTACAGACCGATCCAGAACTAGATCAACCAAGGTAACCCAGAGAGAAGCCTCAATGTCCTAAGAGAGGGAGGGGTGCCAACCGACCCAGCAAGAGGTCTGGGTAAAGCAGAGATACCCCCAACTGTATTCAATTAAAAGTTCTCTCCCACAACAACCGGAGCCAGCCAGTGCTCAGACAGAAACTTACACGGAATTTACTCACCTCGCTTGACAATAATCTCTGGTCCCTCCTGGACTCAAGTGCTTTCTGTAGCAATGTTAGGTGGCATTTATTCACTCCTGAAGTATACATTCAACAAATATTTGCTGCAGGAGGACCTGTTCTAAGAAGTGGAGACACCACATCTACAACTCTGGGTTCCTACGCCCATGTAGCATATCCTGGTCAAGTACCCCCACTATGCCGGGTGTCTCCTGGTGTCCTCCAAGAACCCGAAGCCGTAAGGGTTACTAACTCCTTTACCGGAGATCCTGAGGCTCAGAGTGAGAAAATAACTTGCCACAAATCCATGGTAAATGGCAGATTCCGGAGTGGAGCCCAGGTGAGCAGGACCTCAAAGTATTCATCCACAAACCTTAATCATCCCTGCCTCAATTAAGACAGGAGATTGCTTGATTGTACCCTCGACTGAAAGCTTCCTCTCCCTCTTTGTTGGAGGTCCCCAAGAGCTCCCCAAATGTGAAGATTTGCTAAGAGGACTCACAGGACTCAGCATATAGTTGTACTCACAGGCACAACTTACTAGAGCAACAGATTACAGAGCAAAAATAGCATGGAAAAAGGTGCATGGAGTAAAGGCTGGGGTAAACCAGGTGCAAGCTGTCAAGCGTCACAACTATTTATCCTAAAACAGGCCTGCTATTTAAACTTCTTTCTGCACACCCTTCTGTTAGAAAAGCTGATCTGTGCAAATGGCCAAAGGGAGTTGGAAGCAGACAAAACTAGAAGTATAGATGACACTCTCCCTGATAGAAGAATGGGTGAATTTGTAAAATACACTATATGGAGGATTTTTTTTTGGCGGCAGTGAATAGGGACATGGGTAGGGGCCAGGTGATTTCATGATGAAAGAGTTTTGGAAAGGGGAAAGCACTGGCACCAGCATCAGAGGATCTAAGGTTCTGTTTGACTTAAGGTCAATTCCTATCGCTAATGAGCTGCGTGACTGTGGCCAAGTCACTTAACCTCTCTGGTTTTCTCATCTGTAAAATGAGACGAAAGCTGAATTAGATAAACCTCTAATGGTCTTTCTGTCTCTGATAGCATCTGGTTTTATAACTGACTAGAGATTTTCTTTAAAATAGATTCCCTGGTGAATTTAGAATATGACTCAATTCCACACAGCTTTCAGGAGCACATGTATCACAAAGTGAGACACATCTATGGATTCTTTAGCTAAAGGAAAAGGAAAGTGTGTGTTGGAGGGGGAGAGAGCATTTCTCAGCCAAGCGGCCAATTTGCGGTTTCAGTTCCCTTAGGAGGCATTTGGAAATTCAGCATTCCTTGGTTCTACCAGTTTTTACCTCACTCAGGAAATGGGAGTTGGATGGGCTGGTTCGGGAAGCTGGTGGTGGTCACAGAAGTCACTGCAGACACTTTGGGGTAATTTTCTCCAAGTCATCCAGCTAAAGTGTTGGGGTCAAGTCTATGAAGTCCTCTGGTAGCCCCAGCTCATGATCTAGCAATTCCTTGTAGTGGTACTAAGAGACAAGACAATAGTACTCAGTGGGCTGGGAGGAACTGTATATTTTCCTTCCTTTTAGTCTATTGATTGATTGTAAAGTCTAGCCTACTTGGCAGAATTCATGGTAGCACCACGGTCTCTACTACAGACACTGATGTGTAACTGGCACTAGACAGGATTGGAGATTTTGACCAATCAACATTTATCAAGCTCAATGGAGGAGGTGGAAGACTAAAAACAATTCAAAGTGGGATCCTGCCCTCACGGAGCTTAGCGTCTATTAAAGAGGGAGCAGAGTGCCATGGAAAGACCATGGGCTTTGGAAAGAGACCTGAGTTGACTACTGCCCAGCCCAACTGTTTACTAGCTATGTGGCCCTCGGCAAGAAACTTAACATTTGTAGGCTTAGTTTCCTTCTTTGTAAAATGGCAGTAACAGAGTCCACCTGTTAGGGCTGAGATTATCTATATGAAGGTCTTGGCACAGTGGCCAGCAGTGCCTCTGCTCTGTATTCAATGTAAATGGCACCCCTTGAAGTTTTGCAATGGGCAGCCCTGGCCCATCTATGTGTAGTAAGTGCTCAATACACAGTAGCTGCTATTATGATTGTCTCTGATGTTACCATGTGGCTAAGTACCCAAAGGCAGGTACATCAAAGCTGCGACAGAATTCAGGTCATTCCCAGATATGAGCATGATTCACTGAAACAGTGCCATGTGAATTACAATTTGCACAATTGGAAACCTCTGGCCTGGCTGAGACTGCGGAGGGCATTCTAGACAGACAGAAAAGTGTGCCTGAAAGGTAGGAAACCAAGGATTGTACAGAGGTGCCTATGGGTGCATCAGCCCTCGGAGAACCTTCCATGTCCAGTAAGAGATTCAGCTTTATGCTACTGGCAATGAGGGGCTATTCTGTGTTTGAGCACAGAGGTCAAGACAAGCAGAGCTGGGCTTTCAGTTACAAGGATTGGAGGTCAGGAAGGCTCATTTGAAGCTATTACCCAAAAGCAGGAAGTGGAAGAGGTAGGTGTTGGGGCGTTTCAGCTTCAACAAGGGATCTTTCTTTCTTTCCTTTCTTTCTTTTTCTATCTATCTATCTATCTATCTATCTATCTATCTATCTATCTATCTATCTATCTATCTATCTATCAATGGAGTCTCGCTCTGTCGCATCTATCTATCTATCTATCTATCTATCTATCCTATCCTATCTATCTAATCATATCTATCTATAAGTAGGTCTCTGGCCCCAGGCTGGAGTGCAGTGGCTCGATCTCAGCTCACTGCAAGCTCTGCCTCCTGGGTTCACACCATTCTCCTGCCTCAGCCTCCCGAGTAGCTGGGACTACAGGCGCCCACCACCACGCGCTGCTAACCTTTTTGTATTTTTAGTAGAGATGCTGTTTCACCGTGTTAGCCAGGATGGTCTCACCCTTTTTATTTTTTTAAAGAGACAAGGTCTTGCTCTGTCACCCACACTGGAGTGCACTGGTACAATTATAACACACGGCAGCCTGGGACTCCTGGGCTCAAGCAATCCTCCCACCTCAGCCTCCTAGGTAGCTGGGACTACAGGCGTGCAGTACCACACCTGGCTAATTTTTAATTTTTTTGTAGAGACTAGGTCTCACTTTGTTGCTCTGGCTGGTCTCAAACTCCTGGTCCCAAGTGATCCTGCTGCCTCAGCCTCCCAAAGTGTTGGGATTACACGTGTGAGCCACTGTACCTGCCTTCAACAGGGAATCTTTAAAGAGTAATATTCATGCCTCATTTATGGAACAAATATTGTTCTCAGTTCTTAGATACCGGTGTCCAAGACAGACACAGCCACTTGGAGGCAACACGGTTCTTCCCTAGAGATGGGACACCACACAGTTCCCAGGTAAACGACACCCCCTGCAGCCTGGTGGATAGTTCAAGAAAGCCGTTTCTGGGAATGAAAAAGGACACCCCACCTTCCACCTCATCCTACCACACTCCCCTGTTCCACCGCTCACGCCTGCCCTGGGCTGGTGAATGCCAAAGCAAAGCTGTAAGAGAGAAGCAAGGCTTTAGCCCTCAACTTAGCCACACGGGGGGCCCTGAGGAACAGACACAGAGCCTCAATGGGGCCCCAAGTCAGCAAGCGCCGCACCTGCCCCAGCACTTCTGGAAGCTCCGGCACTGTGTTCAGTGTCCTCGCACCCCAGTCACCAAGCCCCAGGAGATGGTTTTCTTCCACAATTACCATCTGAGACAAATGAAGCAGGACACCACAGCGCTGGGAGCCACAGACCCTGGCCACCAGCACAGAAGCAGACTCGCAGCTCTGACATTTTCAACAAGTAAGCAGGAGCAGCGGACAGATTCAAACTCCCTCTCATCCTCATCTCTCACCAGCTGGAGGACATTGCTGTGCAGGGTCAACGTTTCAGACACAGATGGTGCTTCTTGAATCATTTGTCTTTCTGGGGCCTTCCAAGTTGGGTTATTTTGTCCTATCCTTTCTAGCAACTGCATGCTGGTACTTTCTTTCCCCTTTTTCTCTTGCTTTCTGCCAACTTAACTTTATCCACGATGGTCTTTGCATTTGTTGTGCCCCCAACTCTCCAATCCCTATTCTTCTGTAGATTTTGACAGATTTCATTTTACCTTCTGCACAGACATCTGACCATCCCCTGACGTCTGATGTCTTCTCCCCTCTCAGGCCTGAGTGCCTGATCATTCCCTCAAGAATCTTGCGGAAAGGCCATCTTCCCTGGCCACTCCCAAATAGAGTTCAAAGCTCCCCTTTTCTGCTACCTTGGTACTCAACAGAACTCATCACGTGGGCCATGAGTCTGTCCCTCTTCTTAGATAAGGAGTTTCTAGAGGCTTTGGCCAGGTCTTCCCTCTTTATTATCCCAGTGTGCGACACGGGGCTTGGTTCATCGTAGCCAACCCACACGGTTGGCTAAATGGATGGATGCACAAGTTAGACTGAATGAAGGACCATTTCACTAACTTCATTTGCCTCTCCTAGAGCAGCTGCCACCACCATCTGTTACAAAAGCTTCAAGTTGAAATGTTACTTCAATTCCTTTCCAACACTTTCTGCCTACCCAAGCCAGGGGATGCCTCCTTCACAGAGCGGGTCATCTGTGGTTAGCAGAAGACAAGTGAATGCACCACGTCCCTCAGAGCTTTGAAGATACCGCTTGGGAGTCTTGCTGCGGGGGAGTGGTCCTGGCTCCATTCCCTGCCAGCTTCAGGTGCCCAAGAGTCATACAAAGACCCAGAGTCCGAGACTGCAGAAACCCCCAAGATGGCCCTATCTCCTTCTTCTTGGCCGTCACTCAGATTCCCACCTAAACCTCCTCCAACTCCATGACTCTAAACACAGGATAGATTGAAGCATTCCCTTCTAATTCTGCTGGTAAGTATAACTGTCAGAAGATTTTTCCAAAAGCAGGCAGTGAGAGAAAAATCATAAAGGCAGCTAAGTCCTAGTTAGGGAACAGAAAAGCTGGATTTGCCACCAAATGAACTGAGATGCCCCTAGAGTCACCCCAGAAAATACAGCCTGAGTGTACTGGGATGGTCATCTGAGCACTCACAGATGTCTCCTTCCCGCTTCCAGACCCCTAAAATGACAGGGCAGGGGTTAAAACACAAAGATCACAGGGTTGAGAAATAAGGAGAGGACCATCACTGGGCCCCTTTTCTAAAATCCCTATGCTAGATATGTAACATGTATTTAATAAGAAAAAAAAGAAAACAATAAAAAAATCTGGCCAGGTGCGGAGGCTCACACCTGTAATCCCAGCACTTTGGGAGGCCGAGGTGGGCAGATCACTTGAGGTCGGGAGACCAGACTGGCCAACATAGTGAAACCCCATCTCTACTAAAAATACAACCATTAGCCGAGGGTGGTGGTGGGTGCCTATAATCTCGGCTACTCGGAAGGCTGAGGCAGGAGAACCACTTAAACCTGGGAGGTGGAGGTTGCAGTGAGCCAGGATCGCGCCACTGCACTCCAGCCTGGGCAACGGAACGAGACTCTGTCTCAAAAAAAAAAAAAAAAAAAACTAATGGAAAAAAGGAAAAGAAATAAAGGCCCAGGCAATAAAGATTCAAGCTGGTGGCTCACCCTTGTAACACCACAGGGCATATGCAAAGTCAGGTATTGCTTTGCTGTGATGTAAGAGGTCAGAATCACAGGAGCCTGGCAACTGCAGTGTCAGATACACAGTGTCAGATACATTATACCACAGCCACATGAGGAGATATTCTGAAACACTGATTGTTTTAGGAATTGTTAATAACTTGAGAATGTGTACATGATACTATGTGTAGGGGGTTGAACTGTGTCCCTCAAAAGTTATGTCTACGTTCTAACCCCTGGTGCCTGTGAATATGACTTTATTTGGAAATGGGGTCTCTGCAGATGTAACTGAGTTAAGGAACTTTAGATGAGATCATCTTCCATTTAGACTTGACCCTAAGTCCAATGACTGGTCTCCTTTTAAAAGTAAATAGAGGGTCCGGGCGTGGTGGCTCATGCCTGTAATGCCAGCACTTTGGGAGGCTGAGGTGGGCGGATCAGAAGTTCAGGAGATCGAGACCATCCTGGCTAACACGGTGAAACCTCATCTCTACTAAAAAATACAAAAAAATTAGCCGGGCATGGTGGCAGGCGCCTGTAGTCCCAGCTACTCGGGAGGATGAGGCAGGAGAATGGTGTGAACCTGGGAGGCGGAGCTTGCAGTGAGCTGAGATCCTGCCACTGCACTCCACTCCAGCCTGGACAACAGAGAGAGACTCCGTCTCAAAAAAAAAAAAAAAAAGTAAATACAGGGGGCCAGGCAGGGTGGCTCACGCCGGTAATCCAGCACTTTGGGAGGCCAAGGGGGGTAGACCACTCAAGGTTAGAAGTTATAGACCAGCTTGACCAAGATGGTGAAACCCTGTCTCTACTAAAAATACACAAATTAGCCGCACGTGGTGGTGCACACCTGTAGTCTTAGCTATCCAGGAGGCGGAGGTGGGAGAATCACTTGAAGCTGGGAGGCGGAGGTTGCAGTGAGCCAAAACCACGCCACTGCACTCCAGCCTGGACGACAGAGCAACATAACATAACATAACATAACATAACATAACATAACATAACATAACGTAAGTAGAGGGAAATTTGGGACACAGAGACAAGAAATCTTGGGACTCCAGGGAGAATGCCAGGTGAAGATGGAAGCAGAGATTGCAGGGACGCATCTACAAGCCAAGAAATGCCAAGGATTGCTGGAAGCCGCCAGAACCTAGCAGAAAGGTATGCAGTGAATTTTCCTTCAGGGTCTGCAGAAGGAACAAACCCTGCTGACCCCTTGATTTGGACTTCTCTTCTGAACTGTGTGAGAATAACTGTCTGTTGTTTTAAGCCACCAAATCTGTAGTAATTTATGCAGCCTGAGAAAACCAATATACTATGATCTGTAGAAGCAGCTTATATAGCTCTTTACAGATAATTTCAATCATATGGTATGAAAAGGATGGACAATGGGTATATATTACTTCTGTAAAGAGAGAAAAGGTTATGAGAAACATATAAAAAATTTGCCATCTCTCATCACTGATGGATTACCTAAAGGCAAACCCTTGCTGCCATGTAGCAGTTCTTACTTTCATCAGACATTTGATACTCAAAATAATCCAGGGAGGTAAGTGCATGAGGAGACATTATTCTGATTTTATGGGTGACAACTTGAGTTGGAGTGTGATTAGGAGGCTGAGCACTGACTGAGTCTGAATAAGAATTTAGGTTTTGGTGCTTCTCACCAGCACCCACTCATTTGGCTATTTACCCTGTGTTACAGGCTCAATTTTGTTCCCTCCTAAATTCCTATGTTGAAGTCCTAACCTCCAACACTTCAGAATGTGACTGCATTTGGAGGCAAGGTCTTTCAAGAAGTGATTAAGTTAAAGTGAGGTTTTTGCTTTGTTTTGTTTTGTTTGTAGGGTGGGTTCTAATCTAATGTGAAGTCATAGCAAGGAGATGCCATCTACGAGCCAAAGAAAAAAGGGGGTGCTGGGAGAAACCAGACCTGCTGACACCTTGTGCTTGGACTTCCAGCCTCCGGAACAGTGAGCGGATGCATTTCTGTTGTTTAAGCCACCCAGTCTGTGGTATTTTGTTAGCAGCTATAGCCAACTAACACACTTAGGAAGGCTGGAACACACAGTCTCCATACCTGTTTCCCTTTTTCCTGTGGCGTTCTCCCTGAGTTCAAACAGGAAGTGGGAAAATACATAATTTCCAGGTACAGGATCCTCCTGCCCAATGAGGCTATTTCTGAGCTAACAACAGCCAAGACTTTTAGCAATTCTATTTTTGAAAGAAAGTCCACCCTGAACCGTGGAGAAAGAAAGTGGTCAAAGCCACATTCATGTGATGTGCCAGCTTCCCCTGGTTTCTCATTCAAAGCCACCATGGGAAACAGGGAGGGGATGCCAGGCCTTGGGTTTCCTTTCTGGCCAGGGAGTTCTTTGTGACTTTTAAACAGGGGAAGCAAGGCTGCGGGAGACAGCGTGTGGTGCCTGGGGAACAGGCTCACAGGCTCACAGAGAGAACTGGGTTCAGATACAGGTTCTGATCACTCCTAGGTGACCCCAGGCAAAATGCCTTCCCAGACTGAGACTCAATGTCCTCCTCTGTAAAGTGAAGTTAACCCCACCCACCTCACTGATGAATATGCATTGGCAATGTTAAGCACTTAGCATGGTGCCCACCACATAGTACGTGTTTAATCAATGTCTGTTACGTTTATTAATGAAAAGGTTCACCAATTTGGCTCCTTTTTCAACTGTACCTAAATCCCATTGGGTTGGTTTGCCTCTTTTCCCCTGGGTTCCATGAGCCTGGGAGCTGGACTTGTGTGTGACTGCACAGTGCTTTCAGATTTCCAATTTTTTTTTCCTCCAATATTTAAAAATCAAGAGCCTTCACACAGAAATTCCAATCTTTGGCTCCTTTAGATAACCTGGAGGCAGCAATGCAGAAAGTGCCCTCCTGCATGGCAGTGCATGGCTGTGGCTCGGTTGGGGGCCTCCCTTTGGTGTGGCACGTGCTCTCCAATGTGCGTGAGTCTCACTTCACCGGCTGCACCGCTGCCCCTCCCGCTTGGCTTCTTTTAGACGTTTGTACTTAAGACTAAGTGCAGGAAGCGGGGGCGGGAACCAAAGAGTGGGTTCAGCATGCACTGTGGATCAAATAACCGATTCCTCCTCCACTCAGACTAAAGGGCTAAGACGCGCTGAAGGCTGAGGACATTCAGACTTCATGAGGAGCCAGGTTTAAGGCTGGTAGGTGAACAGGTTGTCCTAGTAAGAATTCAACCTCAAAATTTCACCAGCAGCTACTAAATGGAACATGATGACAAATCACAAACACACAGCAGAACTACAGAGCAGGAACAAACGGGCACATGGATATTCTTGTGTCTATGTCCTCGTCAGCTCACTTAATACAGCCGGGATGTGTGAATGAGGGGGAGACTGCAGTCCACCCTCCCTTTCATCAGAGTAAAACCATCAGAGAGGCCTGAAACTAAGGAGTGACTCTAGCGTGTCACTGCGCTCAGAGTGTCCCAAATGGAGGCTCACAGAGGCTGCTTAGGATGGGCACCATCTGTCTGGAAACCCCAGCCATGGCTGGATGGCTTCCCCAAAAGTGAAGAAGGGGGAGGAGACTGGAAGCAAGCAATAGTGGTTTATTTTTCCTTAGAAAATGGAACAAATTAGCCTGCACATCCTGTCTGAGATTCAGGAAAAGGTCCCAATTGTATGGTTAAAAAAAAAAAAAAGAAATAAAAGAAAACCTCTCATACTGCAATTTCACAGAGCAGATCGATATTGCAGCTTAAATGGGAATTTATTGCCTTCGGAAATGCAGATGAGGCTATGCACTGTGTTTTAGCCTGCCTCACCCAACTATTCTGCTGACTTCCTGTGACCCTGGCTGCTGCAGCCAGCTACCTCTTCAGGTAATGGAGACTGCTCCGTGCAGAGCCTGCTTGTGTGCTCGGGCCAGGGGCACCTGGCTCACTCCACGTGTTGCCATAGAAACCACTATTTGAACATGCCCTTCATCTATATGGGTTAGCCAACATTCCTTCTTGCCCCATCCCTATCTCCCTTTACTGACTGATTCCCTACTCTCACCCCCACCAAATTCTACTCTGGGTACTGCCTAGACCAACCACCCAGTAAGCATGTACTAAAGTTGATCAGATGTGCTACAAGATCAAACCCCAGACCGCAGGACAGGGATGGGGCTGTGGGTTTCCAGTCAGGCGGCTGTCTCCGTTTTCCTGGAGGGATGCATCTGTTTCCATATCCTCCCCAGCCTTCCAAGACACACATAAAAATTCGATCCCTGCTTTCTCTTTACTTTTATCTCTGCTGTGTGCTCTGGGGAGTTTTTACAAAACAAACGAACATGAACTTCAAGGTATGGAGAGTGTAAATCACTGCAAACTCTCCTAAGCCTCCAAATGCTACAAAGCTACTTAGCCAAGGACCAAAGAAAAACCCGATAGGTGATTATTCTTATTAAATAAACATTATCCTGCCTTTGCATTGCTTCCTAGTTGACAGAGCATTTTCACATATATTACTGCCATCGAATCCCCATGACAGCCCACACAGGAAGTAGGGCTAGTACCACACACATCTCCATATTGGATGGAACCATTTTTTAAAATACAGAAACACACACACATACACACACACACACACACACACAGAGAGAGAGAGAGAGAGAGAGAGAGAGAGAGAGAGAGCTCAACAGCACCCAGAATTAAAACTAGCTAGGATTTTATCACATTTCCATTAATTATTTTTCACTTTAGTACTTTTCGGATAAGGCAAAGAAGGATGCTTCACCCACTTCAGTTGCATTGCCTGCTCACCCCTCATGCTCCTAGATAATTATTTCCTTCAGTTTATTTTGCAACCTGAAAGTCTATTTTTAATACTTTCACCGACACATTTCTATCTATGACAAATAAATAATATTGGTTTCCATGTGCTTTTAAAGTGCACACAAGGTCAGGCACGGTGGCTCACGTCTGTAATCCCAGCACTTAGGGAGGCCGAGGTGGGCAAACTGCTTGAGCCCAGAAGGTCAGGACCAGCCTGGGCAACATGGAGAAACCCCATCTCTACAAAAAATTAGCTGGGCATGGTGGCGCACACCTGTAGTCCCAGCTACTCAAGAGGCTGAGGTGGAGGATTGCTTGATCCCGGGAAGTAGAGGCTGCAGCGAACCGTGATAGTGCCACTACACCCTAGCCTGGGTGACACAGTGAAACCCTGTCTCATGCTGCATGGTATTCCATCACAGGATGTGTCAAATCCCCTAGAGACAGGCATTTAGCTGGTTTGTTAATTTTTCATCATTACCAACAATGAGGATATGAATGAGTGTAAGCGCATCCTCTTCTACACAGGCCAAGGTCTTCTCTGGTGTGAGGAGGGTCCTGCCGTTTCGGTTTACTTTGCCCTGCCTGCTAGAAGAGGTGCACATCCCCTCATAGGCTCACAGCTCACCAGATTTCCACTTCTGCGAACTGCCCACGTAAGTCTTCGTTAAGAACAAACATGCCACAATCAGAGGTAACAAACACAGCTTTCCGAGACAAAACAAATCATTTCCCTTGTCCTGCTCATCACTGCTGGCTGTTCTTTTCATGGCTGCCAGAGGGAATATTTACTTTTCCCTAGCATGGTGCTTAGCCCAATAAGAGATATGTCATTTTCCAGAGCATCCCCAAGGATGTCAGGCTGACCTATTCTTGACTCAGCCTTCAGGGCTGCCACAGAAGAACCAATCAGTGCCCAGCTTTACACCCACCGCACATTCACTTCGGCTGGATTCCTGCTGCCAAGGTTTCCAGGGGAAGACAGGTTGCCCCCTATTCTTTCATACTAGGTTCTTCCCAACATACATTCTCAAAGGGCACTCCCACACTATCCCTTCACCCTCATCTCCTGAAGATAATTTAAACACAGGCCACAAACAGACAGAGACACCGACTGCCTTCTTGCTGCCCTCCCGAAACTGGCAGGGTTTGGTGGTTTATGGGAAAGGGCACAGTCATCAACTATGTGACTATGGGTAAGTGACTTACCCTCTCTGAGCCTCAGATATCTTTTCTGTTAAGATGAGGGTTGCTGTAAGAATTAGAGAAAATATACATGAAGCGACTGGAAAATATCAGGCACTCAATTCATGGCAACCAACAGCAAGTCAGGAGACTCTTATTAAAAACCGATACAGCAAACAAGGATCTGCTCTGTGGAGACAGAGAGTTACGATGTGGTCCAAACTCTTTAACAGTGAGACCTGAATGGGAAGACAAAATGAAGACACACACAGACCAAAGTTGGGATCATCTATAATTGACAGGTGAATTCTGTGGACTGGAACTGAAATCTTCATGGAAAATGTGGGATGTTAAGCTGGGTCTGCCCCCACTCCCAGGGGACATCTGGCAAGGTCTTAGAGACACTGTTAGTTGTCACAACTTAGGGGACAGGGGCGCTACTAGTATGTAATGGATAGGCCTCAGAGATGCTGGCTAACATCCTACATTGCAACAAAGAGTTCGCCAGTCCAAAAGACCAGCAGTATCAAGCTCAAGGAACCCTGAGTAGGGTCACAAAGAGAGAAGAGCATTCCAGGCAGGCTGGCAGTACAGGGATAGCAGGGAGTAGAAGTGAGGGTTGCATTTTCCTGAGATTGTAAGGACATTTATCTGGCTTAAGCCAAGGCCACCAGCTAGGGCATAATGGGTGGGAGAGGAAAGGGCAGGCAAGGTGTGTATAGGTAAACAGTCAGGTTCCCTATTACATAGAGGTTCCATATTACCCTATTACTGTGCTTTCTGCACAGGCAGGACTCACAGAATCAGAGAAGGTTAACTAGAAAACACCATCCAGACCAAGGGTCTTAAACTTTCTACCACCACCAATCTTTACTGTCGACCTACCCCTCAAACCCCTCAAGCATCACATGTTCCGACAACTGCCATCTTCTAAACCAGAGGCATTTTCCAAGTAAGATGTGTAAGGAAAGCTTTGGTAGCAAAATCTGTCACCAAAATGCAGTTATTAAGTACTAATTAATATGATTCCCATTTTTTACTAATCGTAAACAAATGTCACTGCCAAACCAAGCCTCTGACCACCATGAGATAACGGGTGTTGCTATGAAGTTGGAATGAGTCCAGTCAAAGGCAAAGATATCAGGCACTTCCAATTACTACTGAAAAGAGCCTGAGAGCCACCTCCACCAGGATGTCTGTCAAGACCTTACTTTGGGAATCTTTGATTTGGTCGTACTACTTTATTGCACAAAAGATAAAAGAGACTATCAATAAAAACTAACTGATCTATTCCCGCATCGTGTTCCAGGCACTGTGCTAGGCACGACACACATTACCTCCTTTACTCCTCCCAACCACCCAAAGAAGTAGGTACTATTAGCAATCCCATTTACTTGCCTTTCAGAAATGTCATGGTCACAAAGTTAAGAAAGGTGAGAGACAGGATTTGAACCCAGATCTCTCTGAATCCAGAGTCCATGTTCTTGCCCGCAAGGCAATGGATGGTTCCCTTGCAGAGGACAGCGTGGTGGTGTCACTGCCAGCCTTGGACCCAACTCCCTGATGTTCAGTCAGGCACTCAGGCTGATGCACCTCAAATGCAACAGATTAAAAGGCCCCTGAGTTATGTATGGCCCAGTAAATTCCACCCTTAAGAGGCAGTTTGACTTTTAAAAAAATTGAACACTTTCCTCTTATCTCATGTTAAAAAATAATGAGCACAGCTGAGCTAGAGACGTCTGTGAATACAGACAAAACAGTTACCCATCACAGAAGCAAATAAATATGTAAATGGCTGCCCGTTCCTCTGCTTGCTCTGCCTTCATCTCTGCAGCAGGGAAGAGCGGCGGCAACAGCGTTTTTCAAGAAGTGGTTTAGGATTATGTGGTGGAATTACTATTTATCTATTCAAAATATAAGGCTTGCTAATTAGGTCATAATGGTACTCATCTATCATGTGAATTTGGAGCATACATTATATTGATCTACAATGCTATCCACGGGCACAATGTGCTTATTAATACCAGCTTAGCAGTGCTGAGCTGTTCTCATGAACCTTCAACCTCCTGGAAACCAATTTAAGTGATCCAGGCTGACTGCAGACGAGGGGCGTGTTGCTATTACACTGTTCCATTAGGGCTGCTAGACTTGAATGCTTCACCTTCAGAATCTTTCCCCTGGATTTTGTCCAGAGTTCCCAAATTGCAGAGGATCTGCTAATTCTGATGAGAGGTTACAGATAAAATGAACTCATGAGATTATGTCATTAGAAATTGGTTGGGTAAAAACTGAACTTGTAGGTATGTGAATTGAGCCCTACATTTGAAAAGGTGTTCAGGCAGGCAAAGGATATTAAATGTTCTGGCTACCTCAGCAGGTGTCAGAGATGTTCCTTATTTACATACACAAACAGTGACAGAATGGCCCCATTACAAATCCACTTCCTGGTCAACCTCAGTTCAGGTTGCTGGCCAGTGACAACGGAGGCTTAGCGTGGCTGAGTTATGTTCCACGGACCTCTTCCTAATATCTATGCTGAATTCTGGCCCTGCCATTTGCTAGTTGTAGGGCTTTGGGTAACTGTGTTAGGCTGTTCTTGCATTGCTATAAAAGAAATACCTGAGTCTGGGTAATTTATGAACAAGAGGTTTAGGCTGGGCGTGACGGCTCACGCCTGTAATCCCAGCACTTTGGGAGGCTGAGGAGGGTGGATCACTCGAGGCGGGAGTTTGAGGCCCACTTGGCCAACATGGCAAAACACTGCCTCTACTAAAAATACAAAAATTAGCCAGTTACTTAGGAGGCTGAGGCACGAGAACCACTTGAACTCAGGAGACAAGGGTTACCATGAGCTACGATTGCACCACTCTACTCCAGCCTGGGTGACTGAGACTATGTTTCAAAGAAAAAGAGGTTTAATTGGCTCACAGTTCTGCAGGCTTTACAAGAGGCATGGTACAGGCATCTACTCAGCTTCTGGGTGGCCCTCCGGAAGCTTTCCATCATGGTAGAAGGTGAAGAGGAGCAGGCATGTCACATGGTGAAAGCAGAAGCAAGTTAAGAGAGAGTCTGATGGGAGGTGCCACACACTTTTAAACAACCATATCTCAAGTGAACTCACTATCATAGAGACAGCACCAAGCCATGAAGGATCCACCCCCATGATCCAAACAACTCCTACCAGGCCCCACCTCCAGCACTGGGGATTACAATTCAACATGAGATTTGGGCAGGGACGAATACCCAAACTATATCAGTAACTTACTTTACTACTCTGTACACTGGCCTCAGTTGTGAAACAGGAACAACAGGATCTACCTTGTGGGGTTGTTATGAAGTCTTCCTAAGACAGTATATATGAAACATCTGGTACACAGTGGGCACTCAGGCTTTTATGCCTCAACTTAATCCTTCTGAGATAGGTCAGCATGCCCCCTGCAGCACACATTCATGAAGGCCAATCGGCATAGAGCACAGGACTCAATGTACACAGATTCATGTGCACAGATGAAGTGGGTTATATGGAAGGAATATCTTATCCTGAAGGAATGAAGCTAGCAAGTAGTGTTGATCCATGAGATGTAACTCCAAGAAATAATTCCATGGTTGGGTATTTTGGAAAATGCCAAACACTGTATCTCCCACTTAGGGATTTCTTTTTTCTTCCTTTTTTTTTTTGTTTTTTTTTTTTTTTAGACGGAGTCTCACTCCGTTGCCCGGGTTGGAGTGCAGTGGTGTGTTCTCAGCTCACTGCAACCTCTGCCTCCCGGGTTAATGCCATTCTCCTGCCTCAGCCTCCTGAGTAGCTGGGATTACAGGCGCCTGCCACCACTCTCGGCTAATTTTTGGATTTTTAGTAGAGACGGGGTTTCACCATGTTGGCCAGGCTGGTCTTGAACTCCTGGCCTCAAGTGATCCGCCCACCTCGGGCTCCCAAAGTGCTGGGGTTACGACGTGAGCCGCCATGCCTGACCCCACTTAGGGATTTCTAAAGCACCCAAGACTTGTAGTACTTCCAAAGCAAAGAAACCGGTTTGACTTCATTTTACCTGGGGTTTTTCATACTTTTAAAATCACTGTTTTGGGAGATGGGTGGGTGATGGCACGAAGGAGTTTATCATTTTAAACACTCAGGATAATGAGAAGACTCAGAATGGGAACAGAAGGCAGGAAGAAGGAAAGCAAGGTCAGGATTGTTGTCACCCCTCAAGGCTTAGGGGCCAGAAATAACAACTCTCCGGAATCTTCCCAAACCCCAGCCATGGGGAAAGGGCAAAAAGCCAGCAATGAATCTTTCAAGAATCCAAATGCACAGAACTGGAATGCAGAGGCACGACTTTTCTCAGACCTTTCCCTGGACTTCTGGCTTTGATCTGAAAGACCAGGGACAAGCCACAGCAAAACTTGGTGCCTATTAAACCTTGTGTTTAAATGATTTATATAGAAAAGTTGAGCGGCTGCATCTCAAAAGAAGTCAAAAGAAGGCGGAAGCTCAGTTATCCCACGTATCCACCAAACATCACTCTTGCTGCACCTACCACAGTGAGGAAGAGGAGGGAGAGAGAGACGGGAAAGAGGGAAAATGGAGAAAAGAAGGGTGCTGGGAGTGGAGAACTGGGGACATGAGAGTAACCAGGAGAGAAACCTAGAGGCAGGGGAGCTGGAAGAAGTCACTAGTGTTTCACCCCCTTTAATACCCTCATGGTACCAGGCAGATGATACCTCCTGGGTCCCCAGAGAGCCAGCAGCACCCACCACCAACCTGCCAATTCTGAGCTATTCTTCCTGCTACAGATCAAAAGATTGACTTCTCAGCAAGAGGGGAAGTTCCCAAGAGCACGTTAAACATAACTGCAACTGAATGAGCCCAAGAGGGAATGAATGATTCCGTTTCTCAGTGAGGTCCACAACAGATGCCCGATGTGGCTGTAGCTACCTTCAGCTGAATGGCTGGACTCAGCTTGCAAAAATTACACTGCTGCCTTCTCCATGAGATGCGAAGGGGGCCTATAAGCTCCCTTGAACAAAAATACCGTATCTCATTTCCCACACCACTGTAAAGATGATATGTAAAATTCCCTCTCAGAGCCTAAGAACTTTGGATGAAGAAACCACTTCCTTCAGACGTGCAAATGCTGCAGACCCTATGGAGTGAGAATCTATGACTGAGCAGCCTAAGACATGACAGGAAAAACAAGATTAGGAAAACCTGATTTTTACAGGAACTGATAAAAGTGCTTATTAATATCATTAGTGCTTATTAATACCTAATGACAACAGACACTGCATATTAAGGAGACTATCAGTAACACTTTACACATCTTAAAACTGCAATCATTAGGAGTGTACAATGCATTTCAATGTATCCCCCTGCTTTCTGGAAGCTTCTCGGGATCTCCCTATTCAGTTTCCATAAGATGCTGATGCTACGATTTTGCCTTGTAGGAGGTAACATGCAGATGAACAAGATTTTTTCCCCCGTGTCTGGCGTCCTTCTGATTTTATCTCCATTCCTGTTATACTTGATCCAAAATTATCCAGGTTGCTATGCATGCATGTGTGTGTATGTGTGTGTATACATATATGTTTTATATATATATATATATACACACACACACACTTGGAAATCTGAAAGAGGGAAGAAGGAACAAAGCCAGATTTTCTCAGCTTTCAGTTCTTTCAATTAGAACAGACATTTAAGAACCCACATCCAAGCAGAACTGGACCATTTTATCCTTCGATGTAGAAAATGGGCCGGGAGCATAAAATTACGGGCTCACGCCTGTAATACCAACACTTTGGGAGGCTGAGGCAGGTGGATCACGAGGTCAGGAGATCAAGACCATCCTGGCTAACACAGCGAAACCCTGTCTCTACTAAAAATACAACAATAAAATTAGCCGGGCATGGTGGCAGGCACCTGTAGTCCCAGCTACCCGGGAGGCTGAGACAGGAGAATGGAGTGAACCCAGGAGGCAGAGCTTGCAGTGAGCGGAGACACAGCCTAGGCGACAGAGCAAGACTCCGTCTCAAAAGAACAAAAAAAAGAAACAAAATGGACTTGGGCTGGGCATGGTGGCTCATGCCTGTAACCCCCAGTACTTTGGGAGGCTGAGGCAGGAGGGCTGCTTGGGCCCAGGTTCGAGACCAACCTGAAAAACAGAGCAAGACCTTGTCTCAGTTTTTTCTAAAAGAAAGAAAAAAAAAAGAAAAGAAGAGAAGAGAAGAGAAGAGAAGAGAAGAGAAGAGAAAAGAAAAGAAAAGAAAAGAAAAGAAAAGAAAAGAAAAGAAAAGAAAAGAAAAGGGACTCAGGCTAGGCATGAAGGCTCACGCCTGTAATCCCAGCATTCTGGGAGGCTGAGACAGGAGGATTGCTTGAGCCTAGGAGTTCGAGACCAACCTGGACAACATAGCAAGGCCCCGCCTCAACTTAAAAAAAAAAAAAAGAAAGAAAGAAAATGGACAAATGGACTTAGCCTTCTTAGGCCATAAGGAAGATGAATCATCACTGCAGGAGATGCCAGAAAATGCAAAAGGAGAGCCAAGTATGTTTAAGTTTCCAGATAAAAAGTAAACAAAGGTAAAATTTAATGAGCATATACCATGGTCCAAATACTAGACAAGGTGCTATTTTAATCAGTATCTCATTTATCCTCTCAAAATAAAAACCCCAAAACATTATAAAACTCATTCTATTTATCCCCAAAACGGGGGAACCGAGGCTGGGGAGAGGAAGTCACTTGCCCACGGCCACGTGGCTGGGAAGCCACAGAGCTGAGGACCGAACTCAGACCTGCTGACTCTAACGTGGTGCTCGTCCCTCTGTACACACAGCCCCTCACGACCTGGTACTTAGGAGTGCATTAAAACAAGCCAAAAACCCCACATGGGCTTAAACTTCTGCATTCACTCAACAAGCACTATGTAAGGTCCTCCCCTCTTGGGGCTGTAAGGCGCTCAAAAGTGACGTATAGATAGGAAGAAAAAACACAACATCACCTGAAACCCTAATTAAAAATCCACGTGCTTCTGAGTCCTGAACAATTTCTCTATCACGAAATATTTACTGCAGCTTTGTGACCTTTGAACCACCCAACCATTGTGTGCCCCAGTTTTCTCATCTATAAAACGGGGAAATAATGACATCTACTCCTTCTGGGTTGTTGTGTGATTTAACACGTTTTAAATATAAAGCACTAAGAACAGTGTTGGGCATACAGTCAACACCGTGTAAGTTTAGCTATGCCGCACTATCGCTCTTATTAGATAATCACACATCATCGAAGCATGTGTGCACACACACACATAGTCACACTTTTTCTTTTTCTCTTCTCTCACACAAAGACTGGTTATTGAGACACATTTTTCCAATAAGAGACAGTGGACTTGGCAAAGGAGCCTCTTAATGCAGCCTCCTTTATTTTCCATCTTCCACTCTCCTTTATAAATAGGTTCGCCAAACTGATGCTTAATAGCTTAATATCGGGTTCATATTAATCGCACCCTGTCTGAACGTCAAAGGGACACACTGTTCTGACTCCTAAGGAAATGAATTTCAGTTGTAAGTTTCAAAGGGATCAGAGCTGGAAAAAAAAAATCCCAGCTAATCTAAAAAGACAAACATCTCTTTGGTGCTCTTTTAAAGCTATTTGGGTTTTACAGAGCCATCGCCCCAAGCAGGGGAAATCCAACAGCCTTAGCCTGGCCAGCACAAGGTCCCACAGACACTAGATGGCGCTAGAACATGCTCGAAACAAAGACCACCCAACACCTCAGCTCCTCTGGTCCTTCGCCCAGTCCATCCCAGGCCCCAGGTGGGTTCAATGGGCAGGATGTGTGATATAGACTGTACAAACTGGAATAAACCATGCAAACGTTAGCAATTATAAATAGGAGTCAAGGAAGCAATACTATATGCTTGGACAAAATACACCCAGGTACTCTATTTTGGATTTCAAAAGGCAAATCATCACAATAATTCAGTACTTAATGCTACTGAGCTGTACACTTAAAAATGGCTAAGACAGTAGGTTTTATGTTATGTATATTTCACCATAATTTTTTTTAAAGGCAAAGCATCCCCAATAACAGGAACAGTGTTTTCATTCCCAAGAAATAAACACAATGATGTCATCAGTTACCATCTCTTACTCTGGTATAATGTGTTCTGGCCCCAAAGCAACAAAAAAGTAGTTATTTTACAAACTGGCTGGTTCCAGGACACTGCCAGGCAGCTCATACCTCTGTTCATTTCAAAAACCTCACTTTATATAAATACCAACCTCCCTATCTTTGAGAAGGCTCTAAAGAGGTTGTTCTCATAGAGAGAAAGGTCTTGTGCCCCAAACCAGCTCTGAGATGCGTCTGCTGCTGCCTCGAGCCTCACTATCCGCAATTCATTTGCGTGGAAGGGCAAGACAGCCCGTTCGAGCACAGATTACTGGTGGTGGGCTGAGAGCTGGGAGAACAGGGAAAGCCTCTCAAGGCATGAGGCTTACAGGCATGAGCCACCGTGCCCGGCCTAGAGTGGTTTCTCTGATGCCAGCGTGGATGAAGCTGCTCCTCTGGCTGGCCGCCCTTTGAGCCAACTGCACAGCTCAGCTTGGATTCCAGCCGGAAGTCAGGTGGGGCATCCTGAGATGCCTGGTCTAAGCCAGGTTGCGAGGGGTACCAGGTAGAGGCTTCTGGCCACCAGCAGGGTTGGATAAAGACCTGCTGAGAATGGGAGGCAGTCCATGAAAGAGATCGTGGGCACTGGACTTGGACTGGGAGAGGCCTGGGGCTGAATTCCAGATTCCAGAGCTGGCTCCTTCCAGAAGAGTGAACCTGGGCAACTCTCTCAGCCTCAGCCTCTACCACTGCCAAGTGGGGATGATAATGATAATAGCTCCTCAACCAGCTGCTGTGAGGATTATGTGGGCTGATCTGTAAGAAGGACCTAACATTAACATAGTGCCTTGATAAAGCCTGAATGACTTGGACAAAGCAGGCGCTCAGACTGGGGTTGAGGAGAACAGGGAAGCTGGAGGGGCTCGGACTCATCACTGTCTTAGCCGATGTGGTTGCTGCTTTGTGGATAAAACTGGCTCCAGCTTGCCCCAGCCCTGTGAGTCATTCAGGCTTCATCTGGGCAAGGAAGCATTCCCTCCAGCCTTCTGCCCTCCAAACTTCCTTCCAAACCCTTTGATGGCCTCTCGCTGTCCTAAGGATCAAGGCTGGGATCTTAATACTGTTTCTAAAATCCAGCCCCTTCTAGCCCCCGTGGGCACGTCCAGACAGGCCTCTGCACACTCCCTGTCTTCTATGCCGTAAGCCCCATTCTCTTTACCTTATGCCCTCACAAATGCTGCTCCCTCCACCGGGAAGACTCTTCTCTTCAGGGTCTTATCACCCTTCAGGCCTCAGCCAAATGCCCCTTCCTCAGGGAAGACAACCATGCTACTATCATGTCCTACAGTTTTCCTTACACGAATCATCACATTTGAAATTGCCTGTTCAATGCCTGTCTCTCAACTCTGCAGTGAACTTGTAAGCACAGAGTCTCAGCTGATAAAAGCTAGCCATTACTATTACTATCCATTCAACAAATACTGACTGAGCCCCTCCTGAGTTCCAAGCACCACTGTGGAGGCTGAGGATACTGCAGTGAACAACAAACACAACACAGAAGTTCCCTCCTGGAGCTTCCCTCTTACAGAGGGAGACTAGCACACAAGAATGAATGTAAGGACAGTGTACACTCAACGGTGATAAATACTACAGAGAAAAACATAGCAGGGAAGGGAAAAGATGCAGTTTGATAGAGGGTGGTCAGGGAAGGTCGCACTGAGCAAAGACCCAGAGGAGGTGGGTGGATTGGGGAGAGTGCTGGGGGTAGTGAACATTCCAGGCAGGTTTTAGGGCCAAGAAGGAGGCTTAGGGCAGATGTTTCAGTTGGGATGCCTCCTTCCACATTTTCTGACTGCCTCAGAGCAATGGTCAATTGCATGGCCTCTCTGTGCCCTAGGTGAGGGAATCCACGCAACAACTTAAGTCATGTCTGTGGCTCCTGGGAAGGGACATGGCACCAAGAATGATTTATAAAATCTGAGCCCAGAACATCACCTGGGGTCCCAGCAAGGTTGGATTTGATACTGGCTCACCTCCTCCGAATGGACTCTGGGAAAGGACCATTCCTAGTTCCTCGTTCAACTTTCATATTGGCCTTCCAGGTGGGCACAGGCTACTGGAGATGAAGGCTCTGGGGCTGATTTCACGGGGAATCCCAGACCACGTACTTCTGCTCAATGTTAGAATCAGCAAACACCAATTCCTGCTTGCAGCAGCCTCTGCCATCAACATTTGCAAGCCAGATCCTTTGGTTTTTAGTTTTTGTTTTAGAAAGGACTTGGAAAAGGGCTAATAGTGTTCTGCTCAGAAGCAGGCAGAGAACGAATGCCATATGCTCTTCTAAATAAACCTTCCCACACAATGACCGGGACATTTCTATCTGGGAAGGTCTGTTAAATCTCTCGAGCTAGAGGCAGGGGCCGGTTCCCTCACCATTATTCCTCTCTACTCCCCAAACATCAAATCTAGTATTGAGACCTGTACTTCTACTTCCCTAACATCTCTTGACTCTGTCCATTTCCCTCCATCTCACAGGGAAAGCTGCCACCATCCCTCATGTAGACTACAAAGGTAGCATCCCAGCCAGGGTCTCTCTACTAACCTTGGCCTCTGCCCATCACTGTTCCACCGATGCTAGGGTGGTTTTTCTTTTCTTTTCTGTTTTTTTCTTGAGACAGAGTCTCACTCTGTCACCCAGGCGACAGTATAGTGGCGTGATCTCTGCTCACTGCAACCTCGGCCTCCCAGGTTCAAGCGATTCTCCTGACTCAGCCTCCTGAGTAGCTGAGACTACAGGTGTCTATCACCACATCAGCCTAATTTCTGTATTTTTAGTAGAGATGGGGTTTCACCGTGTTGCCCAGGCTGGTCTTGAACTCCTGACCTCAGGCAATCCACCCACCTCAGCCTCCCAAAGTGCTGGGATGACAGACACAAATCACCGTGCCCGGCCTAGAGTGGCTTTTCTGATTAAAAACTGGATTGTAGATTGTAGTTCTGCCCTTTGGGCTCCCCTCTGCTCTCGAGATAAAGTCCAATTCCCCAGGTGCACGGGCTTCTACAGTCCTTTATGATGGCACCCTCTGGCATCTTTACCCATGGGTCCCAGGCAGAGCATCTGTGCATGGTGGTTCGGTAAGCTTCGCTTGTTGAAGCATCCAGCACAAAGCTGGGCAGAAGAAACTGCTGTTAAATGTGTGAGATGGACCAACATTCTCCAGCTAGCAGGAGGCAGAGGAGCTCCCTGACCCTGGGCCAGACCCCTATGGGGGGGTATTTATACAGATGCTGATTGTTTAGCCTACACACAGTATTACAAACAAACAGGAAATTAATTCTTCATCTTTCAGTTCCCATTCGAAGTTTAATTGCCTACATATCTTATTTAAAACAAACAAACAAACAAAAAAACTCTACCATCAATACACAACAGTTGAGTTACGAACCTCCTGGCCACCTGAGGCCTCAGATCAGTGAGTGTGGGGTAGCTCCTGCCTCCTCAGTGTACATCCACCAGGAGGAGGCTGCTTTGGGGAAACAGCTGGAGAAATTCCCAACATATACCTCTGGAAGGGCATTAAAACACCTCAACCAGTGGACCTTTGACCCAGGGAAAGTAAAGGCAAGTGCATATTTTGGGTACCTGCAGAAGAACAAAAAATACAATACTAGGTAATGAAACAGTGATTCAGAGCATGAGCTTTGGAATCAAATTCTTACAAGCTGTGTGATCTTGGGCAGGTCACTCAACCTCTCTGAGCCCCTACAGATATGAAACAGATCTGAGGAGCAAATGAGATAACCTAAATAAAAAACTGAGCATGGTGGCTCAGACATGGTAAGAAGTCTACCCAGGTTCACTAACATTATAGCTTTACCTACTGTTACTTCTGATGTAGGAGCAAAAACTGTTGTCAAAGCTTCTATATCACAACAATAAGACTAACCCAGCAGCATCAAGCATTTCTTAACTGCTATGTTCCAACCCTGTTCTAAGAAGTTCACAAATATTAATCACTTCATCCTAAAAATAACCTAACAGGCCAGTACTATTTTACCCGAATTTTACAGATGGGGAAACTGAGGCAAAGTGAGATTTAAGGAACCAGCCCAGGATTAAACAGCATGTACTATACAAATTCAAATATATAAGTGAAAAACACCTTCCTCCCTCGTACTGTTTTATTTTCCGATTCTAACTTTCACCATAAACTATTCATAACTGATAATCCTTCAAACCCATTTAACCCCAATTCCATATGCAAATCTGCAGTTATATTAATACTTCATTATATAAGCAATAAAATAAAGACATTCCTTAAACCTGTATCTTTAGCTTCTGTCATTTTTTTCAGCCTTCTATATTAAGATTGCAAGATCAAGTGTTCAAGAATACAGGTATTGTTTATTTTTTAATGCGTGTCTTTCTTACAAAACACAAGAGTAATGTGCTCAGTGTAAAAAACTGAAAACCGGGCAAAACCAGACATTAAATTCTCTACAATCTACCACGAGGGATGACCACTGCTTACATTTGTTGAATTTTCCTTCTGGGCTGATCCTGCACAATTTTGTTTACACAGTCGAGTTCACAGGATGCACTTGCTGGGCAGTGGGTTTAAGCCTGGGTGATTACGCACGTTCTAATTACTTAGCCATTCAGGACACCTGCTGGTCTTACAACATAGGTTCTCTGCAGATTGTAACTCCACAGAGTTCTTTCTTCCTTTCAACAGAAATTAAAAAGGAAATTAAAGTCACAGACATACCAAATAACACCAGGAACACTGGAATTCCTGGAGACTAAAAATCAAAAGGCAACTTAGATCATCCAGCGTCCCATTATTGCATATGTGAATGAGCTCCCACTGAAAAACCCAAACAAGGCTGACAGCCCTGGTGGATGATCCAGGCTCCAGACTCCGCTACCCCAAAGGCACAGCCAACAACTGGCTTCTTCTGGGGACCAGCCTCCCGACCCTGACCCCACCGAGGGCCAATCCTCAGCCCCTTCCCTGCATGCTAGAATTGGCTGAAATGGGTCTGGGAGGGGTCTTGGTGATAACTTACTCTCTTCAGTAAGAGATCTGAGCATTCTGATTACATTAGGAGTGGTTACAGTGGGATAAAAGAAACCCTGCTCTTGGTGGGTGTAATCCTTGATTTAGGAACAGGGCACAGGGCTGGAGAAGGTAAATGGTGCCTGATGAGCAGATTTACGCCCAGAAACTGAAGGACAACGCAGTGCCCTGAGAGGCCAGCAGAGATAGGTGATGGGGGCGTGGGTAGTGCAGGCAGCAGGGACCAGCAGCAGACAGAAGCAAGGAATGGAGAGCAGTGGTAGGGTTCCAACGCCTCCTGCGGGATCCTGCCAAAGGAGAACCAAAGGCAAGAGGAGAGCAGAAAGCAGGACTGAACCCTCCAAACCGCACTGTACGTGAAGGGTGGGGAGGAGCATCGCAGGTGCAGATCTCAATGTGCAGACTGACTTCTTGGTTCCACAGTGTCTCCAACTTGGCCTCATTTGTCCCGGCTGGGGTCCCAGCATGAGCCTACAGCTTCTCTATCAGCTGCCTTCCAAGGGGGGGTGACCTTTTGCAGTAGATCAGGTTGAGGGGGTTATGGGACGGGACAGAACACAACCATAGAGCCTACCAGCCACACCCTCCATGTGGCTTGAAAACATCTTGTGTACTGCAGGAGCAAGAAGACACCATTCTCCACCAACAAAACTCTGTCCAACTCCACCAAAAGAACTTACAGAATCACAAAAGGTGGTCTCCCAAATCTGTTTACCTTACAGTACTGTTTGGACAGTAGAGTGCCCAGTAGTGGAGACCAGCACACCAAACAAGAACAACCCTTTGATCACCGTGTCATCTCAGATGGAGCAGTCTCACACTGCGCTTACAAACTCACCCCATCGATCGCTGAGGCCTGTTTGCCCTTCTGCAATTAGAAATTCATTCATCCATTCCACAAACATTGACTATCTAATATGCGCTAATGATTTTCATCATGATGACTAACAGCAGTTAAACATGTACCGAGGGCTTACTGCGTATCAGGCACTGTACATTTTTATGTCTTAATTCATTCCACACAACAACAATATCATTATTCCTATTTTACAGACAGAGAAAACAAGGACAGAAAGAGAAAGTCATCCGCCTAAAAGTCACATAGTCGACAATAAGTGGCAGAGCTGGAATTTGAACCCAGGAAGTTGCTTTCAGAGACCATGCTTTAATGCACTCTGTGTACCAGGATCTAGGTACACATAGGTGAATGAAACAAGTAGGATCCCTGCTTACATGGAATGCACAGATCAGAGTGGAGACCCACAATCAGAAAGGCACAACTGATGATTATGGTAACTGCCTAGAAGAAACACTCTGGACACTGTGATCAAGAATACTAAGGGCGAGGAGGGAAACAGCCAAGGTAGAGCAAGTGACCCTGCAGGAATACAGTTCTGGGCAGAGGTAACAGCACCTGCAAAGACCCTTAAACAGGAAAGAGCCTGGCATGTCTGAGAAATGGAAATGAGGAGGTCAAGCTGGGCGGATCACTTGAGGCCAGGAGATCAAAACCAGCCTGACCAACATGGCAAAACCCCGTCTCTACTAAAAGTACCAAAATTAGCTGGGCATGGTGGCACAAGTCTGTAATCCCAGCTACTTGGGAGTCTAAGGCATGAGAATTGCTCGAACCCAAGTGGCAGAGGTTGTAGTGAGCCAAGATCACGCCACTGCGCTCCAACCCGGGCAACAGAGTGAGACTCTGTCTCCAAAAGAAAAAAGAAAAGAAAAGAAATGGTAAGGAGACTAGCGTGCTGGACAAGGTGGAGGATACCAGGAGAAGAGGTGCTTGAAGACCAGTTAGAACACACAGGGCATGTAGTCTGGGGTAAAGAGTTCAGATTTCACTCCAGGTGCAGCAAAAAAACTCCCCAAATACTCACCTTGCAGAGCCCAGTTGGGAGAACCGTGGTTAAGAGAATCACCAGGTTACCCCAAGCTGTGTGACTTTTGTCAAATGAGTTCACCTCTCTGGGTCTCACTACCCTCATATGTTAAACAGGAGTAACAATATCTACCTTACAGGGCTGTTTTATTAAAAGAGTCAGTTACAAATGCTACCTATGCTAGTGCCTGGCATATAGTATATTGCTTCCGTGTTACTTGGTAGCCTCTGCCTCCACAACCTCCAAGTTTTCTCCATGTATTCAATAGGTTTCCTATTTTAGTGGGGGAAGTGAGACTGATAAGGGTACAGCCAAAAAGAAGGAACGAGGCCAAATTAATTTGTGATCGATACTTCCTGTAGCTATTATGGTGACAGGCACCAGATAAACACAAATAGAGCTGAAGACCAGCTTCTCTGCCAGCTGTTGCCATCAGTTGCTTTGGACAATTATGCAGGCAAATGCATAACCTTTATATAATTAAGCATTCCCTGACATTTTATTTGCAGCTCTTCTTTTTTCATCCGCCCCCTTTTATTTAGTCTGCTTTCAACTGTGAAGGTCCAGCTGCCGGCTTCACTCGGATGCGCTGACTTGTGGTAATTTTGAGTTAAGCTTTATTTTACAGTCTATGTAAATAATGAGGCGGAGGCAGACTCAATAAAAGGCAGCCTGGCTTCAGCCAGAGTTCAACTCTACAGCCACAGCAGGACTTTAGGAGTCTGGATGGTTGGCACAGACCCTCGGACAGGAGTCAGGGGGTCGGCGCTATGCCACAGCCTGGCTGGACTCCTGGAAAACAAGACATCTGCCAGGCCAAGGGGCAGACATTTGTGGCTAGGGCCTACTCCCCCTCCACACTTCACTGTGAAAGAGGCAAGACTGTTTCCAGTTCTTCACCCTTTCCATGTCCATGCACTTGGCCATGCCACCTTGCAGCCTCTCACTGGAGGGAATAGATTTATCTGCCCCATTGATCCTGGGCTTGGTCATGTGACTTTGGGGTCAATGGGACAAATGAGCAGATGCTTAAAATATGCTTATGCAGCTGGGCTTGCACTTTTGTACTTCTAATACTGCCATGAGAAAACCATGCCATGGGGCAGCCCTCTGCTCCAGGAGAAAGAAAAGCAGGTAGGGCAAACCTGCACCAGCTTGCAGAATGGAGCTAAGCTTGGTGAGCTACGATTAGCTGAGCTATAGGCTGGGTTCAACTCTTGTGTTGCACACAGCATATTACGTTTAAAAATATGCATTGATGGTTACTCACTTGAAAGTATCTGCTGAATACTTATTATGTACCACACTTTTTTTTTTTTTTTTTTTTTGAGACAGGGTCTCTTTCTGTCACCCAGGCTGGAATGCAGTGGTGCCATCATGGGTCATTGCTGCCTCGACCTCCTGGGCTTAAGTGATCCTTCCATCTCAATCTCCCAAGCAGCCAGGACTACAGGCATGTGCCATCATGCCTGGCTGATTTTTAAATTTTTGTTGTTGTTGTTGTAGAGATGAGGTCTCACTGCGTGGCCTAGGCTGGTCTCAAACTTCTTAGCTCAAACAATCCTCCCACCTCAGCTTCCCAAAGTGCTGGTATTACAGGCGTGAGTCACTTTGCTAGCCTTGTATGAAATTTTATTTTATTTATATATTTAAAAATTGAGATAGGATCTCGTTAGGTTGCCCAGGTTGGTTTTGAACTCCTGGGCTTAATCAATCCTCCTGACACACCCTCCCAACGTGCTGGGATTACAGGCATGAACCATCGCACCAGGCAGTACCATGAGTGCATAGAAAAGGAAGCAAGCAGTGAGATAGGAATTATATCTGTTCACACATTTATCTCCTTCACTAGACGACAGGCTCCTTGGAGCTGGGGCTGGAGTTTTTTCCTTTTGGTTTCCCAGCACATAAAACAGTTCCTGCTTAATAATCACAGTGATTATTATTGTTATCATCATCATCATGCAGTAACCACACAACGAATAATTGCAGTGTCTATTTATGGAGTCCTACCATGTGCCAAGCCTGTGCTAAGCTCTTTACCAATGTTATTACACGTGACAGTCACAATTAAGGAGATCAATCCTGTTTCCATTTTTCAGACGGAAAATCTGAGGCTTGGGGAGGTTGCTTCGTCAGTTCCTAACCCTCATGTGTACAGCACAAACCCTTTCCACTTCTCCCCCTGCACTGAGCCTCCATTTCCTTGACCACTCTGTTCTGGATGGCATCTACAAATTGTTCAGGCCCATCCTTTTGCTTCCTCTCTTGGGCACACAGCACAGCCCTTCCTTGTCATTTTCTGTTTGTTTACTTGTTCATTTGATCTCCCAGACCAAATTAAGAACCTTAGGTAAAAATCCGACGGTGCAGGGATTGTGTCTGTAGAAGGCAGTAGCTAAGAGTTTGGGCTCTGAGGTCACAAGAGTGTGGGTTCGAATCCTGGCTCTGCCATTTACTGGATGACCTCATGCATGTCCTATTTTCTCCCTCAACCTCACTTTCCCCTCCTGTAAAATGGGGATCATGATAATAGAAATAACTTCCTCAAAGGATTCCGAAATGGTGTAAAACACGAATGAGCAGTGCCCGGCATGCTGCGAGGGCTCAGTAACACCAGTCATTGCAGTGCCCTCCCTCTCTTCACCCGACGGCAGGTGGGAGGTGCCGGATTTGTGAAGAAGAAGGCCTCACGGCTTTGCCTGCTCCCACACTGGCTCCCTCACCGCTCCAAACTAGAGCGACCTTTGGGTTACGTACTGTGTGAGAAGCACAGAGGCTGTGGATTCCTAGCATAAATCATCACAGATAGCTCATCGAGCTCTTACTTACACAAACCAGCTCTCTCTGCCTGAACACTTCTGTGCATGTCTCTCTTCTGCGATACCACTTCTCCAGAATTCCACAACCAGCAATTCTTTTCCTGAACCATAATAATTTGATACTCATGGTGCACCCTTCCCAGGAGGCATCACCATTGTGGTGGTCATGGACAAAGCGGGCCCTCGCTGTTTTACAGGACGGGGTAGAACGCCCTGGGTGTATGTGCTTACATGGTGGCATTTCCTTACTTTCCTCCAGACTGTTCCACGGGCTGAAACATCAGCTCTGTGGCTCTTCATTTATATTCCAGCCTCGAGGCTGCACTCTACCACCCCACCTCTCTTCCTCCTCCCCTTTCCTACCATGTGATACAATTCCTCTCCCCCTGGGCGTCTTCCGGCTCCAGTCATCACTCTCACTTAGGCAAACCCTTTCTATGGGTTTCATTCCCCTAATTTTCTCCCATAAATCAATCCTCCCTTCCCTCAGCCACTGCTGCTCTCTCTGGATTGTTCCTCTAGTCGTTTATTCATTTCACCCAATTGCATATTCAACGAATGGTTGTTGAGTGTCTACGATGTGATGAGTACTGGGGACAGAATAGTGAACTAGAGAGGTGGAGGCTTAGTTGGGGCTGCTCTAACAAAACACCATGGACCTGGCGAACAACAAACATTTATTCCTCATGGTTCTGGAGGCTGGGAAGTCCAAGATCAAAGTCCTGGTAGAATCAGCGTCTGGTGAGGGCCCGTTTCCTGGTTCACAGACAGTGTCTTCTCACTGTGTCCTCACACGGTGCAAACAGCGAACATGCTCCCTTGTACCTCTTTTCTAAAGGCATCGATGAGGGCTCTGCCCTCATGACCTAATCACCTCCCGAAGGCCTCATCTCCTAATACAATCATACTGGGGGTTAGAATTTCAACATATAGAATTTGGGGGAGACACATTCAGACCCATAGCAGGCAGTTTAGTCTCACTTCTGGAGGTGTAGACTGGCATCTGGAGGTGGGCTGCTGGGTTCAAAACTGGCACCTTCACCTACTAGCTGAGTGACCCAGAGCAAATTAACTAATGTCTCTGGGTCTCGTTTTCTTCATTGGTAAAACGTGGATACTCATCACTGCCTCACGAGGTTCCCACAAGGTTTCTTTTTTTTTTTTTCCTTTTTTAAAATTCCTTTTTTCCCTATGCTACCTTAGTCTAAGATCTCACGAGGTTTAAATAAATAATATGCATAAAGTGCTCAGGAAAGTGCCTAGCACGTACTAAACCCTCACAGGACAGTTTCCAATGAGTACAACTACTGCTACAACTATTAGTATCTGTGGAGTAGAAAATATTCTAGTGAAGGAGATTGGCACTGGTTCTCTGCAGGAGAGGTGTGTGGTGTTACAAGGTCACCCAGTGAAGAAGAGATCGGACCATTAAAAAAAAAAATGGTTGCTACAGCATCATATAGCTTCTGCCTGTCCCAACTAAATATAGAGAGAGGGACAATCACACACTACTTGTGTATTTGTTTCCAGACTAGAAATATAGCCAAGGGAGTCTATGCAGTGTATTTATTTAAAACAGCAGACAAAGGTGCCAAGACAATTCAGTGAGAGAAAAATAATCTTTTCGATAAAAGATGTTGGGACAACTGGACATCCACCTGCAAAAGAATGATGCCTAATTCCCACCATACATAAATATGAACTTACAATGAATCATAGACTTAAAAACAAGAGCTAAAACTACAAAACTCTTAAAAGAAAACACGAGAGTAAATATTTGGCACCTTGAATCAGGCAATGGTTTTTAGATATGACATTAAAGGCATAAGCCACAACAACAACAAAATACATGAGGTGGACTTCATCAAAATTAAACCTTTGTGTGGCAAGTGATGCTGTCAAGAATGTGAAATGACAACTCAGAATGGGGGAAAATATTTGCAAATCGTATACCTGATAAAGGAATTGTCTGAAGAATTAATAAAAAGAACTCTTACAACTCAACACTCAAAAGACCTCAACTTACAAATGGGCAAAGGACAGCAACAGAGATTTCTCACAAGAAAGCATACAAGTGCCGATAAGTACATGAAAAGATGTTCAACATCATTAGTCATTAGGAAAATGCAAATAAAAACTACAGTGAGATATTATTTCACACCACTAGGACAGCTATCTTCAAAAAAACAGAGAATAATAAGTGCTGGTGAGGATGTAGAGAAGTCAGAACCTTCGGGCACTGCTGGTAGGAATGTAAAATGTAAAACAATATAGCAGCTTTGGAAAACAGTCCAAAATAGCAGAAAGCAGTTCTTCAAAGAGTTAAAACAGAGTTCCCACATAACCCAGCAATTCCACTTCTAGCTGTACACTCATGAGAAATGAACACATATGTGCATACAGAAACTTGCAAACAAATGTGCATGGCAGCCTTATCCATAATAGCCAAAAAGTGAAAAAAATCCAAAAGCTGATACATACTATAGCTTAGAATCACAGGTGCCCAACCCTTTGAATGTGATGACTTTTTTGCTTATCTTTTGTGGTGGATATCACGAAAATTATGCACGAATTTTTTTTTAAGCTCATCAGCTATCGTAAGTGTATTTTATGTGTGGCCCAAGATAATTCTTCTTCCAATGTAGCCCAGGGAAGCCAAAAGGTAGGACACCCATGGTTAGATGAACCTTGAACACGTTACGCTAAGTGAAAGAAGTCAGTCAGAAAAGATCACATATTATATAACTCTATCACTATGAAACGTCTAGAATAGGCAAATTCATAGAAACAGAAATGAGACTGGGGCTGCCCAGGGCTGAGGGAAAGGTGCAGGGAATTCATAGGGAATGACTGTTTGTGGGTATGGGGGTTTCTTTCTGAAGTAATTAAAATGTTTCAAAATTAGACAGTGGTGATGGCTATCTATGTTGTGCACTTTAAATGGGTGAATTAATATGGTATATTAATTACATCTAAATAAAGCTGTTTAAAAAAACCCTAAAACAAGGTAATATACTTATTGACTGATACCTTCTGTAGTGGTGCTCAGGACCCCCAAATTGAATCCAGTTCAGTTTAGGGCTTCTACTTGGCAGAGAATGAGGTTTTTTTTTTTTCTCTCTCTCTCTCTCTCCCTCCTTCTCTGTCTCTGTCTCTCTCTGTCTCTCTCTCTCTCACACACACACACACTCTCTCATTCTTATTTCCTCACTTCTGTTTGGGGACATGTGTGTCAAATGGCACAGTAGTAATGTGCTCATACCATATACAATGCCATGCAGACGTTTCCCTCTAATCACTACGCCGTAAGTTGATTTTTTCCCCTTACAAGGAGCATGATGAAAACAGACCTCAGTTTTAGGGTCCGAAGAATTGGGTTCCCATTCCCAGTTCTTGCCATTTCCTAGCTGTGTGACCTTGCACAAATTACATCATCTCTCTGGGTCTCCATTTTCTCCTCTATAAAACAAAAGAGTTGGTCTAACACCTTTCAACCGGAGTACTCTTGGTATCTGGGGTGGGACAATTCTTTGCTTTGTAAGACTACCCTATCATGGGGGACATTAAGTTTCCCTGACCCAATGATTAAATGCCAATCACGTCTCCACCCCTACGCCAACGCTGTGGAACTCACCATCCACATTTCCAAATGCTCTCTCTCAGCCCCACATTTTTCTACCACCTTTGGTTAAGGATCCCTATAACTAGATATTCTCCAGGGCAACTCTTCTAGCTCCAAACACACCTTGATGCTGGCCTCGGTGCCTTCTCCTTTGATAACTTCCGCCTCACACTCACTTCCACTCTCCAGATCTTTCCACTAATGTTTATAGATATCTTTTTTTTTTTGAGACGGAGTCTCGCTCTGTCGCCCAGGCTGGAGTGCAGTGGCCGGATCTCAGCTCACTGCAAGCTCCACCTCCCGGGTTTATGCCATTCTCCTGCCTCAGCCTCCCGAGTAGCTGGGACTACAGGCGCCCGCCACCTTACCCGGCTAGTTTTTTGTATTTTTTTAGTAGAGACGGGGTTTCACCGGGTTAGCCAGGATGGTCTCGATCTCCTGATCTCGTGATCCGCCCGTCTCGGCCTCCCAAAGTGCTGGGATTACAGGCTTGAGCCACCGCGCCCAGCCTGTTTATAGATATCTTACATAATAATCTGAATTTTACCACCATATTAGCAGCTGGAGGGTTGGCACAGCGGAGAACCCACCATTTAAGGCATCGAGGCCATCACTGACACTGCCCCTGAATCAGAGCAGAGCTGAAGCGGAAGCTCAGTCGCAGACACTGCAGCAGCCGCAGCTGCTACGCTGCCCATCACACTGTCACGCTGGGCGGGAACCAGGCAGCCAGGCAACAACCAGTTCAGTTCCAGCTCTGCTGGGGTGTTCCGGTGTTTTAGGTTTGTCCTAGTCGATTAATTCTGATAATTCATGGTATGGTTCAGATCCAAAACACAGTACTGAAATATAGAAAGTCACCACGGTGGAAATGAAGAGGACAATGGTCAAACCCAGATCGGTTCAGAAGTCAGCAAACGAGTGTAGTTCTTTCTAGTTTTTGCTTCTGTTTCAGTTCACATCCTAGTTTTAAATATAGTATGTATTAAATATGATGTGAAGTCAGATTTTAACACCCTGTAAGTGTGAGAATTTTGCAATTCTAATAGAAAACACACCATAAATTAGTATAAGGTGACTCATCTACACCAAATGTCTCAAAGTGTGATTGTCTAGAAAGGATCACTGATCTCAGAGGCTCTTTCCTCCCTTTCCTTTCAGATTCTACCTCACAACTTTTGCTCTGAATGATTACTCAGGCAGGCCAGGTGCGGTGGTTCACGCCTATAATCCCAGCACTCTGGGAGGCCATGGCAGGCGGATTACCTGAGGTCAGGAGTTCAAGACCAGCCTGGCCAACAAGGTGAAAACCCGCCTCTATTAAAAATAGAAAAATTAGCCAAGCACGGCGGCTCACGCCTGTAGTCCCAGCTACTTGGGAGGCTGAGGCACGAGAATTGCTTGAACCCAGGAGGCAGAGGTTGCAGTGAGCCAAGATCGTGCCACTGCACTCCAGCCTGGACGACAGAGTAAGACTTCATCTCCAAAAGAAAAAAGAAAAAAAGAAAGAAAAGTTATTCAGACAATCATAAGGCAAGTCTTTGTCCTGATAAATAATCAAAGTATGGTTAATTTCCCCAAACTAATCAAGACTTACACGTGGCTTTTAAACTAGTGCCAGTCTTTATTTTTTTCTTTTTTCTTTTTTTAGTCACCACCCTTGATATCTGAGGTGCCAATCACTAGAAATGAAGAGAACCACATAATGCAGGGAGGGTCCAAGGATGCATCCCAGGTGCCTAACACTGAATTAACAGAGACTAGTATGAGACTCAGCTCTGTTATTTGTAATAGAGTCTCTCTGAACACAAGTGGGGGAGTTATTATAGTGGACACTTGAGACAACAGAAGCGCCTTCTGAGCATCCCCCCATCTCTGCCTTCCTGGAAGAGGATCTGTTTCACCCCCAGCTCTATGTGAACATTCCACTGGTATTTCCTTTTTTTGTTAGGCCAGGAAGCAAGATGCCAGATGGAACCAAGCTGGGACCCTGGCTCCTTGCTGGTAGGCAGGAAAAAGAAAACCCTTGTCAGCTGTCGGAGACACAGTCCCCTGGAGAACCCATCTGGTGCTTCAATTTGGTGTTTTTTGAAAGATGGAATGGCTTGGGCGGGTAGCTCTGATGGTTGCTCGTTACATGGTGGAATGGTGGCCCATAGGGAATGGAACCCACGCTTACGAGTACCTGCTAAGTGCTAGACGACCTTTCTCACATTTCCTCCCAGCAATCCCAGAGGCAGTCCTGATTGCCTTTGTGTTGAAGAGGCTCAGAGCGGTTAAGTAACTTGCTCAAAATCACAGAGTTACTAAGTGGTACAGCGGTCTGACCTATCCAGAGCCTGGGCTCTTAATGTTTTATATCATGACTATGTTAATATACATGCTAAGGTAAGGGGGAGGCCTTGCAAAATCAGCTTGCTCCTGAAATTTATACCCAAAGCTTGAAGGATTTTATTTTTAAAACTTTCTCACATCTAATGTTCTCCTCTGTATCCTCCATGCCTAGCACAGGCCTGGCACAGATAAAGGAAAGGTATCTCAGGCTTCAGTCTCATGCCAAGGAAGTGAGGGACCAGGGACTCAGGCTCAGCTTCCAACAGAAGCACCATACAGCCTTGTTGGATGATGCCTGAGGTGAGGAGGGACCGGGGCAACCTTTTGGGGCTGTGACTGTGGGGTGATGAGGAATAGCTCTGTGTGACCGAGACATGACACAGCAGAGCCTGAGGTCAGTAGCCTTTCTGGCCTTCGTGTGCAACCTCAGGGAGTGGTCACCTTTGACAGAGTTCGGGAACACAAGGGTCACATGAATGCTCTCTTGGGAAATGGGGGTCCAGTGAAAGGTCCGAGCTGCCCCTAGGAAAAGTAAGACTCTGAAAATGGGTACCTATTAGCTTCTCTATCAAGACGAGCACACTGATGATGCAGCAAGGAGATGCCTTTTTATTGACTGAGATTCCAATCAGCAACTACTATGTAACAAATCATCCCCAAATTCAACACCATTTTTATCATCTCTCACAGTTTCTATGGTTTAGGAATTTGGGAAGGAAGCAGTAGTTCTGCTTCGGGGTCTCACAAGTCACTGCAGTCAGACAGTATCTGCAGCTGGGACAGCAGTGGAGGAAGCAGCCAGGGGTGGCCCAAGCATCTCTCTCCTCTCATTGGCCTCTCCATGGTCTCTTCGTGTAGATAGTTGGGGCTTCCTCACAATACGACAGCCTCAGGGCACCACATTCAATGGCAGCTGAAGCTTTCAAGAGGGGTATTCTGGACAAGGAAGAGGTCGTGTCGCCTTTTATATCCTAGTCGTAAAAATTACATAGCACCACTTCTGCCATACTCTACTGATCAAAATGGTCACAACAGCTGGCCCAGTTTCCAGAAGGGGGGACACAGTCTGTACCTCTCGAAGGTAGGAGTGCCAAAGAGTCTGTGGATGTACTTTAAAACTGCTGCACTGAGGGTGGAAGAAAGACAGAAGCAACATGGCCGTGGATAGGGGAAAGGGAATGTACTGGGAAGAGAGACGCACCATGGAGTCACGTCCCCACAAATACACAGCACATTTCCAGAAGGAAAGCAGGCAGGCACTGGCCGACCAAGACGAGTTTGAGGAAACATCTATAAAAGGTTCTGTGCCACCCAGGAAAGACTGCCTGACAAATTAGCTAATGAGGACAAGGCATCTGTCCTTGGAGATTTCCTCCAGATGCAAACTGGCCCAAATTTGAGGCCAACTGACCTCTATGAAAAAAGCAAAAGCAAAGTCAGATTCCTGTCATCCGCAGGAACAACTGTAACCCTGATCACACTCCAAAATCAAGATAAAAGCTTGGCTCTCCAAGGGTCACAACAGGCTTACAATAAATGAGCCTATGTAGGAAGAAATACATATGTGAAACACCTCTTCCACTTGACATTTGGGGCAAGAGATATGCGCAGTTGCTACAGGATGTTTCTCAGCCCTGACAGGCAGGTTTCTCCCGGTTGGCACTGCAGGGTGTTGCAGCTCAGACCCACTTCGCTTGCGTGAGCCCAAGGAGGGACAGCATGGACTGAGGGTTCTCTTTCAGGCTGTGTGAACTGGTGTCACTCACAGCAGAAAACAAATCTTCTAAAAGTCTTCTAAAAGTTCGGGAGTTGGTCAGTGCAAAAAACCTACACCCCATGCTACTGCATAAGCTAACCTTTGACCTATCAGCTCAGTCCAAAAGAGTCTGTGGCAAAGACTGTGGCTAATCAATTCCCAGTACCCATCCAATCTCCCTTTCTGCCTTCTCATAATATTACAGAAAGTCCTGACTATTTTGATCAATAGAGTATGGCAGAAGTTGGCTGGGCGTGGTGGCTCACACCTGTAATCCCAGCACTTTGGGAGGCCGAGGCAGGTGGATCACCTGAGGTTAGAAGTTTGAGACCAACCTGGCCAAAATGGCAAAACCCCGTCTCTACTAAAAATACAAAAATTAGCTTGGTGTGGTGGCGCGGGCCTGTAATCTCAGCTACTCAGGAGGCTGAGGTAGGAGAATCGCATGAACCTGGGAGGCAGAGGTTGCAATGAGCTGAGATCGTGCCACTGAACTCCAGCCTGGGTGACAGAGCAAGACTGTCTCAAAAAAAAAAAAAAAAAAAAAAAAGTGATGCTATGTGATTTCTACACCTAGGATATAAAAGGAAATATAAGTACCCATAATGAGAAAGAAAACATTGCTTAGCCTCCCTTGCAGCTAGGTGTGGTCATGTGAGTATGTCATGATCAGGCAACCAGATCATGAGTGAAAGTGATGTATATAACTTTCAGGTCATCTCCTTATATATCAAGCTATCTGTCCTGGTCTCCCCCTTCTTGTTTCCTTTCTCTTTTTTCTTTTTTTTTTAAATTTCAGTCTTGCTCCTTCTGTACGTTCCCCCTTTCTGATAACTCAGAAATAGTAACCACTGTAGTGGTCTTGGAATTCCTGAGGAGGGGAGAGCTCCTTGTGGCCTAAACTGCTCATCTCTAGGGTATTCCAAGTGAGAGACGTTTTCTCATTGAAGGCAATTATTAAGCCATAACCTGCATCTCATTTTAGCCACTTCATGATGGGTTATCTTTGTTATGGCAGCTTACCCTATGTTCTAACTAATATAGAATCCCTGGGCCACCTCAAATATTCTACACTAAGAACCTAATGTGAGAATGAATCATAGAAGAAACCCTAGAAACTAGATCCCAAAAGTCCCCCAAAAGATGTACACATATCTGTCTTTCTGAACCTTTTCCCTGCCTTCCCATTCCTCCCTATTTGTCAGAGGTATGCAATGTAGGTCTCCCATGGCTCCATGTACGACTGACTGACACTGACCATTCTTGATAAAAGCTTGCAATCCACTCAAATCAGTTCAAATAAGGGAAAGGCATATTTTAGAAGACAGAGGCTTCACTAAAAAGGCAGAAACACTGGGCTTCCTGGGAATCTGGGAAAACATCTGAGAAAAAAAGCAAATACTCTGTCCATCTCTCTTTTGGGGACGGCCACCTCTGGCCTCTTGGGCTGGCCTCTAGGTGGACCAGCACCCTCTACTGTGAATTCTGCCTTTCCCAGCTGTAGCTTCTACGTGACTGTGTCCTATCCTACAGAATGATTTGCTTAGCATCCTAAGGCTGATTCAGTCCTGAGAGTCTTTGAAAGAGACATTTTGATTTGCTGCTGGCCAGCTGGTAAACAGACTAGCCTAGGATCAATTGTCCACTTAAGGTTTGGTCAACAATGACTGAGATGGCAGGGAGGTGTCTTGGAGAGCAGAGCTGCCCCTTCCAGACCGTCACGAGTGCACGGTCTGGAAGTTGCTGAGGACAGGGCTACTAATTCAACATACATTATGTACCCTGGCACTCTGGATATATGGGGAATTCACGTATACTTTTAAACAGAAGGCCTTATGCAATATTTCTCAAGTTAGTAGTGGTCAAAGACATGGTTGTGTATTCCTGGTCTTTCTCTTCAACTAAAAAATAAGCTACTAGAATGAAGCAGCTCCTAAGAATTCTCTTGACTCTCAGCACCTAGCAATGTGCTCTGCAAAAAGGAGGGTTTCAGAGTAGCAGAGGTATCCATGTTGGCTGGATTTTGAAAATCCAGGAATAATGTTGCAACAACAAGCCCGTATTAAAAAGGATGTGCTATGAGGATCCATTTCATAAAGTATGGTTTGCACAAACTTATTCTTTATGTCTCCATTTCTGCTGTAGAGGTACAAATAAATTTGCTTAAAGAAAAAAAGGAAGGTTTCAGTAACAGCTGACCTACTGATGCAAATCTGAGCAGCAGACACATGATGAAGGGCACGAAGTCTCAAGAAGAGAACTAATGGGAGAAGATGGGTAAGTGTCATTTAGAGGCATTCCACAAAATGAACTAAAGATGAACCAGACTGGGCCGGGCGCGGTGGCTCACACCTGTAACCCCAACACTTTGGGAAGCTGAGGCAGGTGGATCACGAGGTCAGGAGTTCAAGACAGCCTGGCCAACATGGTGTAACCCTGTCTCTACTAAAAAGACAAAAATTAGCCAGGATTGGTGGCGGTCACCTGTAATCCCAGCTACTTGGAAGGGTGAGGCAGAGAAGTGCTTGAACTCGGGAGGTGGAGGTTGCAGTGAGCTGAGGTTGTGCCACTGCACTCCAGCCTGGGTAACAGAGTGAGACTCCAACTCAGAGCGGGGGAAAAAAAAGATGAACCAGAACCAGACTGATAACGTGGTGGGTTTCCAGAGAGGAAAACAAGGTGGAAACAAGAAAGAGCTGCTTGGAGTACTTGGGGGATGTGACAAGAACTGACATATTTGCAACAGAGAGCACATTTCCACATTTCACTGGCCACAAAACTATCAGGAAGTCAAACTGGGGCCAAAAAAAAAAAAAAAGACATAATTGACTTGATTGAATAACCCAGGAAAGTTTTTCAAGCCACTTGTTGGAAGCAGGAGGGGGAAGACATCCCTTCCATGGTCACTGAGCTTCCCAAACCCTTCTCACCCCTAGAAATTCACAGGTCTACAATTCCCCGATTCCCCAGGCTCATCCTGCCATGTATACTAGCAGGGCTCAATAAGACACAAGGATAAGCAGAATGCTCACGGCTCACGGCATGCAGTGATAACAAGCTGCTCCTATGAATTCCTTTTCCAGGGCTGAACATCTCATTTCTCCTGGGTTTCTTCCTCTGTCTCCACCTTCTCCTTGGACCCTGCAGGGAGGGGGCCCCCAGCAGTCAGCCTCGATGCGCCCTAACAGTTTCACGTCTCCCACTCCCCACACATACACACGCACACTTTGCTCCAGCCATAAAGAATCTCTGTCTTTGGATATACTGTTCCCTCTCTGGCTGGATGCCCAGCCCCACGTTTGTTTTCAGGTCCATTTTTATGTATTTGTAAAGACTGGGCAGCGATTTCATTTCTCTGAAGGCTTGCCATATCCCCCTAGGAAAAACCGTCACTCCTCGCCAGCCTCAAGCTCCCACAGCACGCTGCTCATTCCTCTATTACAGCATTTATCACACTTGAGGGTAATTATCTGCAGGCTATTATGTTTCTCCCTTGCAGGGCTGTGAGCAACTTTGATCTGATCTATAATAGTTTGTATTTCTTCCAGTACCTGGGTGAGACTGGGCAATTGCAGGCACTCTGCAAATGATGTGTGCATGAACGAAAGCTAGAGTCAAGAGAATCGAAGGGTGTTGGGGGTCGGGGAGCTGAGAGCCATAGCAGTCGGTCCATGGAGGGATAAACGGCCCCTCTACAATCAAGCAGCACAACACAGCAGTCTTAGGGCTCCAGAAATTTGCAGAGCAAACTTGTAGAGAGACAGCAAGCCCTACAGCTGATTCCTGACTGCTCTGAAACTCAGTCCTTCCACCTCAGGAGGAATCACACTCTGCCAGGTGTCCAGGCTGGACTCCATCATTCCCCAGGGAGAGAGAGGCAGGACAGAGGCGGGGACCAACTGGGAGAGGGAAGAGGAGGGGAAACCTGCACCTGACAGAAATGAGGGAGACTAAAGAAACAGCCCTGAAGATTACTGCAGGAGCAAAGTGATCAGGAAGCAATGACTGTCTCTGACTGCAGAATCATTCTGACTTGCTTCTAAATGAAAGACCTTTCAGAAATCTTTGAACTCCTGCTGCTGTGGTTAAAGAAAAGGAAGCTTTTGTGATGCAAACACTCAATTACTAAGAAGAAAACCCCACCTGTACAGAAAGGCGGCAATCAACCTCTCCCAGTCTCCTTCAGTTTCTTCCAACGGAGTCAGCATTTTTGCCTCTCAGCCCAGCTGGGCTTTCAAACTCTTAAATTAAAAGTGGAAAAAAGGCTTCCACATTCTTCCTGTTAAACGGACCTCCAGCAGTTTCATTGTATGAAAATCTACAGGAATTCCTTAAGGGTGATGATTCTTTCCTACGGACTCTCTAATGAAGCTCTTGACATCACTTGGCAGCCACAAGGTTTGGCATAAATACTGACCACCCTTCAAATTCCAGGTTGTGACATTTTTGGTTGGATCCCCTAAACGCAGACTACTATTTTTTAAAAATATAAAGCTTTTTCCCATCCATATTTGGAAAACTAAACTAAAATTAGCACTTCTTCTATCACATGCCCGGCACGATTTCTGTAGAAATTATCTCTGCCTGCTTAGTCACTTGGTTCTATTTGGCGACAGAAAAAAGCAAAGATCTCTCTCTTCCAAAAGCATAAGCTCTTTTACTCTCAATTACCCAGGCTAGTGGGGGGCCTGGAGCAGCAAAGTGGAAAGCAAGCACAATCAGAAAATAATACGGCAGATTCTCTAGTTCCACAAAATTAGTATCCCCATGGTGATACGCAGCTTGCTACTCTCATTCAGTTTGTCATCAAATCTTGGCGATTCTAGCCTGAAATACTTCCTGAAGCCATCCCCCCTATGTTCCCACTGCCACCACCTGCACAGGTCTTACCTGTGACTTCCCACAGCCCATGAAGAGAGTTCAACATCCTTCCCGTGGTTTCCCAGGCCTCCAGGCCACATAGGCCACCACGGACCACTCCAGCTTCCCCGCAGGCTGTTCTTCCCCTGTCCATGACAAAGATTCTCTCCTTGATCAAACTCCACTCCGGCTCTTCTAAGCTCTCTTCTCAAAGAGGCCCTAGCTTTGGGGCTTTGCGTTCCTCTCTGCATTGTCTGACTCTAGCCGAGCCCTGATGAGTCAGTTGAGCAAAATCCTCCATTTGCCACATGCTCACCCTTGGTATCTGATCCTGTTCCTCCTCCTTCACCATCCTCCCGGTGATGTCTGATCACCCTGGCCTGCCTTCAGTGAGAATCCCATTAGGTCCATTGAGTCAGAATCCCCCCTTACCCTGATGTTTCCTCTTAGTAATTTTCCACCCACTAACCCCACCCTACTGCTTGGCTAAAAATTCCCACTTTTCCTATTATATGTGGAATTGAACCCAATTCTATACTGAGGTCTCTTTTCCCTGATGGCAACCCTTTTTCCAGATAAAGTTTGTTTTTAGCGCTTTATCATCTAGCTCTGGCTTTTCTTTGACATCCACCCCAGGGCAATCGTGTGGATCTGCCAGTTCCTCAAATGCATCACGCTGTTTCTCACCTCGGGATCCGCTTACCTGCCATTCTCTCTGCCTGGAAGGATCCTTCTCCCCTGACCCTCCCCTCTCTCTTGTCCAGTTAACTCTTCCCCGTCCTTCTGGTTTCAACTTCAGCATCATTGTCTTGAGAAAGCCTTAGCACCCCACAGACTGCCCGGCCATTCACTTACAGAGTGTCCTGAGCCTGTCCTTGCAACCCATTCCTCATGCTACTGACCAACTGAACACCCACTTTTACTATAGAATATGAGCTCTATCAGAGCAGAGACCACATTTGTCTGGCTCCCTATTACCGTTCTTCAATTCTAAGATACAATTTTCTTTTTACATTTTAACATTTAGAAATTGGAACGCTTTTTCTTTTTTGAGACGGAGTCTCACTCTATTGCCTAGGCGGAGTGCAATGGCGCGATTTTGGCTCACTGGAAGCTCCACCTCCCAGGTTCACGCCGTTCTCCTGCCTCAGCCTCCTGAGTACCTGAGACTACAGACGCCCGCCACCACGCTCAGCTAATTTTGTTTTCGTATTTTTAGTAGAGACAGGGTTTCATTGTGTTAGCCAGGATGGTCTTGATCTCCTGACCTCGTGATCCGCCCGCCTCGGCCTCCCAAAGTGCTGGGATTACAGGCATGAGCCACGGCACCTGGCCTGGAATGCATTTTAAAAACAACATTGTACCATAATTTAATGGTCAGTATTGTTTCTTTCTCGGTAAAACATAAAATAATGATGGCTCTTACAATAGATGGCATTTTAAGATTTAGCAAAATTTGGTATGTGCCTTTAGTCTCCTGGGCATAGTGCCTAGCACACAGTAGCAATCAAAAATACAGTCATGCGTTGCTTAACGACAGAGATATATTCTAAGAAATGCATCATTAGGCGACTTCATCACGGTGTGCACATCATAGAATGAACTGACACAAAGCTGGATGGAACAGCCTACTACACACCTAGGCTCTATGGTACAGCCTGCTGCTCCTAGGTTATAAACCTGTACAGCATGTTACTGTACTGAACACTGTAGGCAACTGTAGCACAATGGCAAGTATTTGTGTAAACACAGAAAAAATACAGTAAAAATATTGTATTATAATTTCATGGGACAACAGTCATACACGTAGGTTGACTGCAATGTCATTATGCAGCACATGACTATATCTGTTAAATTACAGGCAGAGGCCGGGTGCGGAGGTTCACACCTGTAATCTCAGCACTTTGGGAGGCTGAGGTTGGGCAAATCACCTGAGGTCAGGAGTTCGAGACCAGCCTGGCCAACATGGTGAAACCCCGTCTCTAATAAAAATACAAAAATCAGTGGGGCATGGTAGCGGGCGCCTCTCAGCTACTTGGGAGGCTGTGGCAGGAGAATTGCTTGACCCTGGAAGGCAGGGGTTGCAGTGAGCTGAGATCACGTCATTGCACTCCAGCCTGGGTGACAAGAGCAAAATTGTCTCAGAAAAAAAAAAAAAAAAAAAAGACATTTCCTGAGGATCCAATATCAATCAGTTTTGCTGTGTAGCAAACACATCTTAAAATCTCAGTGGTTTACAACAGCAAAGATTTACTGGCTTCTCCTGGATCTGCAGGTTGGCTGTGGCTCTGCTGGCTTCAGCTGGGATAGATCCTGAGCTGTGGGGTGGGTCCGGGTCGGTTCCATGTGCCACTGCATTCTCTTTGGACCAGCAGCTCCCAGGGTATATTTTTTTCCAGGAAGATCCCTGAGATGCAAGAGGCCATGCTGGTCTCATGCTGACAGCCAACATTCCACGGGCCAAAGCAAGCCCCACATCCACGGGGCAGGGACATTTCCTCTGGCCATTCTGCTAGGTCACACAGCAGAGGGGAGGAGTGAAGAACTGAAAGTAAAAATCCAGTCTTATCACAGACCCCATATGGAGGTGGTGGGTTTGGGGTAGGTGGAACGTGTGAAGGGACACCAAACTCCAAATTTCAGCAGTAGCTAAAGGACAGTTCCCTTGATGAACCATATGCAATATGCCCCTGGTCATTACAGATGCAGGACACAGAAGCCACAGTTAGCAGTGTTGGCCTCATTTGGTGACCCCTCTGCCTGCCAGCCCTAAGGACCCTCCTCCTGGGGTCCCCCACCTCTGAGGTTTTATTTGAGGTATCTATTTGAGAGGGTAAGGCAAGAAGCAGTCACTGTCCCTAATTCTTTCTTCTCATAGATACATATATATTCACTGTGAGCCCAGAATCCAGCAATTAATCAGGGTCAGTAACCACTAACTTAGGCATTAGAACTCGAAGGGGAAAGTACAACTGTCCAAGGTCCTTAGAACACAGATATTGATGGATTAGGCCATAGCTCTCAAGGAACATGGAAGGGTTCTGACTCCACTGACTCCAGGTCCAGGGCTGCCGTAGAGAGAGATAATGAGGTCTGTGCACCAAGTACAGAAAATGAACTTGAAATACAGGCTGGGAGGTGTCCTCCTAACCAAGCGTGGCTCTACCAAGTCCCACACCATAGGCAGACCAGGAGTTCTCCCTACCAAGGCGATTCTTTACCAGCAGCTCTCCTTACCAAGGCGATTCTTTACCAGCAGCTCTCCCTGCCAAGGGGATTCTTTATCAGCAACTGTCACAGTTCCTACACTGTATCTAGCCTTTCCAGCCTCCCTTGGAACCTCACTTCCCTTCACTCTTGTACTCTGATCACTCTCCAGCAGTTTCACGTCCTCTTGGCTATATTTTTGCTCTGGCACTTAGTGAATGTCTGTGCCTTGCTTAAGTGTGACTTCTCCGGGACTGTATTAGTTGGCTATGGCTGTTGCAACAAAGTATCACAGACTAGGCAGCTTAAACAATAGAAATGTATTGCCTCCTCAGAGGCCAGAAGTCCAAGATCCAAGTGTCGGCAGGGTTGGCTCCTTCTGAGGGCTGCGAGAGAGAATCTGTTCCGAGCCCCTCTCCTGGCTTCTGGTGTTTGCTGGTGATCTCTGCTGATCCTTGGCTTGTAAATGCGTCATCCCAATTTCTGCCTTCACCTTCACACGGTGTTCTCTCTGTGAGATGTCGGTGTCCAAACTTCCCTTTTTATAAGAACACCGGTCATACCAGATTACAGCCCCACACAACTCCAGTGTGACCTCATCTTCACGAGTAACATCTGCAAAGACCCTATTTCCAAATAAGGTCACACTCTGAGGCACTGGGGTTTAGGACATCAACACGAGAATTTCAGCGGGGGAGGAGGACAATTCAACGAGGGGCCAAGACCACTTCTATACCCCTGCATGCAGCCAGGGGCCTGGCACAGGGGAGGCAACCCCTCACCTACCCATTACCTCCCCACAGACAAAAATGCCAACTTGAAGAATGCATACACTCTCACAATCACACACCCCCCCTTGTCTTTCTCTCTCTGTCTCTCTCTCTCTCTCACACACACACATACACACACACACACTTTTGCAGAAGGAACAGGACAAAGCTGTCAATGTTAGCTTCCAGTGAGGTGCCAAATCTCACAGCCAGCTTTTCAAATTCTCCTCAAGCCTTATCACCAGGATACAGCAAGCAAGATAAAGAAACTGCCAAAACACTTAATTAACTCTCCTGGCATTGGTGGCTTCTTGAGAAGGGCTTAACTTCCCGGCATTCCTCAGGAGGAGGGAAGGTGGACAGGCACATTATTCTTTTTCCTGGAAAGGAAAACTTTGGGAGTACAAAGAGAGGGAAAACGTGCTAGTCTTCAAACTAACCTCCCCCATAAACTCACAGGCCAAGAGTTGGACTGACCACTTGAAAGTCCTGGGCCCAGCTCAGTGTTACCAGCCAGCAGTCTCAAGGGGAGATAAAAAACACGAGTCTGTCCATTAGTGTGATGACCCGAGTTCCCATCCTGGCTCCACCACCTGCTCCCTATGCAGACTTGACCAGGAACAAACTATGTGTTCCTCAGTTTCTTCATCTAGAAAATGGGGGTGATAAGAGCAGCCACTCTCAGAGGGAATCTGTGAGAACTGCGTAGGAAAATACAATAATGGTTAGAATGGTGCCTGACATGCAGTTAGTACTCCAAATGTTTGCTTTTTTTTTTTTTTGAGACAAAGTCTCGCTCTGTTACCCAGGCTGGAGTGCAGTGGCGCCATCTCGGCTCACTGCAAGCTCCGCCTCCCGGGTTCACGGCAGTCTCCGGCCTCAGCCTCCTGAGTAGCTGGGACTACAGGCGCCTGCCACCACGCCTGGCTAATATTTTTGTACTTTTTTAGGAGAGACAGGGTTTCACCATGTTAGCCAGGATGGTCTTGATCTCCTGACCTCGTGATCCACCCGCCTTGGCCTCCCAAAGTGCTGGGATCACAGGCGTGACCCACCGTGCCTGGCCAATGTTTGCTATTCTTATAAATCCCTGCATGATCTTCCAAAGGTTTTACTGATCACTGTGACCTGAGTCACCACAAGCTCTTGGTGGTTAGAGCAGTGAGAACTGGGGCCCACCTGAGAAGTATTCAGTATGTCAGTTATCTAATGTGGCAGAAAAAAATTACCCCAAAACTTAGAGGTTTAAACAAACAAACATTTATGATCTCACAGTTTCTATGGGTCAGAAACCTAGGAGTGGCCACACCTGGCTCAGGGTGTCTTACAAGGCTACAGTTGGAGTGTCAGCCAGGGCTGCAGATGTCTTTGTTTGACTAGGGGAGGACCCACTTCCAACCTCACTCATGTGGCTATTGGCAGCTCTCGGTTCCCTGCTGGCTTTGGTTGGAGCTGTCCTTCAGTTCCCTGCCACATAGGCCTCTGAGTAGGGCAGCTCACAGTATGGCAACTGGCTTGCCTCAGAGAGTGGGAGAGAGCCAGTTGGCGAAGACAGGCAAGACAGTGGCAGAGTGGCTCCATCATCTAACCTCGGGACTCACAGCCACCACTTCTGCTGCATTTTCTTTGTTAAAAGCGAGTCACAATTCATACAGCCATGTCTTAGCATAATGATTCACAATAGTCAAAGGGTAGAGGCAACCTAAGTGTCCATCAATGGCTGAATGGATAAACAAAATGTGACATATACACACCTGAACACTACTCAGCTTTAAAAAGGAAGGAAATTCTGACATCGGCTACAACACGGATGAACCTTGAGGACATTATACTAAGTGAAATAAGCCAGTCACAAAAAGACAAATACGTGGAATATGAAGAGAGAGAAAAGCAGAATTTAAAGATACAAACTTCAAACAGCCTACAGAGGGACCCGCCATTCTTCTTAAGGGCAAGCAAATATCTGCTTCAGTAAAACACTGGGATGGGCATGGAAGACGGTGTTGCCTACACCATCAGCATGCCTAACCTCCACGTCTTAGACTTGGGAGTCTTTTCACTGAATGTCTTTGGGCACCATGAGTAAGTGAGTCCAGGACACATACACACTTAAGAATAACTAAATACTGTATGATTCCACTAATATGAGGTACCTAGAGTTACCAAATTAATGAAGATAGAAGTAGAATGATGACTGCCCGGGGCCTGGGGGGAAGGAGAGCAGGGAGTTATTTTTTAATGGGTATAGAGTTTCAGGTTTGCAAAATGAAAACGTTCCGGAGATTGGTTGCACAACAGTGTGAACATACCTAACACTACTGAACTGTATACTTAAAAACAGTTAAAATGATAAATTTTATGGTAGACAAATTTTGACACACACCAAAAGAATGGGATCTAAGATCTAGATTATACCAGGGCATGAATACCAGGAGGTGGGGGTCATCAGAGGCTGCCTGCCACATTCAGTCAACATTTGTAAGGCCACCTGAGTGCCGGCCACCCCCAACATGTGCATGGCAGGACCTGCTAACTCTCAGATCCATCCCTCCCATGGAGAAGTCCCAAGCAACAGAAAAACCATCAAAAGCCTGCTCCACAGCTCTTACTTTTAGAATTATCTCGTAAACAGGTTATGTTTCCAATCAATGAGCCCCAATTCAAATTCAGTTCCACCACAACCTTCTTTGGTCTCTAATACATCTCATATAGAATACAACGACAGAATAATGACTGCACTTTCAGGACCCCATTCTCATGCCCCTTTCCTTACAGACTGTACTGTTAGTTTTCAAGACCAAGGATAAGGAGGGGAACTAAATCCCAGATAAGGAGAGAAAGGAGGAGGGGCTCCCATAAACTGGTGTTGCTGAAGTGGAGAAACCACTATTACATACCCTAGTCAAATTGGAAGAAAATTATTTCAAGCATTCTCTTTCTGGTCTTGGAGCCAGTCTGCTCTACTCCATCAAGATAAATATGATAAAATGTCATTTTTTCCCACATAACTGAGAGCAAAGATCTATTTTTAAGGGCGACACACCGAGCAGAAGGAGAGAGAACAAAGTTTGACTAAGTGAGCTCACGTACAGAGGTGCTTAGCAGAGTACTCGGTGCATCGAAAGGTATTGTTAAGATGACAGTGGGTCGGCCGGGTGCGGTGGCTCACGCCTGTAATCCCAGCACTTTGGGAGGCCAAGGCAGGCAGATCACGAGGTCAGGAGATCGAGACCATCCTGGCTAACACGGTGAAACCCTGTCTCTACTAAAAATACAAAAAATTAGCTGGGTATGGTGGTGGGCACCTGTAGTCCCAGCTAGTCAGGAGGCTGAGGCAGGTGAATGGCATGAACCCGGGAGGTGGAGCCTGCAGTGAGCCAAGATCACGCCACTACACTCCAGCCTGGGCGACAGAGCGAGACTTTGTCTCAAAAAAATAAAAAATTAAAAAAAAATAAGATGACAGTGGGTCAAATCCTATGTGGCATAGGGCAATATTTTGTCTAGTCAAAATATCTCTGAGATTCTTCAGGAAAATACTGCATGGAGCTCAGTGTGGGTCAGTTTTCCCATAGCACTGATGCACTGAGGTTCCTTTGGTCAAGCACCAAAATGAGTTAGTCGGTTTGGACATAGAGGTTACATGATACAAGAAAACACACTCTCAATACCAGAGTCTCACTCAGGGCAGGGAGATATGTACACCCTATGAGGGACGAGGCTGTAGAATTGCAGACAGCTAAGGGAACTCCAGATCTGTCTCCCATCTCACACTCACTGCAGGGCAGATTCCCACTGAGGAAATGATGGAACTTGCTACTCAATTTAAACAATAATAATAATACTTGTTGTTATTATTTTAATAGATCGTGGATATCTGAACTCATGTAACTTAAAAACCCTGTGCAATATCACACAGGGTGCAAATTAAAACACAGCATTAATAACAACACCCTACTAAGAAGTCTTTTCTAGTCTTCAGCACTTAGCAAATCCACTATGTACTGAGCACAATGCCATGACATAGGTTCGGCGGGATTTGAGAGGCAACATGGGCACACGTCCTTTTCTTGTTACTCTTCTTGGGTAGCTCACAGCAATGCCTTCCACAAGTGGCCACCTTGTGGGGTGGCTGTTATACCATGAAACTGACAGGTGTCACCAATCACCTGGTGGGCCTTATTTTCTGGGAGCATGTGCATATGTAGCTTATTTTCTAAGGGGATGCCCTGTGGCTAAGGAAGGCACAAAGCTGCGATTCTAAAGAAGGTATCTGTCAAGAGTTGGGCTTCATGTGTATGTGTCCACCACTAACTTTCTCCATAAACCTCATATTTATGAGATGTGGAATATGGAGAGAGAGAAAAGCAGAACTTTAAAAAATAGGAGCTTTAAAGAGCCTATAGAGAGACCCACCATTCTTCTTAAGGGCAAGCAAAAATCCACTTCAGTAAAACACTGGGAAGGGCACAGAAGAGGGTGTTGCCCAAACCACTGACAGGCCTAACCTCCACATCTTACACTTGGGAGCCTTTTCACTGAACATCTTAGGGCGCCATGAGTAAGTGAGTCCAGGATACATATACACTTAAGAAACTGTATAGGCTGGGTGTAGTGGCTCACGCCTGTAATCCCAGCATTTTGGGAGGCCGAGGTGGGCAGATGACAAGGTCAAGAGATCAAGACCATCCTGGCCAACATGGTGAAACGCCATCTCTTAAAAATACAAAAATTAGCTGGGCGTGGTGGTGCACACCTGTAGTCCCAGCTACTCAGGAGGCTGAGGCAGGAGAATCACTTGAACCCAGGAGGCAGAGGTTGCAATGAGCCAAGATCACACCACTGCACTCCAGCCCGGGCCACAGAGCAAGCCTCCATCCTGCCCTCAACCAAAAAAAGAAACTATGTAAGAAATAATCTCCATAGAAAATGTTCCCCAATCCTTCCTATCTATGCTAATATTTACTTGATTTTGTATTCTTGTTCCCTATTTCGTGTCCATCACTGGCAAGACATTGGCATGTTTGGTTTTATAAAAATTTGATCTGGTATACAGGCCACCAATACATTGCATTCAGTCAGAAGTTTGGAAATTTCTAGGCAAATGGCAGGATTATAAACCTCTCTAAGGCGAGTGGAGAATGGTGGAGCTCAGCCTTCAGTGTGCATTAGAATCACCTTGAGGGCTTGTTAAGTAAAACACAGATGGCTGGGCCCACCCTCGCCAGTTGATTTAGCAGATCTGGAATGGGAACTGAACAACTGCATTTCCTGAGTTCTCATGTGATGCTGATGTTCCTGGACTGAGGATTATACTTTGAGAACCCCTGTGAAGGGTTGACCCAAGAAGGGCATTTTCCAGGCAGAGACAATCAGAAGCTAATTCTCTCCAAGACTCGCTTCCCACAGCTGTTCTCTGCACAAATCTTAGCAAAGTCTTTGCCAATACACATTTTTGTCTTTTCTTTCCTGTGGACCTCAGGCATATAGATTTGGATTGACCATAATCCTTGGTTTGTGGCCCACTCTTACCAGTGGTTACGTATGACCATCTGTTCGTTCAGTCATTCATTTTTAATAACACCAATCAAAATAAAAGCTAGGACCTTGAAAATAACCTACACCTAACCACATGGAACTTATCCATCATCTATCCTACCTCCCAATATATGAGTTCACCAGCTAAGTAGTTAACCATCTTTGTCTTACTTTTCTTTTTACACTTTTATTAGATATAGAAACTATGGTACAATCATACAGTGGAACACTGAACATCAGTCAAGACAAACAATCTCCAACAACAAACAAGAATACAGGTGAATCACAGCAACATAATACTAAGTGAAAAAAGGAAAGATTACATACAGATGATATCAGTTTAGAACATTAGAAATATATATTCTTTCGGATGCCTTAAAACAGATGTGCATTTTAAATCTTAGTGTTTCTAATCACTGAAGAAATACTAAAAAAAGAGTCCACGAGTAAAGAAATGTACCCGGTCAGTTTTAACAAGGGAGGACATGACCTTACCCCATTGTGTCCTCCTCAGACTCCCTAACAAAGCTCGTCCTCCAGCTGCATCCTTCAGCTTCCATGAAACAGCCCCAAATCAAGAGCCCAGACACAAGGAGGCAATTCCCAAAAAAGGAAACGAAGCAGTAAACAAACATGAGGGGGAAAAACGTGAACTCTGCTCACAATCAGAGAAATGCAAATGAAAGCATTTTGGGAGGCTGTCATTCTATGACTACCAAATTAGCAAAAATGGAGAAAAAAAAAATAGGGCAGCAGTTGTGATGCCTGTGAATGTCTGTGATAGTACAGTAAAACTGTAAAACCGACAGGCACAGACAATGATGTCAGCAATGTAAACTAAAAAACAAACAAACAAACAGCTGCATGCTGAGGTGTAACGCATACCTGTGCAGACATCCCACTCTGGGGAGTTTATCCCAAAGAAGTCATTCAAGGGAAAGAAACCACCTGGACTGCCCCAACAAGGCAGTGCCTCAGAAAACCACAGTAGGGCAACGTGACAGTATGTAATACAGTTGGGGCATCTTACAGTTTCGAAGAGAAATGTATACATGATATTTAATTCAGGAACAATACAAAATACAAAACGGTAGGTGTGTTGCAGTTAAAGCCATGTAAACACGGGTACCTACCTGTACAAGGACCGCAAGGCCCAGTGCAAAAACATAGCTATTGTGTTTGGAAGTGGGGACGGATGTTGCTTTCTGCCTTTCAGTGTGTTAGTGTGTTCCGTCACTGCAGTTTGGTGTTGCAATGATCTTTTTAGAGCTTGAGAGGTTCCTACCTTGAGAACTTTCACAGCTTTCCTCATCACTGTTGTCTTGACAGTTATTCTGTCCATCGCAGATGAAGCTCTTGTCAATACAGAGGCCGTTCTTGCAGTGGTAGCGGGCGGTGGAGCAAAGCAGAGGGTTTGCTGCTGCGGAGGGAAAACATAGCACATGATCAGGGAGGCCAGCAAATCCCCTTGGGGACCGTGGAACTTCTTCCAGCCTGGGGTGTGTCCCGCTCAGGAAGCAGTAAGCTCATCTTCTAAGTTGACACACTCAAAGCCCATCCTGGAAGACTGGCCGGCCAAACCTGGGCACAAGACTTACTCTGCCTCATTCTAAAACTTCTTGGGAGTCTTTGGAGAGCTCTGCCACTCCGGTTAAGTCAGTCTGCTTAATAACTGAATATTTATGCCTTTCAACACCAGCAACAGGAATCTCTCTGAGAGGTACTAAATCTTGGGTTCGTCAACATTTACCTTTTTTGGTGACAGCACAGGGTCATTCTTAGGAACATTAATTTTTAGACCAGGCTATAATACAGGGCTGCCTTTGGCTCCTTTTTAGAACTTTCTAGTCTCTTTTTAAACTATCCTAGGCTGTTGTGCTTTTGGAATTCTTTTAAATTTTTTTTTCTATTTTTGTTTTTTTATTTATGCAAATTTTGTTACATATATATAAGGCATGATGTGATCAATTCTGTTACATATACATAAAGCATGATGAGATCAAGTCAGGGTATTCAGGTGCCCATTACCCAAGTGCGGTACTTTTTTGTTAAGTATATTCACCCTACTCTGGTTTCTTTTTATCTCACTGTGTTTTGTATCCTTTAACCCACTTCTCTTCATCTCTTTATTTTTCTCCCTTCCCCGCACTCACCCTTTCTTTTTTTTTTTTTTTTTTTTTTTGAGACGGAGTCTCGCTCTGTCGCCCAGGCTGGAGTGCAGTGGCCGGATCTCAGCTCACTGCAAGCTCTGCCTCCTGGGTTCACACCATTCTCCGGCCTCAGCCTCCCGAGTAGCTGGGACTACAGGCGCCCGCCACCTCGCCCGGCTAGTTTTTTGTATTTCTTAATAGAGACGGGGTTTCACCGTGTTAGCCAGGATGGTCTCAATCTCCTGACCTCGTGATCCGCCCGTCTCGGCCTCCCAAAGTGCTGGGATTACAGGCTTGAGCCACCGCGCCCGGCCATCACTCACCCTTTCAAGTCTCTGGTCTCTGTTACCTATTTTGCCACTCTCCACCCCCACGCTCTCAATGCCTCACCTGAAATGGTCAACTTGAAGGCTGGCCAGCAGACACTGAGGGGTCTGGGCAAAACCTGAACCTCATGCACATATCCTGGAGGAGGCAAGAGTGAACGGCTGGTAGCATAAGAGACACAGGGAGCAAAGCCAGGGCAGAAGGAGTAGCTGAGGCAGGGATTGACACCTCTCTGCCACTGGGAAAGTAATGACAGGATCTGATCCCACAGCTGTATAGGATGCTTCCAGTTCTCTAACTACGCAGCAGCCTTTTAATTCCTCGCTTATTCCTTATGACTCACTAAGATAAACTGAGTAGCCTCAATTTCTTCTTTGCAAACAAAAAAGCCCATGAACCTAGTTGGTCAGTGACCACTTTCTGAGCAGCTCCTCCATAAGGCTCCTATTCTGGGCACCTTCTGAGACCTCAAAAGAAATGACAGATCTGCGCCCTCCCCTTAAGAAGAAGTGTGACAACCAGCCAGTACAAGGTCAGCACAAAACTATTTAACAACACAACAGCAAATCTCCACAGAAAACCAGTATTTCTACGGTACAATTTACTTGCAGTAAAATTCAAACAAGGTTCATTCCAGGGCTCTGTTTTCAGTAACTGAATCAGCCAAGTAGAAATGACTCCAATCCCAGCTCTGCCACTTATTAATCTTGGGCAAATGACTTCACCTCTCTGAGTCTCAGCTGCTTTATCTGTGGACAGGACCCTCTACATGATTTGTGAGGTCCAGTGCCTACTGAAAATGTGGGATCTGCTGTCAAAAATTATTTTAAAAACTCAAGATGGCAAGAGCAGAACATAAAACCAAGCATGGTCCCCTTCTCAGCTAAGCACTGGCCCTGTATGGCTATGCCAGCCACAGACCAAGAAGCTGATCCTGCTACTTACAGCATTAATCTGAGCATCAGATGATATCCATGGGAAAATGTACAGCGCCCAGTCTGACATGTAGCACAGGCTCAGGGAATGTTATACTCGTTCCCCTCATTATGTAAATCTCGGTCCTACAGAGTGTGGTCCTCCCACGAGGAGCAACATCTGTAATGATGAAGAGGGGTCATCCCGGACCTCGGGGAATGAACTGAGTCGGCACCTGCATTGCATGTGGTGGGTACAGCACCAGAATGGACGCCAGGCCCAGCACAGAAGATTGCTACGTTGCTACAGGATCAGAGCCACACCAGCTCCAGCGTCTCTCTGCGGTCCTCAACAGCAAGATGGCAGTTGTGATCTGTCTTCTCCCTACACTTCACTGAGCTATTGTGAACACACAGAGATCATAGCTGCAAGGACTTGGTTAACTTCATAGCACTATCTAAATCTGAGGAACTGAAGACTTTCTTATTTTAACTATTCAATTCCAAAAGTTTGATCCGAAAGGTCAGAAGAGGTGGGGGGAATGGAGGAAGCCAGTGCTTTCAGTGTTGAGGATGATGGACCAATGGTGTAAAGTCAAACAAAAGTGGTCTGGCCTGAAAATTGAAGTTTTAATTATTGACATCGCTGTGGGCCAGAGAATGGCTCAACTGGATCAAGCCAAAACCAAGGTCTGACTTCAGCCAAAACCAAGATGGAGAAATCCAAAACCACAAATCACGTTTGGTTTTTGTCCAAGGCAGCTCTCCAAACCCTTGTGTCCATCAACATCCCACCATGGTGACCTTTGGCTTCTCTCGGACCTTGTGGGTCACATCTATGCAACCAAAACATCAGTAACCATCAGCTCACTCAGACAGCCTGGGAAAGGCATTCTAAGTGCTCCAAGATGCAGTGTTCACAAGCTTATATAAACCTCCTGATGGGGAAAGCTGTGCAGAGTCATCCTTGCTGAAACCAATGTCATCTACTTACTTTTCCTTCAGTCTCAGACCCTTTCAACCTCTCAAAGTTTCCAAGGAAAAAAGTCACATACGTGTATATGTCTACATACATATTACATGTCTATTAAAAGTATGTGTATGTATGTTTAAAAACCAAGTCACAGTCACAGATTGGTTTTAATGAATAGAACCCAAAATACTAGTAGCCAGAATATGTAAACAACTCTCGAAAATCAAAAAGGAAAAGACAACTCAATAGAAAAAAAGGGCCAAGGATGTAATCAGGCAACTGACATAGGAGGAACAGCAAATGGTCAGTAAAAACGTGAAATAATGTATACTGTCACTAGTGATGACGTGCTACTATGCCTGAGACTTACCACACTCAAGGTCTTAAAGTACCAGGTCATTGGCAAGAATGTGGAGGGAGAGGAAGTCTCATAAACTATAAGCGGGGGTGTAAATTGGTACGTCCACCTGGGAGGCCCATTCAGTAATAGTAAAGCCTATGGTGTACATAGCATGGCCCAGTAATTTCACTTGCAGCTCTATACTCTGCTCTAGAAAGACTCTGTTTTCTTCCTTTTTAAGAAACGGGGTCTCAGTCACTGACTGCAGTGGAGTGGTGTAATCACACCTCACTGTAGCCTTAAACTCCTGAGCTCAAGCGATCCTCCCACCTCAGCCTCCTGAGTAGCCAGGACTGCAGGCATATACCACTATGCCTGGCTAATTATTTAACGTTTTGGAGAGACAGGGTTCTTACTATGTAGCTCAGGTTGGTCTCAAATCTCCTGGCCTCAAGCAATCCTCCCACTGTGTTCCGATTACAGGTGTGAGCCATTGCAAGACTCTTGAAGAAACAAAAATGTTTACTGAAATCATTATTTGTAAAATTAAAAAATCAGAAAGGACTCAAACGGGCCAGACACGGTGGCTCACGCCTGTAATCCCAGCACTTTGAGAGGCTGAGGTGGGTGGATCATTTGAGGTCAGGAGTTCAAGACCAGCCTGGCCAACATGGTGAAACCCTGTCTCTACTAAAAATACAAAAATTAGCTAGGTGGTAGTATGACACTCACAACTCTGTTTTACTTGGGAGGTTGAGAGACAGGAGTGATTGGTTTGAGCCTGAGAGGTGAGAGGGTTGAAGTCAGGCTGAGTCTGTTAATCGCACTAGTTCACAGGATGAATGAGACCCTGTTAGTCCCAAAAAGGAAAGAAAGAAAGAAAGAAGGATGGTAGAAGGAAGTTAGAAGGAAGAATAGCTGAAGAAGGAATATGAAGGAATAATGAATATTGTGAAGGAAGGAATGAGAAAGAAAAGAAAAAGAAAGAAAGAAAAAGAGTTGTTTGAAAGAGAAAGAAAGAAAGAGATATATAGAGAAAGAGAGAAAGACATATATATTATATATATGTTGTTGTTGTTATGAAGAAAAGAAAGAAAGAAAAGATATTGGTTAGTATTGTTGTTAAGAAAAGTTGTTGTTGTTGAAAGAAAGGAAAAAGAGAAAAAGAAAGAAAGAAAGAAAGGAAGGGAACAAATGTTCACTTACAAGAGAACAGATACAATGTGTTATACTGTTACAATGCTAGGACTGGCTAATCGGTCCTACTGCTGGCCACATGATAGTAAATATTGTAGGTTTTAAGTGCTGTCATTTTCTTTTGTCTGTTGTAATGACTCAACTTGGCTATTGTGTTGCAAAGCAGCCATAGGCAATTTGTAAATGAAGGGCATACTACATTCTAATACAACTTTATGTACAAAAGCTGGTGTTAGGCAAAATAGGGCCATAGCGCCTCAACTGATGCTGTATTGTAGTGAAAAATGAATGAACTGGTGTCAAGATGGATAAATCCTACAAATACAATGGTGAGGGAGAAAAGCAAGCAGTGATGGTACCAGGAAGCAGACAAATGCCTGGGCAGACAGGGGTGGGTCCCCAGTGAAACCCCACCTCCAAGCCAAAGACAGTTTAAAGCCTGAAAGCCAAGCTACAAGTCAAATCTATGGACCAGACTGAGAAACTGCCTTCCTGTTTGGTGCACTTTCCTCTGATGGATCCCCACCATCACTTATTTTACATACACCTACCCTTTCCTAATTGGTTTTCTACACTGTCATGCCCACCTTTGAGTGGTGTCTTCACTTGAACCTTTTTTGCATAGTCACAAACCAATTAGCATGGACTCCCCATTCTGAGTCCATAAAAAGCCCTGGACCCAGGCACACTGGGAGAGAAAACCACCCCTGCATTCCCTCTCAACTAAGAGCTGTTCTATCACTCAATAAAATTATTCTCCACCCCCACTCACCCTTTGAATTCTCAGCATACCCTCATTCTTCTTGGACATGGGACAAGAGCTCAGGAACTACTGAACACGGGTACAACCTATAATACGGGCGGGCTGAATGGGCAGGGTGTCTCCAGCAGCAAACCTGGGGTGGAGTAGGGCCCAGGCGGGGCAGGGAGCGTCACTGCCTGTGGAGGTACCCAACTGGCAAAGTGGCCCACAAAAATCCTGTGTCAGTAGTAGGTTATGTCCTGTACTACATACCATTCATAACAAGTTACCCACGCAAGAGAATGCTACTTGTCATAGCAGGATTAAAAAATACACATACGGAAAGAAAAAAAAAAAAAACTTGAATGGGAATAAACAACCCCACGTCCGGGGCAATGGATGCCTCTGGAGGGAAGAGAAGATCCCAAAGGGATATGGCTGGAGATTTCTAATTATATTTGGTAATATTTTATTATTTTAAAATTCTGAAGCAAATACAGCAACATGGTGATACATTTTTGAAACTGGATGTTGGGAATGCAGGTGTTCATTTTACTTTACTTTTCCTTTTCAGTATGTTTGAGAAACCTCACTAAACATTTTTCAACATCTAGTCTAGCAGAAATGTTTCAGTGAGCATTCACTTTCCTTCCCTTTTACTCTCCCATCATAAAGTTCTCCCTGGTCCACAAACACCTCTTAATATTTAGTATCTTTCACACTCAGGGGCATAGTTGCTCAAGAGACATAGCTATATCCTTGTATACAACCACACCTAGCATTCCTCCTCGTCAATGACTCCTCATAAAACACAGTGTAATCTCCCCCATCCTTTGCAGGGCAGAAAAACAGAAGTAGAGGATGGTAGAGGAACACAGCCCAAACCCAGCAGCAAGCTAGAGAAAAACACCTGCCAACCATCAAAATATACATCACAATGTTCATGCCTTGAAAGTGCCAGGAGCTTCCTCAAGGAAAAGGGCTCCAGCCATCACCTCTCTCAGGGTCTATGCCTTCTCCATTTATGTAAATTCCAACAAGTTCTGCATACCGGCTCCCAAGGACAAAGCAAATAAAAAGGGAGAGGGGATGTCATTTGCTGCCTTGTAGACAAACTGGCAGCAAGAAATAAAAACTGACAACCAGAGAAGGGGACAGAAAAGCTCTAAAAAGCAACCTCAAGAATTCCAAAAGCTAAAAATTTAATCACGTGGCGGTAGAGAGTGGAAAAATAGATAACAGAGACTGGGAAGGGTGAGTAGGGGGAAGGGAGGAAGATAAAGAGATGAAGAGAAGTGGATTAAAGAATACAAACATACAGTGAGATACAAGGAAACCAGAGTCGGGTGAATATACTTAACAAAAGTGTACTGCACTTGAGTAATGGGCACCTAAATACCCTGACTTGATCACATCATGCGTTATATGTATGTACAAAATTTCTCCTGTACTCCATATATATGCATACATTTAAAAAATAAAAATAAAGGTATTTTTAAAAGAATTCCAAAAGCACAACAGCCTAGGATAGTTCCAAAAGAGACTAATAAAAAAGTTCTAAAAAGGAGCCAAAGGCAGCCCTGTATTATAGCCTGGTCTAAAAATTAATGTTCCTAAGAATGACCCTGTGCTACTACCAAAAAAGGTACATTTTGACAAAGCCAAGATTCGATACATCTCAGAGAGATTCCTGTTGCTGGTGTTGAAAGGCATAAATATTCAGTTATTAAGCAGACTGACTTAACCAGAGTGGCAGATCTCTCCAAAGACCCCAGACAGCTCAGATTTCACTACATTTCTTCCAAAGCCTCTGCAGCTATTTACTTGGCTCAGCCAGATTTCAGAATGATTGTATTTGGGACTATTGTGGACAAGTCTTAGGGGGTTTCTGTGGTCCCATGGGGCCTGGTCCAGGACCCTGGAAATAGTAAATGCTCAATGAACAGATCATAAATGGACCAGGAAACATTTCATCCTCTGGGATGTTATGTTTCAGTATCGTTTAGCCATATTTAATGTGCTCCAAATGTTTGTTTTCTTCGTCCTTGTTGCGGCTTACCAGTCACTGAGAAATGTATTATGTTACTCAGTTAACTGGGGAGAGGAACATTGTATTTTACAATATTTATTTCACTAGGGGTGGAGAAAATTGTCTGCAGAGTCAACTTCAAAAACTGAATCACAGGCTCAATAGCTCCTTGGTTATTATTACCCCCAAAAAACACAGGGTTCTAAAGCTCTATTTCCCAAGCCACAATACTCAGGAAAAAGAACTTGTCTCTCTCTGGCAGAGGGAGGGGAGGGAGGCAGGAGTGAAGGGAACCGCTTAGTGGTTAATTAAACTGGCAGGGTTTACTTCAACCACATCTAAAAGATAGGACCGAGGGACCACTGTGGTCTCCCAAAAGCAACTGACTGGCTTCAAGACAGGAAATGAAGCAATCTGTCTACAGGAGGACTTAGGAAATGTACTCTTTAACTCATTTAAAGTCTGTGAAGTCGGCTCCCCTCCTACCTCAAAGGGTCTTGACAAAACACATAAATGAGAAACTCCTTGTCATTAGCCCCCACAATTCCCATCGGCTCCTCCAGCCTGCGGTGGTCACCACTCACTTCCCAACCTCACAGCCTCCACACAGTCCTTGTATTACCAGCCCCAATGTCCCTGGAAACCAGGCAATTGACGGAGAGGGAGCTGCACTGAGACCTTCTCTTCTCCAGGATAGAGGGCGCCTGGCTCCAGGAAACCAGAGCCCGCTGAAGCAGTCTCCCTGCAAATTATCCCGGCAACAAGTCCTGTACCCTTTGTGACTTGGAAAATGCTTGCTGCCTTGACCTCGGCTTGCCTATGGATACCCGTGAGTTCCTCCTTCCAAAGTCTGCTCAACAGGTCCTGTGGGCCTCTCCCAGCCCCAAGGCTACCAGGTCCCCCAGCCTCAGCAGCCTTTCCCCCTCCAAGAACACAGCCTATGTGCAGCCGCATTCTGCACATGGAACTTCTTCTGTGTCTGCAGGAGAGGAAAGGGCCGCCAGGCTGGGCAAGCAGGCAAGAGGCAAAAATATTTCAGTCTTGCTTCCCTTTTCCTCAGGCTCTAAGGACTCAGAGGATTTTAATTTTCAAAACTCCTCTAGAGTCAGTGCAAGGGGCCACTGCCAGAACTCAGAGTCATTGCTAATGGCAGTCTGTTTCCTCCTCATCGGTAAAGGCTTCCTGGACATGGTTATCTCCTGTCCAACACCCAACCCTGCCTTTTCCAGGGAACAAGTCCAGTATCACTGCTTCAATTACCACCTTTCTGTGGATAGCTCCCTAAACCTTCCCCCAGAAACAAACATCTTTCTCCTGCTGCCTCATGGGTTCCTCTGCCTGAATACTGTCTCACCTCAAACTCTGCAGATCTGAAACTGACATTCTCCCCTCTGCTCCTAACCTCTCCCTCTTCCTGTGGTCTTACTGCTATGAAAGTGCCACCATGTCCCAGTTCCCCGGTCTCCAGTCATGTGACCTTCTTCCTCTCCTCATCCTGCATCAGCTCAGTATCAACTGCTTCTCATTGAGTATAATATATAACCTTTTATAATCTCAACTTTTTATGATCTGCCCCAGCTGACAATTCCAAGCACACATTTTGCTGTAGTGGTTAGAAGTGAAGGTGTGAAGTCCACCTGGGCTCAAATTTCAGCCTACCACTTCACCAGCTATATGATGTTGGAAAAATTATTCAACTTCTCCAAGCCTCAATGTCCTCATCTGTAAAGTGAGGATAAAAATAATGTCCTGTCATAAACTTTTATAAAAATTAAATGAGCAAAGCATGGAAAATAGCATGTGGGCCACAGTAGGTGCTCAATAAATGTTTATTATAATAATTATTAGCCAGGCATGATGGCTCAAGCCTATAGTCCCAGCACTTCAGGTTGCTGAAATGAGAGGACAGCTTGGGGCTAGGAGTTCGAGACCATTCAAGGCAGCATAGCAAGACCCCTTCTCTTAAAAAAAAAAAAAAAAGTTTAAAGATTAGCCAGGCAAGGTAGCATGCACCTGTATTTCTATCTACTTAAGAGGCTGAGATGGGAGTATCAATTGAACCCAGGTGTTTAAGGTACAGTGAGCTATGATTGTACCACTGCATTCTAGCCTGGGCAACAGAGCAAAACCCTGTTTCTAAAAAATATGTATTGGGCAAAAATTAGCTGGGCATGGTGGCACGCGCCTATGATCCCAGCTACTCGGAGTCTGAGACAAGAAAATTGCTTGAACCCAGGAGGTGGAGGTTGCAGTGAGCCGAGATCGTGCTACTGCACTCCAACCTGGCGACAGAGCAAGACTCCATTAAAAAAAAAAAATGTATTGGGAACACACATTCATGTAACAGTTAAAAGCTTAGGCTCTGTATTTATACTGCCTAGGTTGATACCTCAACTATGCCACTTACTAAGTGTGTGAGTATGGGCAAGTTACTTATCCTTTCTATGTCTCTGTTCCCTTATCTATGAAAAGGAGGTAATAATACTAGCTACCTAAAATGAGATCATCCACGTAAAGCATGTAGAAACAGGCCATATACAAGGTAAGTGCTCAGTAGCTGTCAGCCAAGCAGTTCATGTGCCCTGAAAGTTTGTATACTATACAGGCAAGTCAATACGCCGTTACAAGAAAGCATGAGAAATACCATTTATTCAGTATATGTTTGTCGCTTGCTAAGGCTGAGCCTGACAATATACGTGGCACTGGGAATATAGCTGTGAGCCACACTATAATACCATCTCATGGCTGTCACAGTGTAGTAGGAAAGACAGTAAGAGTGGAGAAGGATGAAGCAGGGGACAGAAACAGAGTGGGAGACTGGGGATGAGAGGGGTCATTTTTCATAGGGTGGTTATGGAAGGCCTCTCTGATGAGGTGACATTTGTTTGAAGAAGGTCCCGTATGGTCTGAGAACACACCGGAGGATGACCCAGCCCAGCCTTGGCAAACCAGAAAGATTTCCAAAGGAAACCAGTCATATAAGAGTCTTCAAGGAGACCTTGATGATGTAGCTTTGGAGTACTGGGAGGAAAAATTCTCCTGTTGACACTTTTAGCTCGGCTAGTCTACCCAATAAAAGACACAGCTTTCTGAGGCTACAATTGATGAATTGGCTGAGGGGTGAAGAGGAAACGGGGACTCTCATCTGGATTGACATGAATAGAGCTACAGAAATATGCCAGCAGTGTGGAGCTCTGTGCACAAAAACACAGACATACTAGCTAAATGATTCAGTGGTGCTCAGAATTCAGGCAAAAATTTGTCATCAGTGGGAGATATAGTCCAGGACACAGTGGTTTTTCTGGGCACAACTACACTAAAAGCTGTAGCAGAAGATCATCAGCTTGACTCAATTTTCAATCGTGGTCCCCAGACACCCTGCCATTTCAGTTCTTGGCTGGAGTCCTCATCCTTACTGAATGAGGACTGGGGTGAGAGCTGTGCTGCCAGCCAACCCAGGGTTTCACCTCCAGCCCAGAATGTGTGAGGACAGCGGAAGAAAGAGGCCAAACGGCAAAAAGCAGAAAGGAAAAACAGTCAAAGGGCAAAAATCTCAGCATTGTGAAGCTCTAAAAGAAAATACTGGTTTTGAGGGGCTGGGTGCGGTGGCTCACACCTGTAATCCCAGCACTTTGGGAGGCCAAGGCAAGCAGTTGGCTTGAGTTCAGGAGTTCAAGACCAGCCTGGGCAACATGGCAAAACCCCATCTCTACAAATTTTTTGTTTTTTTTTTAATTTGGCTGGGTGCAGTGGCTCATGTCTGTAATCCCAGCCCTTTGGGAGGCCAAGCAGGGTGGATTTCTTGAGGCTAGGAATTCGACACTAGCCTGGGTAACAAGGTAAAACTCCGACACTACTAAAAATACAAAAAAAATTTAGCCTGGTGTGGTAGTGTGCACCTGAAGTCCCAGATACTCTTGGGTGGCTGAGGTGGAAGAATCACCTGAGCCTCGGAAGTCAAGGCTGCAGTGAGCTGTGTGCGTACTACTGCCCTCCAGCCTAGACAATGAGAGCAAGACCCTTTTTGGGGAAAAAAAAAAAAAAAGAATTATATATACTGGGTTTTTGCTTATCTGCACTCCTGAGTGCAAAATGAATGCTACACCTGGAAAACACATGTCTGCAAACCAAAGTTCTTTAAAAATATAACTCTCTAGTTATTTTTGTTAAAGTCAAGACATCACCAGACAGAACCACTTCTTTAACTTCTATTTATTTCTTCTCACCATTTCATTATGGAAAATTTCAAACATATACAAAAATAGAGACTGGTTTATTGAATTCCATGGGTTTAACAATTATCAACTCACTGACCATTTTGTTTCAATCCCTGATGGAATTGGCTTGAAGTGCATCCCAGATAGCACATAATCTCTTTATATACTTCAGTATATATTTCTAAAAGATAAGGACTTTAAAAAATAGACAAAATACCATTCTTACACATTAAAAATAAATAATAATGCCTTAATATCAAGTATCAAACCACAATTTAAATTTCTCTATCTCAATTTTTTTAACAGTCAATCTGTATGATCAGCATTCAGATACGGTCCACACATCACATTTGGTTAATTTGTCTTTTACTCTCTTTCAATCTATAAGTTTCCTTTTCCTCTGTTTTTTTCTTAGAGTTTATTTATGAATGAAACTGGGTCTTGAAGAATTTCCCACATTCTGTATCTAAAAGTATGCCCCTTTGTGGGGTCATTAACATATTCCCCTGTCCCTGAATTTCCAGTAAACTAATGGTTAGATTTAGAGACTCGATCAGATTTAGGTGGGATGTTTTTGGCAGCACGATCTCATACTGGTGATGTGTATTCCTTGGCACCGCATCAGAAGACTGTCTTTTTGTGCTGCTGAAACTGGCTTATGGAAGTTCCTGCTCCGGGTCAGATGCAGTCATCATACCTCACTCCGGCTTTCCCACTGAATATCACCTAAAAACCTGAAGAGAATGCATGCAGTAGCTGCAAAGGGTAATTTGGAGCAGGCCAAATGGAGAATAAGACCAAAATTTAAACTATCACCAAAATGGTGCTGGGTTTACCGTATTTTCTCCCTTTTGGAGCCCCAGGAAACTGGAAAGAACCAGAGACACTAAGAAGAGAGAGGAGCTCAGAAAAGCTAACCCATAAAACTGTTTATGAACTCCTGGGATGATCCCCACAAGCTGCATGCACATGGACCTGGTCCTAATCAGCACATCAAAGACTGAACTCACAAACTACTGGTAAGGGCACAGGCAGGACACATTCAAATAGCACTGCAAAAACAGCGTGAAAACGGCTGTAACCATAGCCCACAAAGGGCTGGTAGAAACCTGTGGCCTAACCTGCCTAGGTCATTTACCTACTAAAACACATATATAAGCACTCCCCCTAGGCTTCAAATAAGACCCACAGTGTCATACATAATAATGCAACTATCCAGAATATAATCCAAAATTATTTGCCATATTAAGAACCAAGAAAATCTCAATTCATTTGGGTTAAGACAATCAACAGAGAAATGCCAAGACGACACAGATGTTGAAGTTATATGATGAAGATTTTATAGCAGCTGTTACATAAATACTCTAATAAGCAATCACACACACTCTCAAAACAAATGGAAAAACAGAAAGTCTCAGCAAAGAAAGAGAAGATATAAAGAAAACCAAAAAGAAATTTCAGAATAGAAAGACACAGTGACTGAAATTTAAACAACTAAAAAAAAAAAAAACACTATACAGGCTTGAAAGCAGACTGGAGATGACAGATGAAAGTGTAAGTGAACTTGAAGACAGATTAATAGAAACTGTCCAATATGAACAATGAAAAGAAAAAGGAGTGATAAAAAATGAACAGAGTTCTGCTGTGGTGGCTCACACCTGTAATCCCAGCACTTCAGGAGGCTGAGGCGGGTGCATCACTTGAGCTCAGGAGTTTAAAACCAACCTGGGCAACATATCAAAACTCACCTTTACAAAAATTACAAAAAAAAAAAAAAAAAAAAAATTAGGCAGGCATGGTGCTGCATGCCTGTGGTCCCAGCTCCTCAAGAGGCTGAGGAGGGAGGTTCACTGGAGCTCAGAAAGTTGAGCCTGCAGTGAGCCATGATCGCATCACTGCACTCTAGCCTTGGTGATGGAGTGAAACCCTCGCCCACCCCCAAAAATATAAAAAAAAATAAAAACTCACAGAGCCTCAGGGACTTGTGGGACAATAAAAACAGATTTAACATTGTTGTCATTAGACTCCCATAAAGAAAGGAGGAAACGTACAGTACTTTAAAAATATTTGAAGAACTAATAGCTGAACATGTATAGCAAAAGACGAAAATCTACAGATTCAAATAGCTCAGAGAACCCTAACAGGATAAACTCAAAGAAATCTATACCCAGACATGCTATGATCTAACTGCTGAAAACTAAAGAAAAAAAAAAACAAAAAAAAACTTCAAAGCAGCTAAAGAAAAATGATGTATAATCTATGGGGAAACAACTTGAATGACTGTAAATTTCTCTTCAGAAATCGTAAAAGCCAGATGGAAGTGGCATACTTAAAGTGCTTAGAGAAAAGAACTGTCAGCTCAGAATTCTATATGCAGTAAAAACACCCTTTAGGAATGAAGGTGAAATAGACATTCTCAGATGAAGGCAAGCTAAGAATTTGTTGCCAGCTTTAGAAGAATTGCTAAAGGAAGTTCTTCACAGAGGAGGAAAATGATACTAGAAGACGACTTGGCAATATCAGGAATGAAGGAAGAGTGAATGGTGAACATCTGGGTAAATACGATACCTCTGGAACTTTTCAAAATACATTTGAATATTTAAAGCAAAAATTAAAACACTGCCTTGTGGGGTGGCTAATGTACACAGATGTACTATATAAGACAACTATACTCTAAAGTGACCTAGAGAGTGGCAAGGTTTCTATTAATACATTCTACTTGAAGTGAATCCACACTAATTCAGAGCTGTTAGGGAGTTTTTAGCCTGATCTCTCCATTATGAAGGCCCCATCAATTTTTTACCTAATGGTTTTAAGCAGTCATTGATGATCATTACCTAAACCCATTCTTCATTAGGAGTTACAAAATGAAGATACTCTAATTTGTTTATTCTTCTATTCACTGGTATTCTTCAATAAAAAATTACCTTTTGAAGTCAGATATTTGATTACTCTGAAATATAATTCACATAGGAGCAAGGGGATAAAGTTTGACTCATACTTTTATTTATCACTTTCCAAAACAGTGAGCTAGAATCACTATTTTTACTAATTTTTAAAAAATTGTATTTACTTATTTATTTTTATAGAGATGGGGTCTTGCTATGTTACCCAGGCTGACCTTGAACTCCTGGGCTTAAGCAATCCTTCCATCTCACACACTCGTGTGTCAGACGTGTGCCACCTCGCCCGGCTTCAGAATCACTATTTTTAAATGGTAGCTATGTCAGAGGAAGATGCTGACCTAATCCTCATTGGCGTAGTTTGGAATGGGTATAATTTACTCATTTAGAAAATTAAAGACGAGACCAGGCATGGTGGCTCATGCCTATAATCCCAGCACTTTGGGAACCCAAGGTAGGAGGATTGTTTGAGCCCAGGAGTTCGAGACCAGCCTGGGCAACAGGGTGAAATGCCATCTCTACAAAAAAAATTTTTTTTTAATTAGGTGGGCATGGTGGCATGCACCTGTGATGCCAGCTACTCACGAGGCTGAGGTAGGAGGATTACTTGAGCCCAGGAGATTGAGGCTGGAGAGAGCTGTGATGACACCACTGCACTCCAGCCTGGGTGACAGAGTAAGACCTTGTCTCAAAAAAAAAAAAAAAAAGAGAATGTGCTGTATTCAGGAGACCCATCTCACGTGCTCAAAGTAAAGGAATGGAGTAAGATCTACCAACAAACAGAAAACAAAAAAAGGCAGGTGTTGCAATCTTAGTCTCTGATAAAACAGACTTTAAACCAACAAACATCAAAAAAGACAAAGAGACATTACATAATGGTAAAGGGATCAATTCAACAAGAAGAGCTAACTATCCTAAATATATATGCACCCAATACAGGAGCACCCAGATTCATAAAGCAAGTCCTTAGAGACTTACAAACAGACTTAGACTCCCACACAATAATAATGGGAGACTTTAACACCCCACTGTCAACATTAGACAGATCAACGAGACATAAAGTTAAAAAGGATATCCAGGAATTGAAGTCAGCTCTGCACCAAGCGGACGTAACAGACATCTACAGAACTCCACGCCGAATCAACAGAATATACATTCTTCTCAGCACCACATCGCACTTATTCCAAAATTGACCACATAGTTGGAAGTAAAGCACTCCTCAGCACATGTAAAAGAACAGAAACTACAACAAACTGTCTCCGAGACAGTGCAATCAAACTAGAACTCAGGATTAAGAAACTCAATCAAAACCACTCAACTACATGGAAACTGAACAACCTGCTCCTGAATGACTACTGAGTACATAAAAGATGTTCTACGAAACCAATGAGAACAAAGATACAACATACAAGAATCTCTGGGATACATTTAAAGCAGTGTGTAGAAGGAAATTTATAGCACTAAATGCCCACAAGAGAAAGCAGGAAAGATCTAAAATGGATACCCTAATATCACAAGTAAAAGAACTACAGAAGCAAGAGCAAACACATTCAAAAGCTAGCAGAAGGCAAGAAATAACTAAGATCAGAGCAGAACTGAAGAAAATAGAGACACAAAAAACCCTTCAAAAAATCAATGAATCCAGGAGCTGGTCTTTTGAAAAGATCAACAAAATTGATAGACCGCTAGCAAGACTAATAAAGAAGAAGAATCAAACAGATGCAATAAAAAATGATAAAGGGGATATCACCACCGATCCCACAGAAATACAAACTACCATCAGAGAATACTATAAACACCTCTACACAAATAAACTAGAAAACCTAGAAGAAATGGATAAGTTCCTGGACACATACACCCTCCCAAGACTAAACCAGGAAGAAGTGGAATCCCTGAATAGATACAGGCTCTGAAATATTGAGGCAATAATTAATAGCCTGCCAACCAAAAAAAGTCCAGGACCAGATGGATTCACAGCCAAATTCTACCAGAGGAACAAGGAGGAGCTGGTACCATTCCGTCTGAAATTATTCCAATCAATAGAAAAAGAGGGAATCCTCCTTAACTCATTTTATGAGGCCAACATCATCCTGATACCAAAGCCTGGGAGACACACAACAAAAAAAGAGAATTTTAGACCAGTATCCCTGATGAACATCGATGAAAAATCTTCAATAAAACACTGGCAAACCGAATCCAGCAGCACATCAAAAAGCTCATCCACCATGATTAAGTGCGCTTCATCCCTGGGATGCAAGGCTGGTTCAACATACACAAATCAATAAATGTAATCCAGAATATAAACAGAATCAAAGACAAAAACCACATGATTATCTCAATGCATGCAGAAAAGGCCTTTGACAAAATTCAACAGTCCTTCATGCTAAAAACTCTCAATAAATTCGGTATTGATGGAACGTATCTCAAAATAATAAAAGCTATTTATGACAAACTCACAGCCAGTATCATACTGACTGGGCAAAAACTGTAAGCATTCCCTTTGAAAACTGGCACAAGACTGGCCAGGGCAATCAGGCAGGAGAAAGAAATAAAGGGTATTCAATTAAGAAAAGAGGAAGTCAAATTGTCCCTGTTTGCAGATGACATGATTGTATATTTAGAAAATCCCATTGTCTCAGCCCAAAATCTCCTTAAGCTGATAAGCAACTTCAGCAAACCCTAGAAGAAAACCTAGGCAATACCATTCAGGACACAGGCATGGGCAAGGACTTCATGTCTAAAACACCAAAAGCAATGGCAACAAAAGCCAAAATTGACTAACGGGATCTAATCAAACTAAAGAGCTTCTGCACAGCAAAGGAAACTACCATCAGAGTGAACAGGCAACCTACAGAATGGGAGAAAATTTTTGCAGTCTATTCATCTGACAAAGGGCTAATATCCAGAACTTACAAATAACTCAAACAAATTTAGAAGAAAAAAACAACCCTATCAAAAAGTGGACAAAGGATATGAACAGACAATTCTCAAAAGACATTTATGCAGCCAACAGACACATGAAAAAATGCTCACCATCACTAGCCATCAGAGAAATGCAACTCAAAACCACAATGAGATACCATCTCACACCAGTTAGAATGGTGATCATTAAAAAGTCAGGAAACAACAGGTGCTGGAGAGGATGTGGAGAAACAGGAACACTTTTACACTGTTGGTGGGACTGTAAACTAGTTTAACCACTGTAGAAGACAGTGTGGCAATTCCTCAAGGATCTAGAACTAGAAATACCATTTGACCCAGCCATCCCATTACTAGGTATATACCCAAAGGATTATAAATCATGCTGCTATAAAGACACACGTACACATAAGTTTATTGCAGCACTATTCACAATAGCAAAGACTTGGAACCAACCCAAATGTCCATCAGCGACAGAATGGATTAAGAAAATGTGGCACATATACACCATGGAATTCTATGCAGCCATAAAAAAGGATGAGTTCGTGTCCTTTGTAGGGACATGGATGCAGCTGGAAACCATCATTCTCAGCAAACTATCACAAGAACAGAAAACCAAACACCGCATGTTGTCACTGATAGGTGAGAACTGAACAATGAGATCACTTGGACACAGGAAGGAGAACATCACACACCGGGTCCTGTTGTGGGGTGGGGGGAGGGGGGAGGGATAGCATTAGGAGATATACCTAATGTAAATGACGAGTCAATGGGTGCAGCACACCAACATGGCACATGCATACATATGTAACAAACCTGCACATTGTGCACATGTACCCTAGAAGTACAATAAAAAATTAATTAAAAAAAGAGAAAATTAAAGACCATTGTCCAAACATTTAAATCATATAAGGTCTTTAATTATGGCAGGGAATATATAGGATGACATAATCATTTAGATTGCTTATACTATAATGTGTCATACTTGCATTTTATTGCCATTGGATTATTCTGGGGGGGGGTGTGTGTCTGTGTGTGTCATTTCTCCCTTAGATTATAAGATCCCCATGGACAACAGGAAGCAGAGATCAAGGTGATACTTACTAAAGGATTAAGTAAAATACAAAAGAAGTATATTTTTGTAAGTCCAAAATCAAAGGCAAAATCCTAGTAACTATGGTCTTTTCTCACAGTTGTTTTAAACCACTATTTTAAAAAATCAATTACTCTGTGCCAGCCACTATACTGAGTCTTTTCAGTTATTTCATCTAATTCTCCAGCAATCCTGGGAAGCAGGCTCTCAGCACCCCCAGTGTGCAGACCAGTAAACCGCTATGCAAGAGATGATGTGGCATATCTGACTCATGCTTCATTAGGGTACAGCACAAATCCAAGCCCAGAGTCTGGGTCGAGTCATTTCTCCCAGTTGCGCCTCTCCTCTTAGTGATATGTACCCTCCCTGCTGGGGTGCACGTCCATCACTCTCATCTGCTGTAACCACACAATCATCTGCTGGCTGTGCCAGATTCTTGACACTTGGAGCCCAGAAGATGAAATAAGGCAACAGGACAAAATGCAGGGGAGAGTTAGAAACTTCCTGTGCCCCTACTGGGAAGGGACAGCCATGATTGCTCCCTAGAAAGGCACATATGAGATAGGAGACAGTCATCCTCCTCATCAGAGACTTAAAATCGAGCCAATGAGGTAGGAGGAAGAACATAATCTATCAAAAGAATCACTGAAGTCGTTAAAACTTATGTTTGGAAAAAACTGATAATGTGAAAATGGTCACAACATACAGGACAGTACAAGCAAGTACAATGTGCTTAGAGAAGAGGGCTGTGTGTGTGTGTGTGTGTGTGTGTGTGTGTGTGTGTGTGTGTAGAGAAGGGGAGAAGGAGTGACAGAAAGGTGGGGAGGAAAGTGGGACAGATGGGAAGAGAAGGAGGAGGAGAGAAAGGGAGAGAGAAGACAAAGAGTGGGAGAGAGAGAAAGAGAGAGGGGAGGGAAGAAGGACCAGAGGGGAGGGAAGAACTGGCACACAATGGCATAAATATTAATAGTGTCTCATTCTAACTTATGGGATATGGGCAGTTTTGCTTTCTTCTGTATACTTGTTTATATTTTGCAAGTTCTTTACAATAATCAGAAGAAAATTATTTATTAAAATATGTGGTGGGGATACAAAAAGGGATGAGTAGGATGAGCACAGAAAATGTTCAGGGCAGTGAAACTATTCTGTATGATACTATATGATGGCTACATGTCATGATATACTTATCAAGATCCATAGAATGGTCAACACCAGAGCGAACCCTAATGTAAATTATGGACTTGATGTGTTAACACAGGTTTGATTGTAATGACTGTATCACCCTGGTCAGGGATGTTGACAATGGGAGAAGCTGTGCATGTGTTGGGGCAGAGGATTTGGAAAATCTCTGTACCTTCCTCTCAGTTTTGCTGTGAACCTCAAACCGCTCTAAAACATAAAGTCTTTTTTACATATATATATATATGCGCACAGAAAATAAACATGTAAGTTTGTTCAGAGTCAATGATAATTATGAAGGCTCAAGTAGTCTAAACATTTTGAGGAATGGGGAAAGAAGAAGAAACAGTGACCAGAGTGACCAGTGGCAGGTATGAAGCAACTTGATGGGAGAGCTGGGCCAGTATTAAAGGTGAAGAAGAGAGGCTTGAAGGTCACTGAGGCTGCTGTATGCAAAGTCATTGTGGACCGCAGGATGCTAAAAGGAAGGATCTGCATGTATCCAAGGCAAGGAGTAGTTAAACCCAACAGCAAGACTGCTGGCTGCAAGGTGAAAGGGAGTGAATATGTGTGTGTGCACACTGACACCAGGGGAATATTATACAGCAGGTAAAACAAATCAGGGTGGTCACAGTCAAGGAGGACATTAATTTCATCTATGATACTTGAACTGTTTTCGCAAGAATAAATTTTTATAGTATGCATACAACTAACATATAAACACTTTTTTTTTTTTAAGACAGGGTCTCACTCTGTTGCCCGGGCTGGAGTACAGTGGTGCCATCTCAGTTCACTGCAGCCCTGACCTCCTAGGCTCCAGCATCATCCCACCTCATCCTCCTGAGTAGCTGAGGCATGTGCCACCAGGCCCACCTAACTTTTGTATTTTTTGTAGAGATGGGGTTTTACCTTGTCTCCTAGGCTGGTCTTGAACTCCTGGACTCAAGCACTCCTCCCACCTCAGCCTCCCAAAGTGCTGGGCTTACAGGTGCAAGCCACCACACCCGGCCAACTTTTTTTTTTTTTTTTTTTTTTTTTTGAGACAGAGTCTCGCTCTGTCGCCAGGCTGGAGTGCAGTGGCACAATCTCGGCTCACTGCAACCTCTGCCTCCCGGGTTCAAGTGATTCTCCTGCCTCAGGCTCTCGAGCAGCTGGGACTACAGGCGCCACCACGCCTGGCTAATTTTTTGTATTTTTAGTAGAGATGGGGTTTCACCATGTTGCCCAGGATGGTCTTGATCTCTTGACCTCGTGATCCACCTGCCTCGGCCTCCCAAAGTGCTGGGATTACAGGCGTGAGTCACCGTGCCCGGCCCCAGCCAACTTTTTTAAGAAAAGAATTCAAAGTAAGAAAAAAAGTAAGCAAGCACACAAACATGAAGTGTTGTATCAGTCAGATGAGGGTTTGAATGAACCTAGAAATGGCTCTGCTTCTTATGAGCTATGTGACCCTGGATGAGCTAATGCACTTCTCTAACTTGAAATTTCTTATCTGTTAACTAAGGATAATACATCTGCATTTGCAGAGCTATTGTCAGAACTGAAAATATAGCCAGTCTCAGGCTTAGTGCACTTGGGAGAGCCCCTGATAAATGGTGGCTGAACATTTACAGATTTACACAAGAAGTGGGAAAGAACAGAATCTGGGTAACAGAAGAGAATGCCTGAGCCTCTAGGTATAAGAAGCACATGATGAGGGAGACCGACGTGGACAAGTTTGGCTGGCGGGAAAGAACAAGGGATCACAGCGTCCAAGTGCACAGCACTTACTGCAGTTCTCTTCATCGCTGCCATCAGGACAGTCCTCAAACCCATTGCACCGGAAGCGACCAATGATGCAGTGGATGCCGCTGGCGCAGGGGAAGAAGGTCGGGCCGCATTTTGACTTAGCCTTGGCTGCAGGAAGAAAAAGAAACAGCAAGACATCAGGAGATGTTCTCAGATGACTACATACTCATCCTCCTAACACTGAATGTGAAAATGAGTCCACTTAAGATTTATCTTAAAGTCCCTGAAGCTTTCTTCTCATTACCACCACCCACCTCAAACACCCAGCCAGATTGAACACCCACATGCAGCATCATCTAGAGAGGAATGCTTCAAAAGTACCCAAGAGGCTAACATAGCCCCTGCACCACAGCAGGTGCCAATCAAAATGTACTGAACGAAGCCACGAACGAAGAACAGGTAAGTAAATGGATGATGAGTAGATGAAGGTGCTGAACAGCATCAACATTTAGTAAGTGTTCACCGTGCTAGGCAGTGTGCTCAGAGCTCTGTATGGATCATCTCATTTAATTCACCCAGCAACCACCCAACGGGATGATGGGCAGAAAAGAGGTAACAAAACAGAACTGAAACTGCTATGCTTACCAAGACCTCCTTGCAAGGTTGGCTCTTCCTTGGCTGGAGTCTGGGAACTTGGATTTTGAGAGACTTTGCACCACCCTAACTAACAAGAGTGGCTCACTGTGCCTAAACTGTTTATGTAAACAGTACAACTTACACTGAACACCCCTGCTTTCCTTCCTTCGGGGAGGCTATAATTTTGGTACGTGCTGAGCAAAGGGTGCCTATGTGATCAGTCCCTAATAAAAATTCTGGATACTGAGTCTCTAGTGAGTGTCCCTGGTCGATAACATTCCACATGTGTTGTTACATTACAACTCATTGCTAGGGGAATTAGCGCATCCTTTGGACTCAACTGGGAGAGGACTCTTGGAAGCCTGAACCTGATTTCCTCGGAAGCCTGAACCTGATTTCCTCTGGACTTTATTCCATTCGTCTTTTACCTGTGTTGATTTTGCTTTGTATCCCTTTGCTGTAATTAATCATAGCCATGAGTATGATCATATACTGAGTTCTGTGAATTCTCCTGGCAAATCACTGAACCTGGGGTAGTCTTGGGAGCCCCAAACAAATGAGTATGGTTCTTATCACCACTTCATAAATGCGCTTTGAGAAATCAAGTGACTTGCCCAAGGTCACACAGTTGGAAAATCAAGCACCGGGTGAGGGCCGGCAAACAGATGCCAGAAGCCCTGACCTCAACCAACTCGACAGCATTGCCTCTCTCTCTGCCAGAGGCTGTCACTTTTCACAACAGAAGCCAGACTCCTGCTCCAAATAAATTCTTCTTCCACTCATGCTGTACAAACAGTTTTAGCAGAAACTGCTGTAACTCGGGCTTGATTGAGTGTCCTGCTAAACCAAACAGCCCTGTGGGGTAATGTACTCTCCCATTAATGGTTCTGGTGCTCTGGCTTGCGATTAGGGGATGTGAGATGAGATCTATTGCTACATCCCAGGTAGCAGGCCCTATGTAGCATCCCTCTTGTCTCCTGTCTTAGAGGCAGGACCCATGGTCCTCCAAGAAGGAAGGGCCATTTCTTTGAAACAAACAGGCAATAAATTACCTCCACGTTCTTGCTGTCTGTAACATGCTGACTTTGGCAAAAGTCAACTCACAACCATCAGGGTTTTAAGGCCTGAAATGTTCCAGGTTTTAAAAACCCATGTGGCTTTGTTTCACCTTGGAACTTCTGTTATGGTACTGGTGTACTCTTCTTAAAGCATAAACTCAGGACAGTCCTGGGTTCAAGTTCCAACTCTATTTTTTATGATGGGCAAGTTTCTAAATTTTGCTGGACTTCAGTTTCCTTACTGTGGCATCCTGATAAGTAAGCAACAAGTAAGCAGGCCCAAGTTGGGAAGAACAATTGTTCCAAGAAATGGCTAATCACAAACCCACTGGCCCAACATCCTTTCATTAAACACCTCATTCCATAAGTAGGCCCCTCCAGCATGACCCTATAAAACTTTCCTCCAGCCCCTGCCGCTTTGCAGACGGCCCATTCGCTGCCGTGCTGCCTGTTGCACCCATGCAACATATTTTTGTACTTTTGCTGACAAATCTGCCCTTCTTTACCTATGACTGTCTTGGTATTCTTTTACCACCCACGACATCAGCCCCAACCAGTTGCATCCACAACATTTATTAGTAAATTGGAGGTAACATCTACTTCCTCGGGCTCTAGTAAGGATTGAGATAATCTATACAAGACATTATAGAGCACGGTATACAGTAGATGCTCAATTAATGGTAATGTTTATGCTATTTGTCATCGTCGTCATCATCATCATCATCACTATGTTCACAGAATTTAGAAACTGATCATGGAGAGGCAGGCAGAGAGGGGCACGGAGGCAGAGCTGGGCCCAGGGCAGTACCACACTCTATGGTGTCAGCAGGAGCATGGAGCAGGCAGGAGTCCCACCCTTCTGGGCATGGCTGCAGTCACCCAAACTGCAGCTGCAGACGCAGACATCTCTGTATTCTCGGGGGCCCAGGAAGGGCCCCCCTTTACTCCCACAGTCTCAGAGGTGTCTGTTCCAGCTCCCTGGCCTCTCCCTGCTGTCAGCACCCACTGAGATCATGGAGCAAAGTTGAGGCCGAGCCTGGGCGCTGTTGCAACCCAGCTGGATGTGTGCACGCTCAGGGCAGTGCTGACACACCAGCGCCCTGCCACCTCAGCTGCCTCTGGACTTTGGGTGAAGACAAACATGGGAGGGAGACCAAGGCGGTGCTGAAGACAGCTTGGCACTGCCCTGCAGGTGCCCCTTGGCACAAACCTGGGCACCATGAAAGATAGCAAGAGGCAGACATGCTCCTAGGCAGAGAGGGCAGGTCCCTGGTGAAGCCCAATCTTCAAGCCAGGGAAGGCCTGAGGCCTGAGGGCCAGGCTGTGGGTCCCACAGACTGGAGTGGGAACTTTTCCAGGCCCACCCATGGATTAGTCAGCATGCATGCACTTCCTCCCCTCTGAGGCCCATAAAAGCCCTGGACTCAGTCAGACTTGAGGAGACAACGGGACAACCTGCAGAGAGGAGCTATCCTCTCTGCTGAGAGCTGAACACTCAAGACACCCTGGCTACAGAGAGGAGCTGCCCACTGTGAGTCTCCTCTGAGCTGTTCTATTGCTCAATAAAGTTCCTCTTTGTCTTGCTCACCCTCCACTTGTCTGCGTACCTCATTCTTCCTGGATGCACGACAAGAACTAGGGACTCACTGAATGGCAGGGCTAAAAGAGCAATACCACAAACAGGGATGAAACATGCTGTTTGCCCACTATGTTGTGGGAGACAAGAGAAGAAAGAAGAGTTGTGGCCCTTCGGGGACCCCAGACCTAGGAGCACCCCCAAGCCAGGGTTGTGATACCCTTTTTAGGGCTCTGTGGTTCCTGGAGTCTCCAAGCTTCCAGGCATCACACTGCATTCCCCAGTGTCAGCCATGGAAAATGCTTATGGTATGCCGGTCCAACCACAGCCTTGCGGGGAGCTAGCACCCATGCCGGTGTCTGGAGCTGCCTGCCCTACCACAGCCGGTATACCTGGCTGTGCAGTGGCTGAACTCCACACTCACTCACACAACCCTCACTGCTGTGCAACTGGCTTGCCCTTGTCAGGTATGGGATCTAGGCCTGTAGTGGGAGCCAAGCACAGCCTGCCAGGTCAAGTGGGCAGAGGAGCCCAGAAGGCCAGAGCAAAACTTGGGCAAAGGTGCCACTGGCTACAGAAATTTCCAGCTGGCAAAGTGATACCCCAGAGATCCCGTAACAGTACTTCACTGCCCTCCATATGAGAAAAGAAGGGGTATAAGAAAATATACATGTACTGACCTATCTATGCAAAAGAAATACAGGAGGATAAACCAGAAGCTAACGAGATTGGTTATCTATAGGGGGTGAGTGGGAAAGGAGTGAAAAACCACAGGGAACTGATATCAGACAAGATAACAGGATGAGAAGGCTGCACACTTCTCCGAGTATATCTATCTGACTCAACATATACTTGTGTAAATATACTCAGAGCACTGTATATCTTAGAACCATGGTAGTATTTCACACACCCCAAAAATAAACACTTAAAATCAATCACATGTGGGAAAAACTCAAAATGAAACATTAACAATAACAAGTAAACATAACCGTATTACTAGTAAATAACACCACCACACTGAAGGGGATGGGGAAGAAAACAACCAGCCTAAGTAACTCAGGAAAACAGTATGTTGACTAGATTCCATAAAGCTAAAGAAAAAAAAAAAAAAACTACAATACTGTACACTAGTTATATTTGTTTCTCCCAAGAGTATGGTCATCAATTCTGAAACTGTCTTCTGGGTGCACTAGGGTGGAACAAATATGTAAATATACTGTAAGATTTCTGTCAGAGAGAGAAGTTGCAAATAAAGAAAGTTGGAAGGCTAGGACAGGTGCGGTGGCTCATGCCTGTAATCCCAGCACTTTGGGAGGCTGAGGTGAGTGGATCACGAGGTTAGGTGTTCAAGACCAGCCTGGCCAAGATGCTGAAAACCCATTTCTACTAAAAATACAAAAAAAAAAAAAAAATAGCCAGGCGTGGTAGAGGGCACCTGTAATCCCAGCCACTCAGGATGCTGAGGCAGAGAATTGCTTGAACCCGGGAGGTGGAGGTTACAGTGAGCTGAGATTGTGCCACTGCACTCCAGCCTGGGCGACAGAGCGAGACTCGTCTGAAAAAAAAAAAAAAAAGAAAAGAAAGTGAGAAGGCTAAAGTGAATCCTGAGGCTTTGGTTATTGAACCAAAATTTCCAATGGAAGTTTGAAGGAATTGGAGGCCACCAGTATGAACTCAAGGTCTTCAAAAATTAGACAGTATGGATGGATGGATGGATGGATGGACAGATGGACAGATGGACAGACGAAAATAAATATTGATTTGTGTGTATGTATGGGATAGTGTATATACATACATTTCCTAGCTCCATCTGCTGAGAGAGACTAGCAGCAGTACACCTAAACAGCAATAAGCACACCTAGCAGCCAGATCTTGGTTTCTAAATACCATTATCTAACAAAGAAAACCAACCTCCTTGGAGAAGTGGTTGATTCCAGGAAGAATATACAAACAAGATGAACCCGGAGTATCTTCTGTTGCCAGAAGTGTGAAAATAAAGTAAACAAGTGTCCAAATATCATGGGAGCATGTCAAAAGGACACAGAAGTTACCCTGAAGTTCCCAATAGCCAAAGCTAGAACAATCCAAGCAACAAAGTCAACAACAGTATCAGATTATGACATAGAGAATAAAATAAATATCCGAGGCCAACAAAATAAGGATCTAGTACCCGAGACTGATACCAAAAATTGTTGAATAAGTAAGTAAACAGGGAGAAAGCAAAGTTCTTCTTTATTGAGGACTTCTCATTAATAAATGTAGAGGAGGTGCGGGAAACAGAAAGCCACCACGAAGCAAACACTATGGCAATAACTGTTACAGGCAAGATCTGGCAATGGATGCTAAAATTAGAAAATAAACACTTGAGGAGAAACTGGATATGCACAGTGTCAAAGTATCTGCCCCAATATGTCATTTAATTACAAAGAGAAAAACAGTAACTTGACAGTGGAGAAACTTAGTAGATACCACCTCAACCAAGTGACCATGGTCAACATCATCAGCAATGAGATACATCAACATTATAGTCCCTTCATATAAGATGCTGTGTCAGGGGTCCCCAAGCCCACACAGATTCAGTGATTCACTAGGGTAACTCCCAGGACTCGGCATATAATCAAAGCTAAGATTTCTTACAGTGAAAGGATAAAAAGGCCAAGGAAAAAGGTATATGAAATGAAGTCACAGGAAACCAGGCTCAAGCTTTCACAAGTATTCTTCCAGGGTAGACACACAGGATGTGCTTAATTCCTCCAGCAACAAGTTGTTGACAACATGTGTGAAATGTCACCCACCAGGGCGGCTCATTAGAGGCTCAGTGCTCACGGTTTTTATTAGGGGCTGGTCACGCGGGCATTCTCGGTACACCACATTTCCAGACTTCCAGCAGAAAAACAGCATCAACTACACGGTCTGCACAGCCAGTTTAGGCACGGTGAGCCACCATTAACAGTTGGGTAATGGGAAACCTACTGAAATTTAGGTTCCCAGATGCCAGCCAAGGGCCAATGTTCCAAGCACACTTTTCAAAGGGCAGCAGTCAGGCCTGCTGTGTTAATGCTTTTTCTGCACAGATGGGCATTTTGGCTTCTGCTGGGAAAGGCTACAGTAAGAGAAAAGCAGAGGAGTTCCATTTTCCAGGGTCAAGTTTGCCCCTCTGCCAGCTCTCCAGCCATCGTGTCCTTCCAGACAGGTTCAAGCTTCTGACACACGGTCCTTGATCAGCCAGTCTTGTTCTGGGCACCTTTTGAGGGAGCAGGGAAGAATGCTTATAGGCTTTGCCATCTAGGCTGAGAGTGTTTCCTCATAAGCCTCAGCACATCACTCCACTACTAAGAACATCACTGCCTTCCCATTAGAATAAAAGCTGGAGTCATCATGCTGCTCTCCAATTCCAGGCTTTCTCATCAAGGCCATGAAGATCTTCCCATCTTGGAAATCTAACTACACAGGCTTCCTTGTTCCTTCTCAAGTCCAGCCAGCATATTCCCACCTCAGGGCCTTTGCACTCTCTGTTCCCACTACCTGGAATGTCTTTCTCCCAGGGCTCAGCAAGGCTCACTCCTCCATCTTAGTCTCTTGAATCATTGCACTATCTGCAGTAGAACCTATGCTCCCACCCTTAGTCGCTCTAACCCTCAGCCTTCTTTTCCTTCCCTTCACAGGACACATCACTACTTGATCTCACCAGTTTTGTATTAAGCTGTTTGGCTAATGCCCCTGCCTTCCAACCTCCAAGAACGTACACTCATTTGCATACTTTCATTTATCATTTTTAAAGGAGCTGCACCGTACAGTGCCTACACCATGTGCCTCATAAATATTTGCATAATGTCCAAATGAACCTATAAGAGGAAAGAGTGAGGCTGGACAACATGGCTAGTATTTCGTGAATGCTTAGTATGAGCTAAGCATCACACTCTGTCTCACAGATATCTTTTAAGTTCTCACACACACACACACACAAACATTTTACAGATAAGAAAACTGAGGTCCAGAGGTGAAGTAACTTGACAATGCTAATAAACAGAGTCAAGGCTCAAATCTTTCCCTTGGCACAGCTGCTCTGTCGCCTCCTAAGATTTCTCCAAGGACCAGCCCAGTTCCAGAGGACTAGATTTTACGGGAGAAAGAGAAAAGAGTGAAAATATGAATGATTATAAACAAATTAGCCATCATTCAATTAACTGGCTCTTTGGCCCTGCCCTTGCACCCTTTTCAGGAATTACTAATGAGACTTCCTGCCTGGTCAGCATGCTCAGTCGTGGTTTATGTCAGGGGAGCCTGTCCTGTTATGATTTACATTTGCATCATCACATGCCCACAAAGCAGATCACAGGCAACCAGCCGAGTGCCTGGCAGGGGCAGAGAAAAGCCTGTCCCAGACAACAGCTGTCAGCTGCTGCCTGCCTGCATGACTTGCTACAGGGCTGTGGGGAAGGGGGGGTCCTGGGCAAGGCTCCGACTGTCCCTCTCTCACCCCCCATTTCCACAAAGGGGAGATTTCCTCATAGAACTCAGCAGCGTCTGGCAGAAGGCGAAACACTGACCCTGCCTGTCTTTAAAGTAGCCCTGACAAAGGCAGACAGGGTGACTCTGTTCCGTTGAATACTTGAATTCACCACTTTTCAAGGATTTGGTCCACAAACTTTTCAAAGCGGCAGCTTTCATTAGCAGGAAGATGGGGACCAAGGGTCTCCTGTGGGTTGGGTTTATTTCCTGATCGAAGCCCTTCCCCAGCTTTTTAGAGCCGACTTCCCACAGTCCTGGAATTCACAGACCAGTAAGATAAAAAATAAAAAAACTAGATGAAAGTGGAGGAAAGACTAATACAATTGCCAACTTTTTATTTTACGCAAAAACTTACACGAATACATGCAATGACCTCTACTTACTATTGCCCTAAATAAACATTTGCCTAAAATAACATATTGCCTTAGCACCCAAAATGCAGGAAGGCAAAGTCTCAGAGTAAGGAACTCTCTAACCTGAAAGGGTAGAAACTTTATAGCTACATGTTCACTAGACTGTCTTTATTTTTCCCATTTCACCAGGGGCCAGTGACAACCAGGTCATAAATCAGAGACAGTCCTGGGACCAATACTCGGGGTCCATGTCAGAACTAGAGGGGGCCAGGAGGCATTCCAGTGTCTCCAGGTTGCGATATCCTAACGACAAAGACTCGTAACAACTGGAGCACACAGGCAGTCCACCCAGGTTCACTCAGTAACTAATTCTCACATTCCACAGATGAGAAAACTGAGGCCCAAAGAGGCAACTGTACTTGCCCAAAGTCACATAGCTGTTTAGGGTCAGATTGGTCTATAGTCCAGTTCTTCTGCTTGAGTCCAGCTTCTTTTAACTATACTACACTTTAGGCAGGGTACCCTAGGGCCACACCTGATCAAACCCCTCTTCTGGGACAGGCACAGGAGAAACTCCCAAGAAAAAGCCACTCTCCCACAGGAGCAGAACTTTCCAGGCCTTGTAGAGAAGGCTCTCCCCCAGACATCATCATGCCTGTAGCTCCCAGTCTGCCCAGGAAGGGCACAGGGCTGCTCAAGGTCTGGAGGGTGATGGAAACTCCAGCGTGGGCTTGCTGTCTCTGGCCACCACCCCAGATGCTTCCCAGGCAGCAATCACACAAAAGAGCTGGACAGAGGCTGCAATGTGGAAGCATCTCTGTTCCACCAGAACAGCCATGAAGTCAGCTAATCAGACCTGCTGCCTCTCTCAGGCTATGGCAACAGCTCCTGCTGTAGCTGTGGGTCTCTAGGATCTCTCTTCTAGACCTTTGTGGTTGGCCAAATGAGCAACAGCTACTCACCTTCAACCCCTGCTCATCTCCTACTCCTGCCCCAGGATCCTACCAGTATGTGGCTGAGAGAGCCCAACGAACAAGGAGCTGTTTCACAGTATCGCCACCCTTGCTTTTATAAACACAAGACATAGCTCACTGTGAAAAAGTCAAACCATGGAGAAACATACAAAGACAGATGTAAAATTTATAACAAATTGCCACCACGTGGGGAAGTACACTGTGGACATTTTGGTAAACATGCTCTTACAGCACGGTCTCAAAAACTAGTGTGTGCAAATGGATCGCCCCAGGACCCTGTTAAAATGCAGTGGGTCTGGGGTGGAGCCTGGGATCCTGCATTCCTAACAAGTTCCCAGGCGATGCTGCTGGCTCCAGGTGCCACAACTTCCAAGAGCAAAGGGCCACTGTCTTGTTCACTGCGTATCTCCAATGCCCAGAGAAGTGGCAGGCGCACAGGCTACTCAATAATTACTGACGGAATTCATAGGCAGAAATCCGAGCATGCAATTTTACTTAAATGCACCCTTAAAATATATGCTATTCTGAAACCTGTTTTTGCTACATAACATATTGTGACATCTTTTTATGTCAATAACTACTGGTACACATCATCATTTTTAATGGCTAAGGGTAACTTTACTTTGTCTGTGTACCCATAAATCCCATTACTGATGGACATTTGGGGTGTTTTCAATAAACAATGCACAGCCAGATGCATATTTTTCCCACTTGTATATTATCTCGTGAAGGTACAACTGCTAGGTCAAAATCGGATATGCATGTTTCACATTTTGGTATCCTTTTGACTGTTGACTGCCTCCTCCCTGAGGAACTGGTATTGTCTTCTGGCCACAGATGGCGATGAGAAAAGACTCCAGCCCAGGATTGTCTGCTACGGGCTGATTCTCCCATGTTGGCAATGACGCTCCTAGAAGCACAAAGGCTGAGAGCATCCCATGGTTCCTCTGCATTTTTGTTAAGTTGCTCCTTAACTGCTGCTGCGCTCTATTATTCTCCATCCATCTCTCTCTTTTCATTTTAACATCTGTGTATTTCATTATTCTGCAGAGTAGGGGACATTCCTGTCTGGTCAAGGAAACCGTGACTCTTCTTTTTATCATTTCTAAATCTGCACCGGGTACAGGGCATCAGTCTTTGCTGGAATTGGTTTCCCTGGGTTGCAGGAATCATGGGAAAATGCAGCGTCCTCCTTCTGTGAGATGCTCCTTGAGTTGACTTTCCTGGGCTACATGGTCTCCTTCGACTAAGGACCCTGACAAAGGGCAAGGGCTGACTCTCACTCTTAGGACTGTCCTACTTCCCGGTATTTTTCCAGAATTCCCCATTCTCTGGGGCAGTGTCGTGGAGAAAAAGTCAGTGATCCACCTGCAGCAGGATCCCCAAGGATGCTTGTGAACATGCAGATTCCTGAGTCTCTCCCCTAGGGGAATCTGCATTTTTACTAAGCACACTAAGGATCCCAATGGGTACTAAAATGTGAACATCCTACTCTGACCGATTCTACTGCTTTCTTATACCACAGAGCAAATGACCTCATCATTCTTTTCTTCCTGATGTTACTGCCGCTCCAAGAATCACGGCTACACAGCCAATGTGAGACCTACTCTGGCCATGACTCCTTCAAGCCAAGTCTAATACATCCCAGATAGAGGAGTTACCATGAGATGAATATCCACAAGGAAACAACTGGCCTCTTTATGATCGTTCCGCATTTCAACACTGCTCTCTTCTTCCCCATTTGTGTGCAAGATACACATTCTGCTTCACACACAAAAGCTGTGGGCTCATATACAAATGGTTGTTATTCAAGCAAAAAGGCCCTTTTTAAAGCTTTGAAACTTACTCAGTTCTGTCCACTTCGTAAGGATTTACATTTACCTGTGCCCAACAGAAAATAGAATTAAAGAGGCAATAAATAATCTGCTCCTGTTTGGCCAATATCAAAATATTCCTAAGCATCCTATTACCTGTCTGGTGCTGAGTCAGTCGTGTGGGAATTCAACCTGTCTGATGCTGAGTCAGTCGTGTGGGAATTCAAACACGAAGCCGACAGGCTCTCTCCGTGATAGTGGAAGACAGAGACAGGTAAAGGAGCCCCTGCATGTAATGCAAATAGTGCCCTGATGGGGGAGCTACAGGATGCTTAATCTCAAACTAGGGAGGAGGCTGGCATCAGAACAGGCTTCTCAGGGGAAAGTCGGTTTCAGCCGAGGTGGGCCACGGTCTAGGCGGAAAAGCAATGTAATATTTACAGCGTGAGGCCTTACTCATTCCGTTTTTCATTCCACTAATATTAATTCACAAATTCTGTGTCACACCTGCGAAGAATGAGAATACATAGAAGACACCTAGGTCACATTTGAAATTTTAGTGTTTGTGGAATTGTGGAATCAACGATGTTCCAAGCCGCCTGTGTAAAAGCCTGGAGGCAGAACAAAGTGATAAAGGAGGAACTGAAAGGAGGTCAGTATGAACATGCTTCTCATATCCGTAAAAGTACCTGGTATCTTTTCATTAATTAAAAAAATCAAAAGCCCTATTTCTCATTTTAAAAAAATGTGCTATGAACCAGTTACAATTCAGCTCACTGTAAAGATGTGAGAATGACAAGGGCTAAGCAAAAGTATATGTCAGAAAAGAATCAAAGTGTAAAATTCACATAATTTGAATCAACATGCACAGCTCCCCAAAGTGAATACCCACATGTGGCCATTGCTAGCTAAAAACTGCAAAAAGCAGTCCATCTGATGTTGCTACTATTAATATATTCAGTCCTGTAGCTCATTTGGTGAAAGGTCAAACTGGTTCCTTTTAAAATGACTTCATGGTTGGGGACAAGAAAGCAAAGAAAGCCTTGTAAAAATAACTGACTTTTAAAAAGTAATCTGCCTGGATTCTCCAGGAAATCTGGGGGCCAAAGCAGGGAGCTCCTTTATTGTGGTCCCAAGGCAGATGACAAACAGCCCAGAAAACAAACTCACTCCTGGAATTCTAGCCTTTGCAAAAATTACGGCTTGGGCAAAAAGCCCTTTGCTTGTTGCAGCAGTTCAGCTCCACATGACTACTGGAGTAGACTCCAAGTTTTATCGATCAGATATTGCAATGTATTATTTCTTCCTAAAATAACATATTGGCTGTTTCAGACGTACACACTGGGGAGTGAAAGAGCAACAGACCATACGCTAACTGGAATATAAATACAGAAAGAAGGCATCCAGTTGAAACAGCTTTGCCAGAAGATTCTCTTGTAGAAAATTCTTTCCAAACCTCTTCTCTTTTAAGCTGAGAAGAGGAGGTCTACAGCCTGGGGTTAAGAGGTCAGAAGGACTCAGGGTTAAGAAGCATCCAGGTTTCTGGGACGGGCGCGGTGGCTCACTCCTGTAATCCCAGCACTTTGGGACACTGAGGTGGGTGGATCACAAGGTCAGGAGATCGACACCATCCCGACTAACACAGTGAAAACCCTATCTCTACTAAAAGTACAAAAAATTAGCCGGTTGTGGTGGCACATGCCTGTAGTCCCAGCTACTCAGGAGGTTGAGGCAGGAGAATCGCTTGAACCCAAGAGGCGGGGATTGCAGTGAGCTGAGATTGCGCCACTGCACTCCAACCTGGGCGACAGAGTGAGACTGTCAAAAAAAAAAAAAAAGAAGAAGAAAAGAAAAGAAAAAGAAAAGAGGCATCCAGGTATCCACCTCAGTTCCACCATGTAATCACTGAGATCTTGGATAAATCACTTAACTTCCCTCAGCCTCAGTGTCCCCATCTGTAAAAGAAAGATAAAGATGGTACAGAACTCCCCAGCTGTTGTGAAAATAAAATGAGATTTTGCATGTAGAGAATACAGCAAAACGTTTGCTATCTGGTAGAGATTCAGTAATGCCTTCCCCTCCCTAACATGGTTCATGGTTCTACAAATTGCTTTTCACATAGATGGCTAGTCCTGAGAAAAATGAGGTGGAAATCAATGTAATGTTTAGACAGTCTAAGGCTTTGCTCTTTCAGTTATTCATTCCACCAACAGTAATTCTCAACTCGCTTTATGCCACACACAGAACCAAGTGTGGGGGTTGCAAAGAGAATAAAACAATTTCTGCTAGCAAGAGGCCCTTAGCTAAAGAAAACACCTGGCCAAGAGAAAGAGAAAAAAAAGAGACAATAAACAGACGATTGCAATGAGATGTGGTAAATGCTACATAAGCTGTATCAACATTTGCCTTTCAACAGTTAATTATGGCTAGGTGTGGTGGCTCACACCTGTAATCCCAGCACTTTGGGAGGCCAAGATGGGTGGATTGCTTGAACTCAAGAGTTCAAGACCAGCCTGGGCAACATGGTGAAACCTTATCTCTACAAAAAAAAAAAAAAAAAAAAAAAAGCAAAAAAAATAAAATAAAATAGCCAGGCACATGCCTGTAGTTCCTGCTACTCTAGAGGCTAGGGTGGGAGGATCGCTTCAGCCCAGGAGGCGGAGGCTGCAGTAAGCCAAGATTGTACCACTGCACTCTAGCCTGAGTGACAGAGCAAGATCCTGTCTTTTAAAAAAGTTAATTACAGCAGTTAAGCAGTTAGATGTCAGCCTGCTTGGGTTCAAATGTTGTCTCTACCACTTATTGGCCATACGATTTATGGTAAGTTGGTTACTCTCTCTGTGCCTCAATTTCCTTATCAGGAAATGGAGATATGAACACTACTAACCTCGCTCAGTTGTTGTGGGGATTAAATAAGACAATGTAATAATTACTTGGCACTTTTTCTGGAACAAAGTATTAGCTATGATAGTTAAAACTATATTTGCTATTGTTTTTATACATTACACATCTTGTTATTATCTGATATTACACTACAAAATACAGTATTATAAAATATAAAATGTAGTATTATGTAGTATTGAGTGTTACAGATTATCCAGCATTATTATACAGTATTAGCTATTATTACTATTCCCATTTATTATTATTATTATCATTTCAGATAATTTCTGCCCAGCAGCGGATGCTTAATTAATATGTGGGGAATGGCCAGAATGCAAAAGGAACTCAGAAAGAGTGGGACCCACTCAGCCTGGAGAGCCTGGGGGTACTTCATAAACCCGTGCTATTTTAGTTGGTTATGAAAGATTTATAGGAGTGTGTTAGTGAAAAAAAAGAGAGAAGGACACTCTAGGCAAGAGGAATGGCATGAACTAAAGCTCAGAGTTGAAACAGGTTACGGCTTGTACAGAAATCTGGGAGAAGCTAGGGCACCTGGGACACGAGCTACGCGGCAGGAGATGCGTCTGGAAGCAAGGCAGACAGGAGTCTGGAATTATCCTGGAAGCCAGCAGACATCTTTCTAGAGGAAAGTGATGCATCAGATTTGTTTTTGATGAAGAAACTTTTTATATGAACCCACAAAGATATCATGAAGCTATTGGAAGTCAAGGAAATCTCTTCATCCCCCTCAAAAGCCCTGAGGGAGCAGAAGAGAGACAAGCCCATAATATTATTTGTACTTTTAGGAAGAAAGACACTATAAACCATAACAGAATTCAAAGTGGCTATCATGGACCCTTAAAGTACTTTTATTATGAAGAATGACAGGTGGAAAAAAAGGCAAAATTTCCACCGAGCAAGTTTGGGATTAGGAAATTATAATGTAAAGGGATTTTTAAAGGTTATTTATTTTGGCTATTGGTAATGCACACACGTATATGGATAAAGAGGTTTTTGTGTGCATATATATTGGAATGAAAATTCTAGAGAATTTATGAGCAGGAAACTAAGATACTCCCAACCACTGCTTCTACAGACAAATCTTGAGGGGTGGGGAAAGATCTAAAAAGATAATAAATACATGTGGGTTAGGTAACTGAGCCTCTGGAGGCTTTTCACTACTTGGTGGAAAATCTTCCTGACAGTGGATCGAAGTCCCTGGGATTAAGACCAGATGTGGGCACAGAGATTCCGGCAGAACAGAATGATTTCCACCTTAAAAAAAAAAAAAAGTGTTTCAGTAAAGGTATCATCCAATAGCATGAAAGTTGATATCTAAGGGACGACTCCTAACAAGTGGTAGAAAAAAAGAAAAAAAAAAAAGAAAATGAGTGAAAAGTGTGAGAATCACAGACAGTTTTCAAGTTTGAATAAACTCAAAGAGGACTCCATTGTAGACCCTCTTCCATCTCACTTAGGCAAGGAGGGTTATCTTCGCCAAAAGAAGAAGGGTTTTCTTTTCAGAGCCGCCACCCTCTCACATCCCCTTGACTCCTGGAAAACTTTGAGGTTTTCCTTCTTCAAACATCCTCGCTTCCGTGGCATATTCTTTGCCTTCAGACTCCAAAGAGGAAGCTCATTTCTGATGAGCTCTCTAGGGGCATCTCTGAAAGGTTTTCTTGGCCCTCCCCACATGATCCACATAAACAGCAGAACCCTAAAACTCAGGTTTTGTCTCAAAACACCTGCAAAGGGTAGAGACAAAGGCCTACGATGTGAAGATTAAGCCACTGTAACATCCATGCGAACTCAAGACTTCCATTCAGAGACATCAGGGGTGAGTGTGTCAACGGGGCAGAGAGGGAGGGAGGCTCCTTCAGGCTGCTCCTACAGCTTGTACTTTTAGGAAGAAAGACACTATAAACCATAACAGAATTCTGTGTCATGATGTAACTTGAAAACAACTCTTTTGGGAAAATAGTACATTAGTGCACCACAAGTCTTGCTCTAGGAAAGGTTTCACCAAGGCATCCTGAAATTTCTATAATGCCTTCTACATCAGTCACAGTAATCAGAAAATCCCATGGCTATCATCTCTTGGTAGCTATGAGCTAACTTTAACAACAAAATACTGATCCTCAGCTTCTAACTTATCCTATAAAGGCAGTGACTCTCAATCCTGGCTGCATATTAGAATAGCCTAGGAGGCTTAAAAAAAATAGAAATCAGGAGAATATAAGTGGCTATACTAATATCAGACAAAATCAAATTTAAAACCAAAAAAAAGTTCAGTTCCTGGAGACAAAGTAGAACTTTCATGATAAAATAGTCAATATATCTTCTATCAGGAAGACATAATTACATGTACCTAAAAACAGAGCCCCAAGATACTTGAAGCAAAAACTGACAGAATTAAAGGGAGAAATAGTCAGTTAAACAATGATAGTTAGAAACTTCAGTACTCCATCTTCAATAATGGATAGAATAACTAGGCTGAAGATCAACAAGAAAATAGAAGGCATGAACACCACCACAAAACAGACTTAATAGATGTCTACAGGACACACTACCCAACAACCACAGAACACATTCTTCCCAAGTATATATGAAACATTCTCCAGGACAGACCAAATATTAGGACATAAAACAAACCTCAATACACTTAAAAGGAATGAAATCATATAACATATGTTCTCCAACCACAAAGGAATGAAATTAGAAATCAACAACAGGAAGGAAATTTGTGCAACTCACAAATATGTGGAAATTAACATACTCCTAAATAACCAATGGGTCAAAACAAGAAATCAAAAATAAAGTTAAAAAACAATTTGAGATGAATGAAAACAAAAACACAACACACCAAAACAAGGCTGAGTGAAAGTTATAGCTGTAAATGCCTACATTAAAAAACAAGAAAGATTTCAAACTCGCACATACACAAACTATTAGAACTAGCCGAGAGTGGTACCTCATGCCTGTAATCCCAGCATTTTGGGAGGCTAAGAAGGGCAGATCACTTGAACCCAGGAGTTGGAGACCAGCCTGGGCAACATGGCAAAATCCCGTCTCTACAAAAAAAAATTTTTTTAATCAGTCAGGTGTGGTGGCCTGCACCTGTAGTCCAGCTATTTGGGAAGCTGAGGTGGGAGGATCCCTTGAGCCTGGGAGGTCAAGGTTGCAGTGAGCTGTGATCCCACCACTGCACTCCTGCACTCTAGCCTGGGCAACAGAGTGAGATCCTGTCTCAAAAATAAAAAAACAAAACTATTAGAACAAACAAGCTTAGCAAGGTTGCAATAGACAAGGTGGATATACCAAAATCAATTGTGTTTTTATACACTAGCAATTAACAATCCAAAAATGAAATTATGAAAACAATTCCATTTCCAATAGTATCAAAAAGAATAAAATACTTAGGAATAATTTTAACAAAAGAAGTATAAGACTTGTACACTGAAAACTACAAAACATCACTGAAATAAAGAAGACCTAAGTAAACAGAAAGCCATCCCATGTTCAAGAATTTAAAGACTTAAAATTGGTTAAGATGGCAATACTCCCCAAATTGATCCACAGAGTCTACGGAACCCTTATACTAAAATCTCAGCTAGCTTCTTGGCAAAATGGACAAGCTGATCATAAATTCATATGGAAATTCAAGGGACTCTGTATAGCCAAAACCATATTGAAAAAGAAGAACAAAATTAGAGGACTCACACTTCTCAATTTAAAAATGTACTACACAAAGCTAGAGTAATCAAGACACTGTGGTTATTGGCATAAGGGTACACATATGGATCAATAAAATAAAATTGAGTGTCTAGAAATAAACCTTTACTTTTCTAGTCAATCGATTTTTGACAAGAGTGCCAAGAAAATTCACTGGATAGTCTTTTCAACAAATGGCTGAAACAACTGGAAATTCACATATAAAAGAACGAAATTGGACTCCTATATTCCATACAACGGAATGAAGTACTGATACATGACACAACACAGATGAACCTTGAAAACATTATTCTAAGTCAAAGAAGCCAGACACAAAAGGCCACATATTGTATGATTCCATTATATGAAATGTCCAGAACAGGCAAATCTGTAGAGACAAAAAGTGGATTAGGGGTTCCCAGGAACTAAGAGAGGGAAGAAGGGGAATGACTGCTAATGGGTACATGGTTTCTTCTTGGGGTGATTAAAATGTTCTAAAATTAGATAGTAGCAATAAATTGTACAGCTCTCTGAACATAACTAGATAAAGAACAAAACTTTCTGGTAAAGGCTAAGATCTAAGAAGACTGGTGACATCAGAAATGAAAGAGTTGCTTTTTTCCAGGAAAGTCCTAATGAGCCAAATTCCTCCCCAGGCAAAATTAGGCAATACTGGGGGATGTAGGGAGGCGAGTGTGGATGACCTTTCTGGTCTTAAAGTTTGAAGTTTACATTTGTTTTATCTGAGTTCCTTCCTCAGGGAAGGACTTACAGGCCTCTCAAAAAAGTATCAAAGAGCTGAAACTCACCAGATCACCACATCCAGACAATGAAATGCAGAGATCCTCTATTCATCATAATTGTTTCCTTGCTCTTCCCCAGTTCCTGTTTGCTTACACATTGTTACATTTCTTCCCTGCTATACAAAGCTAGTTTTAGTGGGTCAACATATTAGTCTTTTCTAATAAAGACATACCTAAGGCTGGGTAATTGGAAAGAGGTTTAATTGACTCACAGTTCAGCATGGCTGGTGAGGTCTCAGGAAACTTACAATCATGGTGGAAGGGGAAGCAAACACGTGCTTCTTCACATGGGGGCAGCAAGAAGTGCCCAGCAAAAGGGGGAAAAGCCCCTTATAAAACCATCAGATTTCATGAGAACTCATTCACTGTCATGAGAACAGTATGAAGGTAACTACTCCCATGATTAAATTACCTCCCACCAAGTCCCTCCCATGGCACATGGGGATTATAGGAACTAAAATTCAAGATGAGATTTGGGTGGCGACACAGCCAAACCGTATCAGTCAGGGAGATGAATTTGAGACTGAGCTCCCATCTCCTAAGCTGCAGCACCTGATTGAAAGGTTTCTTCCTTGGCAATGATCGTCATGTTGCTGATGGGCTTTCTGTGTGTGGAGTAGCAGGACCTAATACTGAACCCCTGGTGTTTCAGTAACAAAAAGAAAGACTTGCCTGGCCCCAAAATGTCAATACTTTTGAGGTTGAAGAACCAACCCTGTACTAGGGAAAGGTCAATACTCTTGGATTTTTTGCCTTTTCAGATTTACAGAAACTTTATATTCTATATCATATGGGCTATATAGCCCATATTAATGGTTAAGATTATAAAGTTATTTTTATAATAGAAATCAAACAGACATGGACTCAAATCTTGGATCTATGCCTTACCAGAACTGTAACCTTGGACAAGTTACCTAACTGCCCTGGGCTTTTCCTCTCTCATCCGTAAAATGGAAGATGAAACTGACCTTACAGAGTAGTTGGGAGGATTAAATGAGAAGATGCCTAAGGCTAAGAGTTTTCATTACTATAACTACTGGTTTTTTTTGTTTGTTTTTGGTTTTTTTTAAGTTCCGAAAGTGGCTTGGTATCAGAAAATGGGTGACTGGGTCACCTAAAAATAGGGCTATTTTATCCGGTAACAATTAATATGCAAACTGGCAAATTTTATGAGCTAATAAGCAATTGAAACACACAGTTGATATTCCTCACTACTACGTTATAATCTAGCTAAAGAGAGACTGACCAAAGACCCAGTTGCCATAGTAATAAAAAGTTTCTGTGGGTCTTACTGATAAATGCTTTTTCCATTTTCCAGGCTGGGCTTTATGCACAAGCCCCCTGTGGTTGAGTCTTTTCTACTTGCTAAACCTATTATCTTTCTGCTGCTCAAAAACCAATTTATTATAGTGAAAAGAGCCACCCAAAACAGGACGTGATGACAGCCTGTCATTTATTGTGGGTTTCTGTAATGGAGCTCCCCAGTTAGTAGTACCAATTAGCAGCTCAATAAGACATGCAGCTGCTTCTTAGCAGCTCAGTAAGACATATTAAACCACCTTCCATTACCTCCACTATGCCAGGTACCAGCAAAAGATTCCTTCATCCTTGGCCAGGCGCAGTGGCTCACACCTGTCATCCCAGCACTTTGGGAGGCCAAGGCAGGCAGATCACTTGAGGTCAGGAGTTCAAGACCAGCCTGACCAACATGGTGAAACCCTATCTCTACTAAAAAAGTACAAAAATTAGCCGGATGTGGTGCCACGTGCCTGTAGTCCCAGCTACTCGGGGGGCTGAGGCAGAACAATCACTTGAACCCAGGAGGCGGAGGTTGCAGTGAGCCAAGATTGCACCACTGCACCACAGCCTGGGCAACAGAGCGAGACTCTGTCTCGGGGAGGGGGGGGGGAAAACAACGATTCCCTCATCTTTACTGTAAATGAGGAAGAGGAAGAAGACACTCTTACTAATGTTTATTGTGTGTTCTGGGCTTTCATGGACTTTATCCTGCTTAAACTTCACGAAAAAACTGTGAAGCGGGAATGATTACCAATACTGCACAGAAGACAGGAAGCATCACAGTGGTTAAGGAACCTGTCCAGGGACACACTTCTATACATATATTTATTTGTTATAAATTCATAATTTATTTTCATAAATTGAGTTGGCTGAGATAAATAAATACTTTTAAATGTGGAAAATGGGATGTTACAAGGAAAAGCAGAGAAGAAAGGTAATAGACAAAATGCATTTCACAAACTATTATAAGATCACTAGTATCAGGGCTGAAATTTTAGTTGAGTTTCCTTGTGGCCAAAACAACAAAGGAAGCATGATCAATAGTAAGGATGGAGAGAAGTATCCAGAACATTAGAAGTGAACTATTTATAAGACAAGAGATTTTTGGTGCCCCCACACCATAACCCCATCACACAAGCAAGTAAATCATAAAATGTGAGTCACTCCACCTCGCAGGTTCACGCCATTCTCCTGCCTCTCAGCCTCCCGAGTAGCTGGGATTACAGGTGCCCGCCACCATGCCCAGCTAATTTTTTGTATTTTTAGTACAGACGGAGTTTCACAGTGTTAGCCAGGATGATCTCAATCTCCTGACCTCGTGATCCACCTGTCTCGGCCTCCCAAAGTGCTGGGATTACAGGCATGAGCCACCGCACCCAGCTGAGTTATATAACTTCTGATGCCTCAGTTTCCTTATCTGTAAAATGAAGATGCCAATCATGATACTCATCTCGCAAAACTACTGTGGAGATTAAATGTAAAGCACTTAGACTTTTTAGACTCCATTACATAAGTGTAAACTATTACTATCCCTCCTATTCCCATCACAGTCTATTGATTGACTATGTGCTAGGCATTGTGCTAAGCATGGGTGGATAGAGCCTTTCACAAGGCAGGGGAGGTCTCACTCTCAATGGTGCTTTAGTCAGGGGAGGATGAAAAAGAAAAAACAAAAAATCAGGCAGTGCTAAGTGCTAGATGGTGATGTACAGAGATGTGATAGTCGGCAACTGGACAAGTAGTCTGGGTGTTGAGGAAAGGAATATCTACGGCAGAAGCAGTTCCAGAGAGGTTTAGAAGACAAGAAGTCAGTCAACCAAGGGTGAGAGGGGACAGCAGCCCAGGCAGAGAGGCAACGTCTCGAGAACATACCTAAAGCCTGGAAAGAATCTGAAACAGAAAGAAGGGTTGTGGAGTAGGGCTGAAGCAGAGTGCCCAGGGATGGCAGGGGAGGGGTACAATGAGTCAGAGAGGTCAGCAGGAGCTGGGTTAGGTAGGGCTTCTTCAGCCTGGCTAAGGAGTTTGAGTTCAGAATTCTAGCTGTGATGAGAAGTCATTACAGGGGAGTGACCTTATTTATCTTTTTTTTTTTTTTTTTGAGACAGGGTTTCACTCTGTTGCTCAAGTTGAGTGACCTTATTTATTTATGTATTTATTTTAAGACAGGGTTTCACTCTGTTGCTCAGGTTAGCGTGCGGTGGTACAATCATGACTCGCTGCCACCTCATCCTCCCATGCTCAAGTGTGCCTCAGCCTCCTGAGTAGCTGGAACTACAGGCATGCATTACAGACCAGCTAATTTTCTCATTTTGTGTAGAGACAGTGTCTCACTGTGTTGCCCAGGCTGGTCTTGAATTCCTCAGCTCAAGTGGTCCTCTTACCTTAGCCTCCCAAAGTGCTGGGATTACAAGTGTGAGTCACTGTACCTGGCCTGATTTATCCTTTATACAAGACCACTCAGCTGCCCTGTGAGAAATGCTCTGAGAGCACAGAGGGAGGCACAGAGGGAGGCAAAGGAAGCAGGAAGACCAGTCCAGGGAGTGACAACAGTGCCTTACACTAGCACAGGAGTGGGGAAGATAGAGAGCTGTGAATGAATTCAGTATCCTCTAAACCGGGGTTCCTCAACCTCAGCACTCTTCACACTAAAGCTGGATAATTCTTTGTTGAGGTGACTGTCCTATACATTGTAAGGTGTTTCACATCTTTCCTAGCCTCTATCCACATACACCGGCTGCAACCCCAATTGTGACCATCAAAAATGTCTCTAGACATTGCCAAACGACTATGAGGGTTAAAATCACCTCTGACTGAGACCCACTGCTTTGGAAGTAGAGTTGACTGGGCTTGCTAATGGATTAGAACAGGGAGAGAGAGGACTCAAGAAGGATTTTTAAGTTTTTGTATGTAACAAGGTAAGATCATCTTAGACATTCAGAGGGCTCTCCCTCTATACCAGTGGGCTAGGTTTTGATTTTCAGTGCTACTCAATCATTCATTCATTCAAACAGTCCACAATGAGTGTCAGCCAAACCCAATGCCAGGGACGCAAGCATAACTTAAAGAGCTCACAATCTGACAGAGACACAGACCTATAAGCAAATGGGGTTGATAAACTAGGTCATATGCATCAGAAAAACCCCCAAGACTGACCAGAGCGTGAAGGAAGACATGGCTCTTTGCTTCTGAGGGAAGTGGTGGGAGGGCTCCCGTGAGATTCCAATGTTGTGCCTGGAAGACAGAGGCACAGAGGGAAATGGCATGTGCCACAGCACTGGGTTTGAGACAGGGCTGGCGGGCAGAGAGGAGGAGGGAAGGAGCTGCTGCTGAAGAGACAGGAGGGACCAGCCAGGAGGGCTCTGTAAGACACACTTGATTCCATGTGCAATCTGGAAGCCAGTGGAGGGTGGTTGTTATTATTCCTACTCCTTATTACTAATGATTAAAGGAAAATCAAAGAGACATCTCCTGAGTGCTCGGAGAGCATCAACCCCAGTGCTGGGCGCTCTACTTAGATGAGGCACTTCATCCTTCCTCCAGATGAGAAAACTGCAACCTAAAGAACTCAGTGACTTGCGCAAGATTTCTTGGCTGACAAGTGCCAGAGCCAGGATGTGAACCCAGACCAGCTGGCTCCAGAGTTCACGCTAGGCAAGGAAATTGTGACGCAAATGTGTGGTTTAGGAAGATCATTCAGGAAATAAAAATATCTGAGAGTCACTAGTTTATGGAAATAAATGAGCAAGGGAAAATGTATTACATGGAAAGGTCAGAATTCATTTCCAGGCAATTGATGATACAGGGAGGAAGACCAAGAAGGTAGAAGGGCAGCCAAGAGATAGTGGGGAGAATCTCAGCAAACAAAGGAGAGAAGACGAGACGGCAGTTCGCGGCGTCCAGTACTGCTTCAAGGTCAAGTAAGAACAGATTTCAACATTTGCTGGATCTGACAACTAAGAGATTCTTGGAGCAAAACATTACTGTGGAGGATCAAAAGCCAGGTGCAGAGGGCCAAGGAGTCACACACTGGCTACAACAAAGGAGAAGGAACAAGAGCCAGTGGGACACTAGCTTGAGGAAGAGTTTGGGGCCAGGGGAGAGACTAAAGATGAGGAGGTAAAGAAGTAATTACTGCAAGGAATTCACAAACCTGAGTGTAGATTAGGCTCCCCTGGCGAAACAGGATACAAGTGGGTTTCTGGCCCCATCCCAAACCCAACAACCTTTGTTTCCCAAGTTGGCCTCAATCCACCAGGTACCCTGACAATCACAGGAACCACTGAGTGAGGCAGCGTTTCTCATAGTGTGGTTCCTGGAACACTGGCAGCTTCCTGGGTCTATCCTAGGCCTCCTGATTGAGAATATCCCAGAAAGGTCCTGGGAAGCTGCTTACTGAAGACTCTAGGTCATTCTGATACAGCCAGCTTAGCTCCCTGAAAATCATAAACTCTAGACCTTTGTGGCTCAAAGTGTAGACCTCAGACCAGTGCATCAGCAACAACCTGGGGGGTTGAAATTCAATCAGCCTTACCCCACATACCTACTGAGCCAGACTCTGCATTTTACCAAGACCCCCATGCCTTTTGAATGCATATAAAGTTTGAAAAGCTCTGGACTGCAATACAGGGAGGATTTTGGGGTTGAGGCGAGAGGTATCATGTACCCTCCTGCCACACCTATTTAGTGGAGAGTGCCCTGAGAATGTCTGCTGTAATTTTTACGGGAGATAGCAAAGTGTTCCTCAAAGAAACCTCCTTCAAGGTTCTAATGCTTCAAGCCACTGCTGCACCCTCCAGGGCTGAGGAGCTAAGTCAATCATGATTTCAGACATTTAAAATGCAATATCCTTTTGCAGCAATGGGAAAGTATTGCACTTTATGCATTCCCAGAGCTCCAAGTGAATCCTGAAAGCCTCCCTCCATACAGACCTGCGGTGGTGTGCACTTACCCACAGACGGCAGCAGAGCAGAGTGGTTCAGTGGCTCAACTCAAGCCAGAATGTCTGCCTTCAAAACTTGGTTAGGCCACCCAAGTGCCTCAGCCAGTTACTTAACTTCTCTAAGCCTCAACTCTCCAACTGTATAATGGGGATACTAGCAGGACTCAGGTGATGTGAGGACTGAACGAGATCATCCCTGCAGAGCATTGGGTGCCCATTATATAAAATTCAGCTGCTCTTTAAAGGCAGGCTGTCAGCCGGGCGTGGTGGCTCACACCTGTAATCCCAGCACTTTGGGAGGCCACGGCGGGCAGATCACGAAGTCAGGAGTTCGAGACCAGCCTGACCAACATGGTGAAACCCTGTCTCGACTAAAAATACAAAATTAGCTGAGCGTGGTGGCGTATGCCTGTAATCCCAGCTACTCAGGAGGCTGAGGCAGGAGAATTGCTTGAACCTGGGAGGCAGAGGCTGCAGTGAGCCAAGATCGCACCAGTGCACTCTGGCCTGGGTGACAGAGCAAGACTCCGTCTCAAAAAAAAAAAAAAAAAAAAAAAAAAAAAAAGGCAGGCTGTCTGACCCCAGAACCCCTACACTACATGCTCACTTAGGGTCTCCACAATTTTGCATAACCATAAAGCTACCCAAACTCATTACTACATGTGTAGGTCCACCTGCAAGAAAACCATTCTGTATTTTCACAAGGCGGAGAACATTCCATTTAAAATTACAGAGGTCTGTAGTTGTAAGGGTGCTTGGAGGTAACATAAGCACTTCATAGATGAGAAAACTAAGGCTGAGAAAAGCCAGAGCGCTCCCCCAGAGCAAAAGTTCATTCTTTGCACCAAAGTATACTAACTAGGAAGACCACAGGCAAGTGTCTTTTAGTGCTGTGGTTTCTGCCCTGCACACGGGCACTGTGGCTGCACAGGCAATGGCTGAACCAGGGAAGACTGGCCCTTCTGGGCTGATTGTGCCATCTGCCAGTCCCCCAGGCTGTGCCAAGCAGTGGGAGTGCTCCTAGCACCCTGGAATTAAATGAAGAAGAAGCTGCCAGGAACCCTCTGTTTCTGAACATGAAAGCCCTTCATTAGCTTCTGCCTCTGGTCTTTAAATCCAAGCAAACTATCTGGATACCGTGGCTTGAGATGATGATAATAGGCATCTGTGCAAGGGCTGACAGAGAGAGAAAGAGAGGGAGGGATAAGACTCTCCAAGAGTTCATACTCCTTGGGACCTAAATCAAAAAGGAGAAAAGTTGAGAGATTTACCTTCAGAAGAAAAATTAATTACAAGCAGGAATTGGGGGCAGGGGTGGAAAGGGAGGATATGAGGCTGTTAAAGTGAATCAATCAAGTGATCCTTTAAAAGTGCTGAGAGAGCAATGGGGTGTGTGTGTGTGTGCGCGCGTGTGTGTGTGTGTGTGTGTGTGTGTGACAGATGGAAGGAATCTTATTCTTGCTCAGCAATCCCATCTGGCCTCTAGCTCTGAGACAGCAGTAGTGAAAGAGATGTAAGAATGCAAGCAATGATTTGCCCCCACAAATCCTAGTAAACAGTCACTGTTCTTTCATTGATTCTTTCAACAAATGTGTACTAAGCATGTCCCACATAGCAGGAGCTAACGTTGTTTGGTGTGGGGATAACAAGGTGTATCAGTTAACAAGGTATATCAGCCCTTTTCTGACTGTACTGAAGCATCTGATTCCTTGGGAAATGAAAACTATATCAGTTTACTGTATCTTCTTGTTTACAAGTCAAATGTAGAGAGAGGCAATGTTTTGGGAGCAGGGACAAGGGGCATCTACCTAGCCTGGGTAGGAAGGGAGAGAAGGCTTCCAGTAGGAGATGTCATTGTGGAATGAGAGGCCTCTGTCTTTACACAATGGCCCATAAATCTACCTATTCATCCATCCACCTATCCAACCACCCAACTATCCATCCATCCATGCGTCTATCCATCCATCCATCTGTCCATCATCCATCCATCCATCCATCCAACCATCCATGCATCCATGCATCCATCCATCCATGCATCCATCTATCCATCCACGCATCCATGTATCCATCATCCATCCATGCATCCATCCATCCATCCATCCATCCATCCATCCATTCATCCATTCATCCATGCGTCCATCCATCCATCCATCCATCCATCTAATGCATCATCCGTCATCCATCCATCCATCCATCCGTCCATCCACGCATCCATCCGTCCGCCGCCGTTGTCCTACCCATCCGTGCGTCCATTCGCGCCATTCGTCCAGCCATCCGTTCATCCATCCGTTCGTAAGTCCGTCAAAGCATTGCATCCATCATATCTTCGTCCATCCGTCATCCTGTCCGTCGCGTCCATGTATCCATCATCCATCCATCCATCCATCCATCCATCCATCCATCCATCCATCCATTCATCCATCCATCCATGCATCCATGCATCCTCCATCCATCCATCATCCATCCATCTAACCATCCATTCATCCATCCATCCATCCATCCATCATCCATCCATCCACACATCCATCCATCCACCCACCCATTCATCTACCCATCCATGCATCGATTCACCCATTCATCCAACCATCCATTCATCCATCCATTCATGCGTCCATCCATGCAGCCATCCATCCATGCATCCATGTATCCATCATCCATCCATTCATCCATCCATCCATGCATCCGTTCATCCACCCATCCATCCACGTACCTATCATGCATCCATCCATCCAAGCATCCACCCATCCATCCATCCATCCACCCACCACATCATCGCATCCATCCATCCGTGCTTTCATTCTTTTGGCTTCTGTTGATGTTTGGTTCGCGCTGCAAATGGCGATCAAAGAACTGGGTGATGTCGATCCTGTAAATAACCAGCATCTCTGGGAAGATGCCAGAGGGCATGTTTCTATTTAGAAGGAAAAGAAGGCTCAGTAAAGTAAAACTCCATGCTCTAAGTTCCATGCAGGGTCAAGAAGAGCTGCTCTTCTACCTTGCTCAGCCATGGCATATGAGTCTACTCTGGAATTCACTCACAGAGGCACTGTTTTGTTTTTAAAATTGTTTGTTTTGTTTTGATTTTACTCACATCCCCTGCAGTCATACAAAGGGTAAATACAATGCTGCTCCTATGTAATTTTCCTCAAGGCCAGCCTTAAATATAAGACTGCAAAAAGGATTGCCGGTTGGTGGGAGAAAAATCCTGGCAGAATTAACAAATTAAGTGATGACACAAATCTGCCTTTGTACTCCCACAGTCTGGAATGAAAAACAAAATATTTCTGAAATGCAGAAAATGGGGGGGGGGGGCGGAAACCTGGCACATAACCTGGGATGTTAAAACAGAGAGCGCAGGGAAAGTGCGTTTCACATGTGCATTGTTTTCATAATCGTTCATACTTGCCAAAGTTTGGTTTGCATCAGAGGATGATTATACAATCCACAGTTTTATGTTTTCTTCTGAAATACACCCTGCAGGGCAAAGGGAAGAGTGAAGGACTGATGGACTCTAGGGAACCCTATCCATCACTTTGTCCGTGGGCATAGCTAACTGCTAGCATTAGGGTGACTCCTTATAAGAGTCACATGTTCACAACTTCCTGGAGGTGCTCATACAATGTTTCCAGGTAGCCTCTGTAGTAACTGTGAAAGGCCGCATCTCCTAATGGCGCATGGCCCATTTGCAGTGTCAGGGGCACTGAAGAGAGATCTTAATGGCATCATCTAAAAATCATCCTTAACCATGAACATAAGACTCTCTTCTGGGGTCACGGGAAGAGGATTCCAAGCAGATGTGCACCAGTCACTTCTGATTATTAGAACAGTAGTGCTGCTGCTGCTGGTGGCAGCCAAGGCTGACGCCTACCAGGCACTGTACCGAGGACTTTGCATACATCCTCATATTTATTTCTTGGACAGGTGGCGAGACTTACCTAGACACACAACACAGCCAGTCATGAGTGAAGCAGGGACCTGAAACTAATACAAGCCTGAGCATTTCTATTAACAGGGAGCTCATTAGCACCCAAGGTGCTCCACAGCTACCTTTAAAGAGCTGCAGAGAGATTTTGGCTCATTATGAGAAATAAATTTCTGAGTACTCCCATGCTTTGATAGTTGGAAGTGAGCTCTGTTCTGAAAAAAGACAATTACGGTGCTGTCTTTGGAATCACAGATGTCAAAATGAGATTTTAAAAAAGAAAGAAAAAAAAGGCTGCTTAGAGGGCAAGTCCAGTAGGAATCAACCCTTTTGTCTGTTTACCACAGAAGTCTCTGTGAAAATCAAATCTCAAGCCCAGTAGATATTTTTTTACAAAATAGACTTGTAGCTGCTTTGCTTTCAGCAAGGACAAGAGTCCACGCTCCAAGCCCCCATGGCTCAGGTGCTCTCCTTTCTCCCTTTGGCACTCCAAGAAGTACAGTTAGAAAAACACTGATAGGAGTCCTACTCCTCACTGCAGAGATTAAAAAAAAAAAAAAAAATCAGACCCCAAATCAGAGAGCTGGGTCCTAGCAAATCCCGATTGGTCCTTATGACAGATATGCTAGACCCTTCACACATCAGCTGCCAGGACCTGGGCAGCATTTCTCTTTATGCTTTAATTTATGCTCCAAGGACTACCAGTTGCATGTACTTTGATGACATTGTTAATAACTATAGCTAATTCTTTTCAACAACTAAGAAAGATCAAGCATTGTTAATACCAGTTAAACATATAACAGTTATAAATGTATTTAAACTGTAGGAGGTAGATACTATTTTATTATTTCCCCATTTCACAGATGAGGAAACTGAGGTACAGAGAGATTAAATAACGTGTCCGGTATGCAAAGGAACTAGGACAAACCCAGATTGGCCCATGTCAAGCTTGTGTATTTTCAAGCACGCCACACACCGCCTCTCGTGCAAAAATAAGATGATGTTAGAGAAGAACAATTATCATTATCCCACCTTCCAGAGATATCCACTGTGAACAGGCATATAATCTTGTTGGCAATATTTGTTGAAATTTCCAACGGACAGGAGCCTCTTGCTGAGAATTTCATTTCTGGCTCAGATAAAGTCATTTCCTCTCATGGGCATTGCAATGAAAGCATCTGCGATCTATTTTATTTCTTTAGGAGATAATACGCATGAAAGAACTTTAAAAGCAAAACAAAGCAATAACCCGTATCATGTCGCCATCCCATTACTTAGCACTCCCTCTTCAAAACAGTGTGCTTTTGAGGCCACCATACTAACTGCAATGCATCTGCCTGGACTTAGCAGAAGGAATGCTCTGCTGGACATTTCCTCTACCCAGACATCAAAAGAGGTTGGCAATGCAAGATTTGTCCAACCAAATTCCTCACTCAGTGAGACTTAGTCTAGTCCTATGACAGATGAGTTTCAAAATGGAGGGAGCGCCAGACTCCCCTGGGCTGCTTGTTCAGGTGCAGACTCCTGGGTTCCACTCTGTTTCTAAGAGTTCTATTCCAGCAGCTTTTGAGTCATCCCCAAATCTACATTAACAAATGAGTAAGATGACCCATCAAGCACAATTTTAGAAAGTACTGGTTGGGCACTGTCCCTAAGAGCCCAGGAGCCCAAGGTGGCAAAGAGCTTAGCCCTTTATTTTGTGGTTATTCAAGAGACAACTCAAAACTTAGTTTGTTTCATTTTTATTATTCTTTTCTTTCTTTTTGTTTAGCAGCACCACGCTGAGCCACCAAGATAACACGCCAGTACTCCTTTATTCATTCAGAAAATTTATGAGTCGTGTCATTATGGTTAGTCTGGTGACTAACAGATGATGGCAGGCAAGCATTTACAACTTTTTGGCCATAACTTTTATACAGGAGAATTTAAAGCATGAAGTATTGTCAAGAGTTGCAACAAACATTTGTTGAATGCTTACTGTGAAGCAGGTGTTTTCTAAGAACTTTACAGAGAGTCATTTAATCTTCACCAGCCCGTGGCATAGGAACTATTCCTATCTCATTTTACAGATGTGGCAACTGAGGTACAGAGAGGTTGAGTAACTTGCCCAGGATCACACAGCTAGGTAGAGGTACAGCATGATTTGACTCACTCATCTGACTTTGGAGCCAACGCTCTCAACCCTGTTGACCACTAAGCACATGGCTATTTCCTTCCCTTGGCTTATGCAGCCCTGCCTGCCTGACCCACTACATACTTCTCTAGGCACCCCTGAAATCTCTCCTCTTCCTTCCAACCAGCCATAGGAATCACCATGGGCAGGCCTAAATATGCAGCATCCTCTTCTTTCTTTACCCACAGGGCTGTATTTAGGCTTTCCTTTTCCATGAAAGTTCTTCTACCCTGCAATGGACTGGATGTTTTTGTCCTGAAATTCTTCTGTTCAGGCCCTAGTCTCTAATGTGATGGTATTAGGAGGCGGGGCTCTTGGGATCTGGTTAGATCATGAGGGTGGAGCCCTCATTAATGAGATTAGTGCCATTATGAAAAAGGCCCAAGGGAGCTCAAGCATCCATTACACCCTATGAGGACACAGAGAGAAGACGGCTGTCCACAAACCAGGATGCGAGCCCTCACCAAACACCAAATCTGTCAGTGCCTTGGTCTTAGACTTCCCCACTCCAGAACTGAGAAAAATAAGTGTTGCTGTTTATAAGCCACCCAGTTAGTAGTATTTGACTGGATTAAGATACTGGCACTCTGAGAAGATTAAATAGAAAAATAAAGCAGAGAATACATCCATCTAAAGGGACACTCAGTATAGGCTCTGAGTGCCAGTAGTGATGAGAAATGGAGAGGATGCAGCAGCCAGGTCTTGAATCAAGGCGGCCAGCACTGTCACCACTGAACTACACTCAACTTTCCCTTAACAGCATCTGACTGGCCAGTGGCCTCCATTCCAGGGAACTGGGAATAGCCCCAGCTTGGATTTTAAAGTCAGACAAGTGGCAGACACCCACCGTGTTCTGCATCAGGGCCATCTGCTCCCTGTCATCCAACAGCTTCACTCAGTGGCCCACCAGACTGCCTGCCCTGCTGCCTGGGGACCGACAACAACGTGAATATGTGGTTTGAGCATCAAAAAGCAGGCACTACCCAGGGCTCAACAGGACAAGGTCTACAGACATGCAGCAGATGATGGTGATGGGCTTGCACAGGCTCAGGAACAAATATACAGCTACCAGCAGGATCCTGCTACAGTTAGCTGTCATTGGCTAAAATGTTCAAAACAGCCAAAGGAAAACACAGATCATGGAAACCTCCTCACCACAATCACCTACTCCTCCAACAGTGTCCAATCCATCTTTGAAGCATTCTCTCGTAGCTCTCTATGTGATTCGAGAAGGCAACGGGATGGCCTCTCTCCCTCCTCTCTCCAAATAAACAAAATTCTCGGGTCTCTTCTCCTCACCTCCCTCTCAGAGGTCAGTAAACATCACAGGCTTTATTGCTAGATCCCAAAAGAGCAGGAGAGGCAAACAACCCTTCACTTGACAACAGACAGCAGCAGCCAAGATGGTCTTCAGACCCTGCATATTTAAATCCCATGGAGAATCTGAGACACTAACTTTTTGCCTCTCCACCCTTATCCCACCAAAATGAAGGGCATGGATAATAGAAATAAGTAACTCAGGTACATGCAAATGATGCCTTTCCAGTGGAGTAAGAGACTGTATTTTAATTTGAAATTAACCTGGAACTCTGTGGTGCTATAGAACACCGAATACTTGCAATGTAACCTACCTCAGTCCTTTGCCTTCCAATCACTGATTCTAGAACACCCAACGGCCTTTCAGCCCTAAGACATTCCCCACATTTTATGTGACTCCTCTTGTAGTGATCTGAGAAAAGGACATGGCATTAACCACGTCAAAAGCTAAAGTTTCTGAAGAGGGGTATGCAGTTACCTTTTGACTTTAAAGATTCTCTACCCCCATCTCCTCCCACTCTAAACCTTTAGAAAACTAATATTCAAGTGTTACTAGCGAAAGAGTCTCTCTGATCACGTGTCTGCATTATATGAATGCACCATATTCTCTTTTTTTAATTATTATTTTCTCATCTGTCTCAAGATTTTTTTAAAAAGTCATTTGGCGACGGCACACTAGCTATGTTGCAGAAAAGAGTGCAAGTCTGCATTAAAAAATAAAAATAAGGACTGCACACCCTAACTTGGATCAGCAAGATTTGTCTGGATGTGCCAGGAGAAAAATTTTTTTTGATGTTCTGTGATTTTGCAGCCATTTAAATTTTATTAGCAATTACCAAGCGTGTTACCACTGACTATATTTTGCAGTTACAGCCAAGTCCTGGCAATGAGAGCATGCCAGAATGACAGGGGCCCAGGCAACCTGACCACACTCATTCCAGAAACACAGAAACATGACCCCTGCCCCCCAGCTCAGAGCTATTTCATTAAGATTCTCCCTTCGCAGGCAGAGAAAAGGCAGCACACACTGCTGATGATAATGAAGCTCTCTGGAAGTGGGGAAGAAGACCGGCGAGATGGAATGAAGCTGATATTTGTGCAAAAGAATTGGTTTAAAAGATGACTTTAAGACGACTCCATGCCACTCACTTCTCAGCTGGTGACAATATTGGCATTTAAATTGGTAGTTTCCAAGAAAGCAGTGGCAGGTCTCAAACAACAGCTGCTGTCACCTAGGAAGGACCAAGGGAGCTGGAAGGGGCCTGGTGGGATTCTTGCAGATGCCGTCCAAGTTTCCCTGTCACCACCAGAATAGGATCAGAATGGTAACAGCAGGGATATGTGATGGGAGATTTAACTAAATAATGAAACAAACTTTCTAAGAACTGGGGCATTTAGTCACTTCAGAAAATGAAACAGTCACTCTTCTCCTGGGAGTTACTTAATTGGATAAGTTCTTCTCAGTTTTTCTCTAGGCTCCAGGAAGCCTTATCTCAATAGACTTGACTCAACTTCTTCCCAACCAGAGTCTTGGGTCTTCTGTCCCAGCTTCAAGGGAGGGAGCCCCGGGACCTCAGGTAGATAGTCTGATGCTTCTCACCCCCTGGGCAGTGGTTGGGGGTGTCAATGGGAACTCAACAGCATTGTAGTTGGAGTGGGGCTCCCCATCCTAGGCTGTCCCCCAGCCCACTCCTCAGAACCAGACTATGACAAGCTCCCCGGGTTCCATCTCCTGAAAATGGTTCAGGGAAAGGAAGGGGCTAAGTTTGACTTATGTGCTGTCAACCTGAACATCCACAGTATTTCTGAAACAGAACTGTCACCTATTAGAAAGGAGAACCTATGGAGCATCACCCAGCTCATCTTTGACACCTGAAGGAGCCTGGATCAAAAACTCTCTGGCAACCCTGGAGGCTCTCCCTTTTAGGGCACAATGCATCCCTGAGGAAGGCAGAAGATGGAAAGCATATCACATTAAGTGCCTGCGATGCAGCAGGCGCCAGCACCTTCATATGTATTTTCACCCTGACCCTTTTCACATCTGCTCCCATTTCCCAGATGAAGGAACTGAGATTCCAAGAAGAGAAGTGACTAGCTAGGGGCAGAGCTGGGACCTCCACACTGCCAAGAGTACAGCTGATATTGATGGAGTGCTTCCTCTGTGCCCGCTGCTGTTTGAAGGGTTTTCAAGGTTTCAGCTCATGTAATCCTCACAAAAATGCCAGGGGAGTTATGAGGAAACTGAGGCCAAGTACCTTGCCCAGGTCGCACAGCTCCCAGATGATGGAGCCAGGATTCAATCCTGGCAGTGCTGGCTGCAGAGCCAGGTCCTTCTCACTCTGCACCCTGTCTGCTATCCTCTAAGCACAGCACCCAAAGGAAAACATAACACACACATGGTGCATTGATCTGTTTGGAAATGTTCAGCACCGTTGGCTGAAACATCATATGCTAGCAATCAGAGAAAATTAGTGCATTTCATTGAATCCAAGATGCCACTGAGTGCAAAGCACGCCACTATTTTATGCACAACTAAGAAAGGAACAACTCTGCCAATTAAATTAGACACTGTTTTCTTAGTCCATTGAAAAATGTGGGGCAAAAAAATGGGTGTCTCGGAATTTTAAAAACACTGGAGGCCTTAGAATGATCAAGACGGGGAAATACATGATAGATGCAGAATGGACATGGTTCTCTATGAGTGCAAAAAGTCACCTAATATCTGATTTCTCAAGAAAACCTGATAATCCTAACTTTTATGTGCAAGCTCTTGCTTTATAAACACTGGCAACTAATTCTTGTTTTTCGTGTCCTTGTGCAGGACAAACAAAACCTGACTGGGACCCCCAGTTGGAACCCTCCCAGGTTCCAAGCGGGGCTGGACAGCGGAGAGCTGGTGACACTGTGCTTAGTCCACAGCAGCCCCCTCCAGCCCCAGAGCTACTAAAAGCACAGAACTTCCACAGACTGCTATACACACTCACTAGCATTTAGAGTATCTTCACATTATGGAAGTGGCCAAAGGCAGGCATCAGATTACAGAAGAAAAAAGAGTACATCCAGCTGACTTTAAAAATATACGTATTTATTTATTTTCTCATTTGAATCAACCTTCTTAGGCATTCAAATCATTCCCGTTTTATTGACACACTTGGTTCTGTTCCATAACCACCAAGCTACAAAGGCAGAGGTAAAACAATTAACAGCGATATTCCCCAAGTGAATGCAGTGAGCATCCACACAGCATGGGGACCACCAGGCAGCTGAGTTTGCAAAGGCCTCCTCCGGTGGTAGCTGCTGGTCACTGGGAGCTTCACCTCCTCAATATTTACCCAGTGTAGCAGGTTGAACAGTGCCCTGGGACCTGTGAATGTGACCTTATATTTGGAAATTGGGTCTTTGCTGATATAATGAAGTTAAGATAAAGTCATACTAGATTAGGGTGGGTCTTAAACCAATGATCAGTGTCCTTAAAAAAGAAATTTGGACAAAAAAGCAAAGAGACACAGGGACAGAACCATGGGATGACAGAGGCAGAGACGGGAGTGATGCATCTACAAGCCAAAGAACACAATGATGGACAGTGTATTAGTCTGTTCTTACGCTGCTAATAAAGACATACCTGAAACTAGGTAATTTATAAAGAAAAAGAGGTTTAATGGACTCACAGTTCCGCATGGCTGGGGAGGCCTCACAATCATGGCAGAAGGCAAAGAAGGAGCAAAGCCACGTTTTACATGGCGGCATGCAACAGAGCTTGTACAGGGGAACCCCATTTATAAAACCATCAGATCAGACTGGATAAAGAAAATGTGGCACATATACACCATGGAATACTATGCAGCCATAAAAAAGAATGAGTTCACGTCCTTTGCAGGGACATGGATGAAGCTGGAAGCCATCATTCTCAGCAAACTAACACAGGAACAGAAAATCAAACACTGCATGTTCTCACTCATAAGTGGGAGCTGAACAATGGGTACACATGGACACAGGGAGGGGTACATCACACAATGGGGCCTGTTGGGGGTGGGGGCGAGGGGAGGGAGAGCATCAGGACAAATACCTAATGCATGTGGGACTTAAAACCTAGATGATGTGTTTGATGGGTGCAGGAAACCACCATGGCACATGTATACCTATGTAACAAACTTGCACACTCTGCACATGTATCCCAGAACTTAAAATTTAAAAAGAACTTACCATGTAACCAAAAACCACCTGTTCCTCAAAAACTACTGAAATAAATTTTTTTTTAATGAAACAAACAAACAAAAAACCCATCAGATCTCATGAGACTTATTCACTCTCACGAGAACAGTACAGGAAAAACCCACCCCCATGATTCAATTACCTCCCACCAGGTCCCGCCCATGACCACGTGGGGATTATTACAATTCAAGGTGAGACTTGGGTGGGGCCACAGAGCCAAACCATATCAGAAAGCAAATCAGTAGAAGTGAGGACAAGGCAAGGAAGGATCCTCCCCTAGAACCTTCAGAGAAACCATGGCCGGGTTGACAGCTTGCGTTAGACACCTAGCCTCTAGAACTGTGAAAGAATAAGTATCTGTTGTTCTAAGCCACCCAGTTTGTGGTATTCTGTTACAGCAGCCCTAGGAAACTAATAAAACTGGAAAGATTTGGAGCACTTTGTACTTCTCCACTTAGTGTAAAATTACCAACATCTTCAAAAATCTACCAGGGGCCTTTAAGAAAAGTGTGAGTACAGTCAAATGCATGTTAAGTGTAGCCTGACAACCTGGAAACGTCCGTATGTAGGTGGGTGCCTATCAGATGCCCACCTGAAACTTCATGCTGTGATTCCAACATCTGAACTGAAAGTCCGTCCTCACCACAGGCCACAAGGCACAAAGAGCACATCTAGAGTGGCAAGAAGGAATCAGAAAGACAGTAATTTTTGCAAGTTCTAGGCCTACAATGCTGAAGGCCACAGGGAGTGGTGCTCACTTCAGGCCAGTGTGGTGAAGGTGGAAGAGACTACATACTCATGGAGGCTGAGAAGCCTGGGCGCTGAAGCAAAATATCGTCATTAAAATCCACTTAGGTGTTTAATTGTGCAGGGCTCCAGCAGAGCTGAGAACAGCCTAAGGCAGCCACTCTGAGGGTGGGCGCCTACTGCAGGTCCATTAAGACACAGGTCCCCATCTGAATGCAGAGGAGGTACCTCCAAGCTTCCTTCCCTGCAACCTCAAGAGCCTGGCTCACCTCAGCCCCTCAAATGTTTGTTTTCCTTCCCTTTTGTACCAGTTTGGGTGTCTGGCTGGCTCCCTGGAGCTCTAAGCTAAAAGCAATTTCATGCAAGCTCATGAATGTGTGTTCAAGACTGGACAGTGAAAAGCAGATATTGACCTAGCAGATGAAGGTGTTTCCATGGCACAGGCTCTCGAACTAAGAGCAAGAAAAGACCGGGTGTGGGAAGGGGAAGTGGAGGAGGGAGGTGTTGGGAACAGGGGAGTAATAACTCCCAGCACTGCGCTGGCCAGGAAGTGTCACCAGCATACATGTGTTTGAGGGAACAGGGTCAGCTAGCATTCACTGAATGCTTAACTCACACCAGGCACCAGCTACAAGCCTCACATTAGCTCATGTCAGACTCACAGAGCTGATCTTCACCTTGTCTGCACCAGGAAACAATACCTATTGTTTAAATCCACTCCTTTCTAACTGGCTTAGGGCCTGGACACAGCGCTTACTAGATGTTTGAAATATCACCCCCGAAATATCACACCTCTGGGATAGGAACTGCTATTACCTCCATTTTACAGATGAGAAAACAGGTGCATGGTAAGCCCCAGGGCTGCACACGTCATAAATGGAAGCTGTGGGGAGAACTCAGTACTGTCTGGGCCCAAAGCTCCTGTTCTTAACCATAGGATTTATGGTTTTGAATTTAAGACTAAAGAAATTCAGTGAAGTGAGGATCATGCCAGGAATTAGGTGAGTCATTTAAAAACCAAATACAAACAGAATGACTCAATGAGAAAAGAGGCAACGCTAATATACATAGGTCTTGGATTTCCTCCATCCCATAAGCGCTGTGAAAGAGCATGTCTTTTCATTCCGAAGTGTTTGATGGACAGATCTTTAAACCACGATGATATTCTCTAGACCCTTTGGAGTGCCAGTTATGTTTTCTGAGGCTCAGCTCCTTCAGAAGGCCTTTGGAATTCAGCCCTTAGCTAGCAGTGGCTTGCCAAGAACCAAGATGCGAAAAAAAAACCGGACACCTCACTCATATGAGAAAGCAGTGGGCCTCCAGAAGGAACAGAGGGCGTGACTCTTCCCGAGAGGCTGGGCAGTAGGGGGTTAAGAAAAGGTCCACGTGGACTGGGCAGAGGCCGGCTTCTGGTGATGGTGGTCACTCCTTGGCTTGCGGGTGCCTCCCTCCAGTCTCTGCCTCTGTTGTCACATGGTCTTCTTCCGTCATATCTTCATATTATCTTCTTATAATGACAACATTCACATTGGATTAAGGGCCCACCCTACTCCAGTACAACCTCATCTTAACTAATTACATCCACAAGGACCCCCATTTCCAAATAAGGTCACATTCTAAGATACGGGGGTTCAGATTTCAACATATCCTATATCCTTTTGGAAGACACAATTTGACCCATAACAGTGAGATTCTTACTTGCAAATTGTTAAAGGAAAAAATGAAAGCAGGATGTCTGCACATGTCAGTCTGTTAGACAGCTGCAGGAAGCTATCATTCACTATATAATAATTTTGGGGGTTTGTTTTGAGATAAGGTCTCACTCTGTCACTCAGGCTGGAGTGCAGTGGCACAATCTCAGCTCACTGTGACCTCCACCTCCCGGGTTCAAGTAAATCTTGTGCCTCAGTCTCCCGAGTAGCTGGGATTACAGGTTCCCGCCACCATATCTGGCTAATTTTTGTATTTTTAGTAGAGTCAGGATTTCACCATGTTGCCCAGGCTGATCTCAAATTCCTGGGCTCAAGGGATCTGCCTGTCTCAGCCTCCCAAAGTGCTGGGATTACAGGCGTAAGCCACCGAGCCCGGCCTATAATAATTTATTTTTTAAAACAAAGGAGATAGGTTGATAGTCGTGTTAGTTTGCTAGGGCTGCCATAACCAAGTACCACAAATTGGACAGCTTCAACCACAGAATTTATTGTCTCACAGTTCTGATGGCCAGGAGTCTGAAATCAAGGTGTTAGCAGGCTTGACTCCCTCTGGGGGCTGTGAGGGAAGGATCTGCTTCAGGCCCTCTCCTTGGATTGTAGATAGCTGTCTTCTTGCTACAAGTCTTCACATCGCCTCCCCTCTGTACATATTTCTGTGTCCAAATTTCCCCTTTTATAAGGACACCAGTCATATTGGATTAGGACCCACCTAATGACTTCATTTTTACTTGGTTATCTTTATAAAACCCCATCTTTAAATAAAGTCACATTCTGAAATACTAGGGGTTAGGACTTCAACACAGGAAAATTGTGGGGGAAGGTTGGGCTACAATTCAACCCAAAATGATAGTGCTGTACCAGTTCTGCTTTCTACACAGTGATGGGGAGACCTGAGCCCACTGCAGCTGCACACAGTGACTGACAGGCTGCCTCCCTAAGCCACAGCCCATCAGCCAACACATCCCCTTCTTTGAGAAACGACAGAACAGTCCAAGAGAAGAAGCCGCAAGCTCTATCCATCCTATGAAAGCTTCCTAGGCTGGGCGTGGTGGCTCACGCCTGTAATCCCAGCACTTTGGGAGGCCGAGGTGGGCGGATCACCAGGTCAGGAGTTCGAGACCATCCTGGCTAACACAGTGAAACCCTGTCTCTACTAAAAAAATACAAAAAACAATTAGCTGGGCGTGGTAGCGGGCGCCTGTAATCCCAGCTACTCGGGAGGCTGAGACAGGAGAATGGCGTGAACCCGGGAGGCGGAGCTTGCAGTGAGCCTAGATCGCGCCACTGCACTCCAGCCTGGGTGACACAGCGAGACTCCATCTCAAAAAAAGAAAAAAAGAAAGCTTCCTGATTTCCAGAGGCATTTTGTGTGTGGAGCCGGTATTAGGTGCCCTAGAGAAACAGCTGAATTCCTGGTAAAGCTTAGTAAAGGTAAAGGATAACTCAGAATCCAGCTTTTTCCCACATCTCTACTTGCCCTGTAGTGCGAGGTTAAAAGAAAATATAGGTGGCACCACCTAGAGGCAGAAGGCGAGGAAGATGCTAAAAAGGAAAGAGGAAGAGTATGGAGCCTGAACAATCTCAACCCCAGCTTTCTTGCTCTTTTATATTTCTTGGGGATCATTTGCCCAAACTTGCCCTCTCAACCCTATCTCATGGATTTCTGCCTTCGCACCAGAGCAATAATAACACATGTTCAAGAAATGGTCAGGAACAGTAAAAGCAAGTAAAATTCAAATCCCATTTTTGCACCTACTTTCCTATAGCTGGATTTGGAGATTCGTTCATATTTTATCATTTGACAAAGTCCTCAAATGTATCCCTCCTCCACACCTCCCCCCAACCAAACACACCCATCAAACATAAACGGCCAGGTCTGTAAACGCAAAGCCAAAGACATCAATCGGTGTAACTTTCCAAAGGAGAAAATGAACCGCCATGGGAAGAGGACCCCAAACATTCAGGATCCCCCCAACCACTTGGTTAGAACACAGACAGATGGCAGCTAACATCGACACAGAACTGGAGTAAGATCTTAAGGCTCTTGACTCCCAGTCCCCTGTGGGTTCTGGAAATTTGGATTGCTGCTTTATTACAGAAGGCAACACTAATCAAAGGACAGTCTCTTCAAGGAAAACATTTCAGAAACTCCCGGGACTAACAGCCATGTAAATATTCATTTCCATAAGAAACCATTATCGATGTTTTTAGAATCTTTTTATAAAGCAGGTTCGACAGGATAATATGTCATGATAGCAGTAACATTCCATTTCAGCAGGGTAACAGGTAACTGGAGAAAAAGATTGAAAGCCCCCACTGGGGGTCTCTGACAGAAGAAGGTTATGGAGACTTATTTTCTGGGCCAACAGGCAAGCTCCATGGAATCGCTCTACTGCTCAATTTCCTCATCTGGAGATGACACCAGCCCTTTACTAATAAAGCTTCTGCAATGATCAAACGAATCAATAGAATGTAAAATGCCTGGGATAGTGTGGCCTAGAGGAAGCTCTAATAAGCTCTCCTCATAATCAGGACTTTCATGGTGCTTCCTCGTTTTTCTAAAACATTATCTTTATTCCTTTTATTTTAAAGCTATTTGGATAAAACTATCTCTGAGGGCATTCCACTAACTAAGAACAGAAATACACTCAAAGTGTCCCCAAATGAGCCTCTTCTATAGATTCAAGAGGCAGAAAATCTAATGTCTTAACTCAGCTGGAAATTAATTTTAGTCCATCAATAGGTATCTCACAAAAAAATAAAACTAGTAAGTAGAGGTAAGGGAAAACAATCTCGCTAGATAATTTGTTTAAATTTAAAAAAGTAACCGTTTTCAATTATTAAATTAACCAGAAAAATATTTTTTAAAGATGTTACCCAGGGCTGCCACGACTAAAATAAAGTCATAGTTTTCACACATTGCCAGCAAACTAGTGCAAAACTTTAGCAAAACAAGTGGGCAGTTGGTGTCAAGAGCCAAGAAAAGGTGCCTTCCCTCTCACCCAGTAATTTTAATTCTGAGAATTGAGCCTAAGCAACTTTCTCAAAACAGAGGGGAAGTCATGTCCACCCTCCTGTTCACAAGTGAGCACTGTTTCCCATAGTGGAAAACTGGAAAGAAGAGAAATGCCAAATTATGTGTAAATAAACCATATTATAGCAAGTTAATGGCACTAAAAATGACAAAGAGGAAAATGGAGGAAGATACAGAAAAAATGTTAACAGGTTGAAATTGAAATGTTACATGAAAAAATGTCAAAATATAAAACTGTACACCCCTGGCGATTACACTGGGGAAAAGCCTGAATGAGAACTTCCAGAATGCCAACAGTGGATCTGAGTACATACGCTTTTCCTCCTTCTCTGCCCTCAGTTTTTACAATATGTGGTCTTATTACCTTCACGATAAAAATTTTTTAAAAAATTCTTCCTGTCTGGTAAAAATCCTTCCTGTGCTGTGGATACAGAAGAGCTGCTCACTGCCTCATATCCCACCATGACACACCTCTGCAGGCTCTTTCTTGCCCTTTGGAAAGGGCAAGAATTCTCTCTTTTTTAAGAAGCGTATTATCTTCCCAATGCCAAAGCTCCACAGGGCACTTGAAGTAATCACCTCTCTGAGGCGAGAACACTGCCACCTTCACTCGCCTCCCCTTCGGTACCCAGTTGTTCCAAAGAATCAGAGAAAGGGCTTCGTAGCTCATGAGCAAGACACAGAACCAGTTTCCCTCCCTCCAGGAAGGCGGCAGGAATTCTGCATCAGCCGTTCCAATCATCCTTGAAAAGGTGGTCAAGTTGGTCACCCTGGAGACCTCAGCTCTGTCCACCCTGGCTCTGGCTGAAACCATTGTATATTTCCGTGATCTGGTTAAGCATAAGTTCCTTAAATGATCCTAAACATTTTGATCAGCAGAAGTAAAAGTGCGGAAGAGAGTGAAACAGAAGAGACTGAAACACAGGGGGACGGTTAACTTACAGTGTGTCTACCTGACAGAGCATTAGGCAGCCTCCCAAAACAACTGTGAATCCTCAATATAGAATGTGGCCAAGGGCCTCTAATGTTAAGTAGAAAAAAGCAGGCAATTGAACCGTATTTCCCCATGACAACCACCAAATAAAATAGTTGGTACAGATTTAACCAATAATAGTTCATGTTTACAAGCCACTTACTGTATACAGGCACTGCGCTGCGTGCTTCATACAGGTTAAAACTTCACAACAGTGTTAAGTATCAGAAGCCTTTATTACCCCTGTTTTGGAGAGGAGGAAATTGAGGCACCAGGAGGTTAAAGAATTCTCTTTAATTCTCCCAAAGGCTAAAGTTTAGAACATTCTGGTAAGTTTCCCACGATCACACAGCCCCCTAAGGGGGAAGAAGGGCTCAGATTTTGACACAAATAGGCCTTCTGAAGGGCTCACACCCTCAAGTCCTAGGCTGGAAGGGAATATATAAGAAATTTTAAATGAAAGTAGAATTTGTTTTAG